>NW_020799092.1:47089409-47198784 GCF_003259725.1 Athene cunicularia | reverse complement strand
GGGGTGGGGGGGATCGAGGAGTGAGGGGAGAGGGAAACATCCCCTGCTCTTTCTATGCAGAAGCAGGAGAAAATGAAGACCAGAAGAGAAGGCTGTCCAAGCCAATTCTAGCTTACTGTAATCTAGAAAGCAAAGGATAACACTTCACCAGCCTCATCTGTCATTGATATAAACATAGTGACATTTTTTTGGAAGGAGTATAAAATACAATCTATTTTTAAAAAGCAGATTTGCAAGTATAAATTATTTGGCCAGTGTGCACGGAATATTTTTATAGTGCTGCTTTAGCATAAAAAGTATAGTGAAAAAGGTAAATTATTCTAAAGGCAAAATGACTAGAAGGCATAAGAAACACATGCATAATAACAATAACAAAATCTTTCTATATAAATTTATCATGTTTTCATTAAATTTTATGAGATTATAATTCACAGTATCATAGAATTACCAGGTTAGAAGGGACATCAAGAATCATCTCATCCAATCTTTCTTAGCAAAAGCACCGTCTAGACAGGATGGCCCAGCACCCTGTCCAGCTGAATCTTAAAAGCGTCTAATGTTGGCAAATCTATCACTTCCCTGGGGACATTATTCCAAAGGCTGATTGTTCTCATTGTGAAAAATATTCCTTTTGTGTCCAATAAGAATATCCCTAGGAGTAACTTGTACCCATTACTCCTCACCTCTTCCATGTGACTCGTTGTAAAAACGGAGTCTCCGTTTTCTTTGTAGCCACCCTTGAAATACTGGGACATGGTGATAAGGTCTCCGCTAAGCCTTCTCTTCTCAAGGCTGAACAAACCCAGTTCTCTCAGCCTTTCCTTATGTGTCAGGCTTCCCAGTCCCTTGATCATCTTTGTGGTCCTTCTCTGGACCCTCTCCAGCCTGTCCACATCTTTTTTCTTAGTGGGGACCAAAATCAAACACAACATTTCAGGTGTGGCCTGACAAGCGCTGAGCAGAGTGGGGTAATGACTTCTTTATTTCTGCTGGGGATGCCCTTGTTGATGCCACCCAGCATCCTGTTGGCTTTCTTTGCTGCTGCAGCACACTCTTCGCTCTTGTTGAGCTTGTTGTTCACCAGGACCCCCAGGTCCCTTTCCACAGAGCTGCTCCCCAGCCAGGTATATCCCAGCCTGTGCTGCACTCCTGGATTATGTTTTCCCAGTTACACTTGTCCTTGTTGAACTTCATAAGGTTCTTGTTAGCCCACTCTTACAGCATGTCCAGGTCTTCCTGCCTGGTGGCTCTTCCTTCCAAAGTGTCCACTTTCCCGCTCAGTTTGGTATCAGCAAACTTCACCAGGGTATCCCTGATTCCATCATCCAGATCACTTATGAAGACACTAAACAGTGTTGGACCCAGTATCGATCCCTGGTGGACAACACTTGTGACAGGTTGCCAGTATAAAAAAGAGCTATTTACCACCACCCTTTGAGTGTGGCCTGTCAGACAGTTCCCCACCCACTGAACAGACCGCTTGTCTATACATACCATAATGTATCAGCTTCTCTAGAAGGAGGCTGTGGGGAACTGTACCAAAAGCCTTGGAGAAACACAGGGAGACAGCGTCCACTGTTCGCTCCATATCAAACAAGCAGGTTATTTTGTTGTAGAAGGCGACCAGGTTTGTCAAGCACAATTTGCCATTGGTAAATCCATGTTGGCTTTTCCCAGTCACATGCTTCTATTGACTGGTGATAGACTCCACGAGGATTCATTCCATAAGTTAACATAATTCAATGTTAGGTAACATATAATTACCAGACCATTATGAAGGTAACCGAAAAATCAGCAATCTGGAAAAACTGGTATTAATATTGCTTTAAATATTGTTTTGTTTCCTTCTGGAAACAAAATTTGTAGTTCACTTCCCTAATATCAATACTCACACAGGTGCACACCTATAAAGTTGTAATATTTGTTTTCTTTTTAGTAAACTCAAAGAGTAAGAGTGAAAAAAACTGTCTAATAATGTACCATAAGAGAAAATTGCTTGCCATTAATATTAGTGTTTTCCATTTCAAATAGAACTGTAGTTTATCTCTATTCTGTTAGCATTAATAGTTACACAATTTTATTCTTTCTTGCAATTTAGTTAAGTTATTCTATTTGTACTACTACAATGGTACAGGAGAGTGACAGCACAATATCTTTCCATTACATTTTTGAAGACAGCAATGTGTAATATGGACTGTTCACTTACATAGACTGACAAAGCTTAAGCTTCATCCAAACAAGAATGTTCTTTTGCATGTAAATGTAGCAAAAAGTATAAATGTGATGTAGATTGAAGTAGCAAAAACCTACTACTTGATCTTGTAATTAAGTGATAAAATGTTGACATGCACAGAGGAATATACTCAAACAAATGATAGGCATATACCAAACAATCATTCCATTACTGTCCTTTAGAGAACTGCTTTAATAGTTTATTAATATGTCAGTCACTGGAAACCAACAGACTGCTACAGACAGGCAGCAGAGGGAGTTCAGGTTTACTGCTAATTCTTGAAAGAGATGCAGTACCTGGAGTTTCACAAAGAAGGGAGATGATGAAAAGGCAGTTTCTAAACCAGTTCAATTTTTTAAAAGTGTTACAGCAAATAGACTTTAAGGATATACACTTAAAATCCTGCAGAATCTTAGTCCCTGTGCAGAAAGATCTCCTACATGGCTGTAATGTTGAAGCTGTAGGGCTGCATATGCTACTCCTCCCAGGGAGCATGTGGTAGACATGTGGCTAAGATGTTGCTATAGCAAAAATCCTCCTGCCCTGGCCAACCCCCCCTTCCCTGTGTGAGCCCCTTTCCCATAGTGGTGACTGTTCCACTGCCCCAGCTCAATGTCTTCCATGTGGGACCTCAACCATTGAACAGTCACATCTTTCACAGCACCACTTTGGAAAAAGGGATTCCCAGTCTCTAATATGTTTCTGTCTTTGATCCTGGCTTACTACAAAACATGCTTAGTAATTTTAAAAAGCACAGTACAAATAGCAAGATCAGAGCAAATTAGCCTCTGCTGTGTTAAACGTGCCATTTTTCACCAAATGTGGATCTGTTGAACATAGAAGCTTTCCCCCATCCATTTTCAATTGATGACTTCTCTTGCAAGACTTGTGTGGCAACTTGGAAAGCCCTCTGCTGATTTAATACCATTTTAGTTCTTTGACTAGCTGTGTGGCTTTGTTTCCACCAGGGCATAGAAAATTCTTTTCAGTTCCACACCCTGTTCACTATCTCCTTAAGTAAGCTTGCTTTCAGTTTTGACGAGCTCAGGGTAGGCACTCCAGGTCACACTTCAAATAAGCTATTTAAGTTTGTCTGAAGCTAAGTTGGTCCTTATCTCTGTATTATCGTTGTTATATCTTCAGTGAAAGAAACAGGGAAAGCAAGTTATAGGTATAATTCCTCCAGCATTTCCAAACAGTGCAAGGTTTCCTTTCTTAGGTCCCCATACACACACTGAGTTGTTACACCATCCTGTTGTAGGAAGCAGCGGCATGTGACTTTTACCTGACACTGCATAATCTTAATTTCCCTTCTCCATTTTTCTTCTTTAGTTTTACAAAATTGAGGGGAAAAGGGGACTGAAACAGAATTTATTTCAAACTTAGAAGAGGGAACATGGGCCATCCAGGCTATTTGCGCAGTTTTATCTTCTTGTTCCTACAACCAAACTGACAAGCCACAAAGTAAAGCTCCTCCTAAACTACAGACTTCTAAAAGCAGGAAAAAGAAAGAAAATTTTTTAGGGAAAAAAAACCAACAACAACAACAACAACAACAACAACAAACAACAACAACAACAAAAACACTATTTCTGCAAAATAAATCCCAGAGAAGAAATGAGCAGAAATAACTTTACCTGAACTGTGGTGAAAAAGATTTACCCATCTGTGTACAAAAGCTGATGACATTAATGAAGCAGTTAATACATGCACAGTTTATCAAGCAACATAACAAGGTGGTTTCTTTCCCCCAGCTGTTATCCAGTGTTTATCAGTTTTTAAAAACATGAGACTCAATTCTGCAAGGTTCTCAGAGCTCTGAAGTAGGAAGAAAGCTTCCTTCTTACTGTGTCACTGAAATCAGGCCTCTGCACTGGGAAGTGACAGGACACAAGGCTGCTGAATGATGAAACACAAAGTACTCAGTCATTTAGCACAAGGAGGAAAACAACTGACTGGTTCACATTCCCTTCCAAAGGCATAGGCACTGACACTGTTGTGCCAAGGCCAGTGAAGGTGCATTTTTCAGAAAAGACACTGACAGTGACTGACTCAGACTGACTTTGTCAATATCAAGTGCTGCATTTATCATCTCCCACCAGCTTTGACCACCATCAGGCATTTACTAAGTACACAACTTAATTCAACACAAACCACAGACCGCAACAGACAGATCTCAGTGGAAAACATCAAATGAATTTCACTTTTATGAATTAATAATATTCCAGCAAAACCTAACCTGAGCACAGAGGGGAACATCATCGGCTCCCAGTCTGAAAATTCTGAGGGTAGGAAAAAGAAGCAAAGGAAAATAACTTTTTTTTCCCTTTTTCTTTTCCTTTTTTGTAAAATACACCTCCATAAGTGTGAAATAGGAGAGTTCAGTGAAATAACATGCCTTCCTCCACTCTGTGTAATCCAGTTAATTTGACTGAAACGATGAAGATTACTCTTCATTGTCTCACCCTTAATAACAAATTTTGCTAATCCCCTTTTAGTGGGGAACTTCTTGATATTTCAAAACACATCTTACTGCTGTGTGTCATTCTTTCAATACCAGTTCTGATGACTTTGAAATCATGTAGCAAAGGTACTCCCTTTTTTTATTGATTTGTCATTTCTTCAAATATATGGTGCTTCTTCTACATCTGAGGAGGCAACTTTCAAGGAAAATTGTTTTTAAAAGGATAAATAAACTCAAAAATCTTTAAATCCAGCATTTTTACAGTTCACTACAAAGAAAAGTATCTCCTGGAATGGTTCTCTTGCTTATGGAGATGGTATAATGGTCAGTATGTTTGCCAGTGTACAATATAGCACTTCTTCCAAGAATTTGTCAATTGCTTTTTGCACCCACTTGTCAGAAGCACCTTCTCCAGAGATATTTAATTTGAAATAAGGAAGAACAGCAAGTGATTTACATGCTTTAGATGAATCAGAGTGGTCATTACCATCATAGTTGTAAATTCTGGGATTTCATCTGCTCAAAAGGGAGATAGTATTAGACTAATTGCATCCAAAGAAGAGGCAATATTTTTCTTCCCTATTTACCACCACCACCACCTCCCGATAAAGAAGTCTGAGTTTGCTTCTTATTCTGGGGGGTTTATTTCACTAAAAAGTCTGCATATAGATTTTGTCATAACTTTATCCCATGTACTCTGGATATGGATAGTAAGAATCTCCTCTACTCTATCCTAGACATGAAGGTGGAATTCACAGAGAGCATGAGGAAACAGTATGAAGTCTATGATGTAAGGATGAATTTTATGCTGCAATATGACGTGGTCTAGTATCTGGGGGTGCAATCCCATGGGACGAAACGAAGAAAACTGAATTATTAATAAAATTAAATTATAACATATTAACTGTTTGGTTTACCATACATATTTACAAAGAAAGAATTATCATAATTCGATCCTGTACTGATGAAACTGGGACAGCTCAGAACTCACCCATGTGTAGAAATTGGACAAAACCACACCCTGCTCCTCGGAAATGCCTCTTTCCTTAATTCAGAATTAAAAGTTAAAAATCCATTCCTTGCACACAACTAATTCTGTGTCCCCTGTCCACTGTCCAGCACAACAAAAGCCTGCACCTTCTCTTGCCCTTGTCCATTGAGGAGCATGCCAAGCTGACTGTCCCAGTGCAAGCCCAGTCATTCTTTGTCTTACCCTTTAAAAACAGGATCCAAGCACCATCTGGGGGATGTGCAGACTAAGAAAAGAGATATCACACCCAGATATGCAAAGAAACAGGACTAAATGAGAAGGAGTGGCACTCAGCAACATCTGCCACCACTGCTAAGTGCTTGCAAGTAATGGATCAATGGTCATAGAGAAAGGATCTTCCTGGGCCAAAACCCTGTCTTCTCTATTACACACTGGTCCAGCTACCTCTCTCCTCATTTTCACACACTCTTGGTCTATTCCAGCCAAGATTTTAAATATATCAATCTCTGCAGAACAAGGGTTAAATCTTCAGCTTAGCACTCAGCTATCTCCCCATGGTGCAATGAAATTAAAGCCAAATTGAACAAACAGACCCGTTTCAGGTTAGAAAAAGTCAAATGCTTTTATTTCACAGTGTCAGTGTGCTAGCTACCCTGTTTTGATTTTAAGCCAGTAAATCAGCTAGTTAAAACTATTCCAAAACATGGGGTTCCTCTCTTTTTTTTTGTTTGCCATTTCCAAGATTCAAGATATATATATTATTACCAAACTAAGAATTCTATTATTTATCCAGAAGAAAATATATTTAAAAATAAACACTTTATTAATGAGGTAGGCATGTATCAATTATATAAATATTTAAATAGATAAAGCAACTTAGAGTATCAGAAACTGAGGTCCACTGAGTACTCAAACTGACACCATTTAGAGAGATCAGAGAGCAAATTCCTGGAGCTTTCTGCAGAGAAGATCTTTAAGACCTGTTGCTCAGGTTAGGTTATCTAAATTTTGGAGAATTCCAAATTATTACCCTGTACAAGATGAGATCTATTAAGCCAGTTAAATTTTAATTAAGGGAAGGAAATTAAAATGAGAAACCTGGATTCTCAGTGTAACTGCAATCAGCCGTGCTTAAGAAAGATACATTCAAACTAGAACTGTTGCAGAGCATGGATGAAGAGGGAAAAAGGGGTTTGTTTAGCCTAGCCTAACAGAGGCTATAATGATATGCATTAGCAGAACAGAGGGATAACAAATGAGTATAAAGTGATCGTGACTAAATTTAGGGTGGAAAGAAAAAGAAAAGCCTATCACAAATAGAATGCTACAGCAGAAAACTGTAGCATTAATGAAATCTGTCACATGGTAGACCGCAATTGCAGCAACTCTCGAATTAACTTTCCTGCATCCAGAGACAATTCCTCTTCTTATTTTTCTTAAAGGTAATATCCACCTGACACTCAAAAGAAACTCCTAAACCTGCAAATTTTCACCAGCTGGATTATGTGGATTAAATGCTTTTAGGTCTTACACATTCATAATTCTTCTGTGTTCACAGGACTAGGAAATACATTCAACAGAATTGTTTGTGATGTACCATTCCCAAATGGTCTTTGGAAGGTTTTGTTTAGGTAGGTGAGTGCATACAATCCTGAGACTGAGATAAATTCCTTGGAGAAAAGAAGCAGTCATGAGGAGTCATGTAAAAATCATAGGGGGAAATAATTTAGTTAAGCCTAATTTAGTTTCTGGTTCAAAACTCTTATGTCTGAGCATGCTTTATGACTCCTCTGCTACTTAAATGTATGGCATGTTACTATAAATATGACAGCATTTCAAATAACATTCATTTATGGCTGACTGCTTTAGTGGCTTAGTGAAAGTCAAGTGGATTATTTTTGCAATATGTTCCCCACTATTAAGCCTTCTGTCCTAGCCTGACAAGAACCAAGAGTGTCCCAGAAGAGTGCACTCTCAATTGTAATTTGGGGAAGCCACTAATTCTGCTGTGCTTGCTTTTATTAGCCATCTTCACTAGCTAGCAACATTGGCAAGGAACTTGGTTTTTGTTCTTGGCTGCAATTGTGTGACAAGTGTTTCCAATCTAGTGAATTAGTTTTTGACCTATTAAACTAGAAGGATTCCCCTGGTGGCAAAAGGGGAAATTCAGTCTGACATCTATGAAACTTCATTTAGTTCTGCTCTAAACATTGACCACATAGAAGTTAGGAAGGCCAACAGAAATCCAGAAGGCAGAAAAGTGTATTCTTTCCTCAGTTAAAATCTGCATGGTGAGTGCAACCGGCAGCTGTAAACCTTCCTCTGCACTCAGTTTTAATCGAGGTTTGTCAGGGATCCTAGTTTCAGAGGTAGTCTGGGGATGTAACTGGTTGCTTTTGAGGCATGCATGTACCACCTGTGCCCAGTCCTTTAGGCTTCAGAGCATTATGGATGAAGATGGTGGTAACACTGAGGTTTGCTAGGTGCTTTTTAATCATCCTTATGCATACAGATACCACAGAGCTTGCTAAGATATCACAGCCCCATGTGAAAGTTGACCTACAAGATTTAAATGTTTAACTTCTCCTGTAACAACTTCTCTGCTTCTATCAACTTCCTTAGAAAGTTGGTAGCAGAAATTTTGAAATCATGCAATAAATTGTTAGAACTGAAAGCAAAACTAGCACAGGCTCCAGGGCTAATATCTCCAAAGAACTGATCCATCACCCAGACAGTGAAGAAACATCAGAAACCAGTCTCCAAGAGACACTTCTGTTAGCTAGATGCCCTTCCCAAGATGTAGGGACTGTTATCTAAGTCACCTTCCAGCTGTGTAATGTTTTTGTGGTTTAGAGTCTCCCTCTCAGTTTGATGCCACTCACTGTTACCGTTGAGTTAGTGCTTCTTATTAACTCTGCGTTGATTGATATGAGCTTTGTATAACCCATCACAGGATACAATTTATTCGTATAAGAATTATGGTAGAAATATATGAAACAGTAAACAGAAGAGTAGTCATCTTATTCTTGGATGATTTTCATGACCAAAGGCAAGATGAAAAGTGATAATAAACTCCTTACTAAATAAGGATTCAGGGTTTCTCATCCCCTCTTTAGTGAATATTTTAGAAATGTATTTTGCTGCTGCCGAAAACTGCAGCATGTGCTAAAACTTCCAGCTCTATTGCTGCAGAAAGTAGAGAATAAAATAGAAAATATCCTTTAAAATTGCCCATGACATGACACGGTATTTCCATCTCACCCTGAGTCAGCATGTATAAGTCTGCTGCAAGCAGTCAGAGTTTTTGGGGGGTTCCACATCCACGCATATGGCTGCTAATAGCATTCTAACCTCTGACTTATTATTACCTGCCACTTATATCATTCATGAACTCAGTGTTAAGACCCTGTTAACATATTATAAGACATTAATAGATCTTTTCTTACCAATTATATTTCAGGATTGCTTTTCATATAAATGCTCTATTACTAAGTGTATGTCATCTCATTGGTTCTACTCCAGTGTACCTAACGCAGTAGTTAAAAATAGCTAATAAATCACTCATGTAATGGTACAGGTACATTTGGTACCTTTCTCTTCTCTGATTATAGACATATCAGCTCATTAAGCCCTAGTGTAAGAATACTAGCTGAGGCCTTCCTTTTAACAAACTACCAGTGTGAAACTAGAGGCTAAGCCCTTCTCTTTTAATGATTCAGTAGTACTGCCTTCATAATTGGGGGAGGCTGGGAAGAGAGGTAAGGAGAGCACACAGCATTTCGACCAGCATTTATAGGTACAGAGGTTGTGGTTTTTCATGTCTGATTTCAAGCATTTTTTTAAAATGTCCTCATGTGCCCTTTTCTGGTTGATTCTTTTATTAAAAATGTTAACGTTCGTTATCAGAAGGGTTGCTGTACTTGAATATGTGCCACATCAAACAGAATTACTCCATACAATCTGTACACTATCTGTATAGCACTACAGATATAACAGCAAGCAACTAGCAAACATGCATATACTAAATAATACAACATATAAGTATGAACAACGATATGTCTTGTAAGTCAGACTCTAATTTGGAACTATTAGAAGTCAGAGAGATATTTGTTTGCTTCTACAGAGGATATGACAGAATTTCTTGTGGTTGCCTTAATGAATAAAATCAGTTATTTTTTACTCTCAGTCCAGTTGCATACTAACTCTAAATTGTTTCACGGCTCTAACGAGTTTCATCTCCTGAAGCTTTAAAGGGATACAAAGGTTCTATCATTGCACCACAATTGAGTCTGCAGCATCTGGAAGGTCCTCTACACTCACTGTAGGAAACAGCCCTCCGGCTATTGACATATAAGTCCTTCCTTTCTGGGTTTATCAGTGATCAGAAAGAAAAGCAGATGTGGAACTAAACACAAAGTTAAACTCTTGTCCCTTAGATATTCCGTGGTGAAACTCCACCTGAAACACAGATCCCCTCCTCTCTCTGCAAAAACACACAAGAAAAGAGTCACTGCAGAGATAGTTGTTTTACACAGTCCTCCCTAGGCACAGAGGACTCTCCATGAGCCTGTGCCTTCCTCTGTTCCACTTGCTCGTGGTTTTTCTTTTCCTTTACCTTCCCTTAAATCTGATTTTCTTAGTGGTATGTTGGAGTAGGACTACTTGATCTCACCACAGCTCATTAACCCTGTGTTTACCAGTGGTGTTTCTGCATAACTGTTCAAATGGCACCACTGAAATGTATAAGAAACATATAAGAAACATTTCAGCAGAAATATATTGAGTAGCAGTATGATAGTGCCTATCTGACTTTTGGCTGATTTTCATGGCCAAAGGCAAGATGAGAAGTAATAACTAATTCTGCAGTAGATGAGGATTTAAGGTTTCTCATCTTTTCTTTGCTGAATATTTGGATAAAATGCATTTTATAGCTGCCAAAAAAAAAAAATATAGCACATACCACAATTTGCAGTTCCATTACCCAAGATAAATTAATACAGTATGACAAAGTGATTCAACAGACTTGCTCTGTTATTATTACCTGTTTCAGAACTCCCAAATAAAATCAGTCAGCTGCAATGTATGCTGTGTCTCTCAGAGCTCCATTAGTTCTCTTGGTACCTTAAACACGAATAACTGCCGAAAAGGGAAAGGTTATATTAATGCCTCTAATAGCACACCAAATAATTAAGTTGTCTAAAACTATGGTAACAAACTTATTTTAGGATCTTCCTTAAACTAGCAATTTGGTAATATTAGTAGTTAATAAGACAGACACGCATCCTCAAGGGCTATTAAATTACTTTACAAATGACAGTCCAGGAAATAGCATTATTTTCAGTTTAGACTAGATATTAGGAAGCATTTCTTTCCAGAAGGGGTTGTTAGGTGTTGGAATGGGCTGCCCAGGGAGGTGGTGGAGTCCCCATCCCTGGAGGTGTTTAAGAGTCAGGTCGATTTAGCGCTGAGGGATATGGTGTAGTTGGGAACTGTCAATATTAGGTTAACGGTTGGACTAGATGATCTTCAAGGTCCTTTCCAACCTAGATGATTCTGTGATTATTTGCATTTTAAGCTGAGGAAATTGAGGAATAGAAACGTTATTAGACAAAACATAAATGGTGAATCACATAGAAGACATAAAGGAGCAGAAATGGTGACAAAGATTCATTTAACTGCACTTAACTGGGTCAAGCTAGGACTACAGTCACACAACATTCTCTTTGCTGATATAGAGACTAGCCCAGTAAATAAAATTTTGCCATTATGACAAAAGGCCACAGGCTTTGCATGCCCTTACAGTGCTGGGACTGAGGACTTGCCAGGATTTGTCTTGGCATGGCTTAGCTATAATATCAATTGTCTAGGAGTGAAGTAACTACTGTCAAAATTTGCTTTAGCTTAGTTTTAATTCATAATATCAAATAGTTATTCTATCTGGATTGAAAAATCTAGGACTCTAGAGCAAAACTTGGAAGGATGATCCGACATCCCAGACTGTAAATACAACTGATAATGGTCAACAAGCAGTCACTCTACAAGTGCAGCTTCATGAGTAATGTGACACCAGTTGTAGAGAAAACAGCAAACAGAAAAACTGAATAATCTGGAAACAAGCAACATATAAGACGTCTTCGTGAAGAAAATATGTAAAAATAAATCCAAGCAGATGCAAGACTGAGGAATAAACTCATATCATTAACATCACACTCCATTTGACAAAGACCTCAGGAGTCTGATGACCTGTTATAGATCTCTCTTCTCCATTTTTCTTCAGAAGTACTGAAGTGTCAACCTTGGACCCAGAGGAACACTGAAAGGGTGAGCACACCACCAATGAACAAGGGGGAGATAATAAGAAGGCTGAGTATAAAAATGCTAATACTATTGATGAAGATTCTCTGTGTTAGTTTGGACTGTTAGGCTGTTAAAACATTAACTTGGATAGCGATACATTCTTAGCTCCATATATATGATGTTAATGCTTTTTGCTCATGAATTTTGAGCATAGTGAGACAGAGACTCTGGTCAGATCATAAGGCACGTGGACTGCCATAAGCTGCATGGTCCTCTCTTAACCCTTCAATTCCATTCCGAGTGAAGCACTGTAATTTCTCCAGGAGCTCATACATTCCCTGCCAGCCATAATACCCTTATTTACAGACTTAGTTATGAATTCTTGCTCTACATTTAGAGGAAATTGCACTGCTTTCAACATATAATAATTATGGTACATTTGAATGCAAAACACATTTTCTAATATGAATTATCAATAAATAATATCGATTTTCAGAAGGAGGAGCTGAACTCCTAGTCAGTTTCAAAGATAATCTGTGAATTCCCAATAACACTTTTCAACAAAAGGGAATTCATCCTTCCTGATAATGGCTCTATTGCTTTCAGTCTTAAAATATATGGTATTGTTGCATTCTGCCCACTCTGGAATGGTTACATTTCAATAAGAGGTGAAATAACATTCTTCCTAATATATATGCCAAAAACTACCATGTAAGTAGAATGTCATCTTTATTATTAGTCCCTCTCCAGACCATTCTTCACAATGCAAAATTAGCACTTTTCAGCTGACTATCACATCGTAGAATATCTTCTTTCTCCGTTACATTTGGTATCACAAAATACCATGGCAGATTAATCCTGTTCAGAAGCATGATGCCCCAGCAGGAACACTGAAAAAAAAAACCAACTCAGCTTTTTCAAAACCATAGTTCTTGCAACAGTAGCTTTCATTTCCTTGGAATTCATGATTTCTCAGTAAGCAAGAGTGAAAGTAGGGAATTATTGACAATGAGCCTAAACCAAAAGCAGATTAAATCAACTCAGTATTTGGTAAATAAAGTCCTGGACAAGGGAATAATGGGGAAAATTATTTTGGGAGTGGCAACCAAACAATATTGATGCTAAATGGTTCCAAGAAGGAAATGTGGCAAGAAGAATTTGGGCTCACAGGGAGCTCTCAGAGTATTTTGGAATAAAAAAAAAAGGATTGTCCAAAAGGTATAAATAGGGGAAAATTGCTTAGAGTGATTAAGAAAGCAGTACAGAAGCACAAACAGATAAATCCAGGAGTGGCTAGGTGTACATGTATAAAATCCAGCAATGGATAATAAGCTAGCAAAGGATAGTTTAAAAATTAAAAAAAAAAAAAAAAAAGACTATATATAAAAACATTAGAGGGCATGGCAAAGCAAAATAAAATGTCTTGAGCTTTATGACATAGTAAAGGCAGAAATGTCTCAGGGTTTTTCACTTCCTTTTTCACAAAAAGGTTAATAGTGATCAGATGTTTCACAAGATTGCTGTTAACAACAAAGGGATGTGAACACAGGCCAGACTAGAATAAGAATACATCAGAGAATATTTAGGTATTCAGGAAAGTTATATATATTCAAGTCACAGAACCTGACAAAATTTATCGTAGAACAAAGCAATCTTTGAATTGTTAGTGATTATCTTCTAGACTTCATGGAGAATAGATGAAATCTGAAAGGGATGGAGAAGGATAAATATTGATCTTACCCTTAAGAAAAGGAAAAATAAACATCTGAGGAATTACAGATCAGTAAACATAATTTTGTTATGCAGAATGACACTAAAGCAAATGATTAAATAATCAAATTATAAGCTCCTAAAAACAATTAGGTAACATTAAGCATCCATTATCCATTTCTTGAGACAAAACCTTTTAAATGACTAACCTGTTTGCCTTTTCTGGCTGTCTCCCTCTCAGTAAACAGAGAAGGAGCACAAGCTGAGCTGTGTATGGAACTGGGAAATGGCTTTGGCACAGTCACTCTCTGAAGAAAAAGCAGGAAGAAATGGTCTGCCATGACAGTGAATGGTCTGCCAGCCACTGAAAGAGTTAATGAGAATGATCAGTGTCTGGCATTTTGGTTCTGCCTGAACACAGATGCATAGCAGGTAAAAGAGCCATTTTTAAGGCAATTATCACTTTGGACGGTAGGTTTAGAACTCAAAATAATCTTGATAAACTCATAAAATGGGCTGAGATCAATAAGGCAAAATTCAGTAACACCTATGAAGTACTACAGGAAACTCAAGTGCACACATGTAACATGGGAAACAAGTGACTAGTTAGACACACTGTGAAAAGGACATGGGCTGTGTAGGGACTGAAAACTGGAGACAAGTCAACAGTGTGCTGCTGTTGCAAAGAAGGGATATATTATGAGTAAGGCATATAAGAGACAGAAGGCAACCATCCTGCTGTATAGGACACTAGAGTGGCGTCCACGGGAGTCCAGTTTTCAGCAGCACACTTTCAGAGAGATGCAAATAAGCCAAGGAAAATGCAGAAGATAGTGTCATGGTTTGAACTCAGCTGGAAGCCAAATACCACACATCTAGCCAACCAAACTTTCCCCTCCCCCAGGGAACTTGGTGAGAGAACCAGAGAGATGAAAGGATACTCATAGGTTGAGATAAAAATCAGTTTAGTGATTGTAATAAAACAAAATAATAAAAAGTATAAATGGATAATGCACAATGCAATTGCTCACCCCCTGCTGACCAATACCCATCTCCCTCGCAGCCACCAATCCTGAAGGAATTAAGATCTCACCATCACAAACCCAGAAGCAAGAGAGAACCCACCTCCTTTATATACTCAGCATAATATCACATCATATGGAATACTCCATTAGCCAATCTAGGTCCAGCATTCTGGCTGTGCCCTCTCCCAGCTCAAGAAAATTTAACCATATCCTGGCTGAAACCAGAACAACAGCAATGACAATTAAATGGTTTAGAAAACAAACCGCAAATAGAGATTGAAAGAAAAGAGTATTAGTAGGATAGAAAAATGAAAAGGGAAGTCAAGATCCAATCTATCATTGCCACTCCATGGTCTATCACAATATTCATGGCTCAGCTGACTCCTCCCAAGTATGTCTCTTTTCCTTGTCAGTTTAAAAATAAATAAATAAATATTTAAATAAATAATCTACACTAAATGTATTCTAGAATCATCTAGGTTGTTGGAAAAGACCCTGAAGATCATCCAGTACAATCATTAACCTAACACTGACAGTTCCCAACTAACCACATCCCTCAGCGCTATGTCAACCCAACTCTTAAACACCTCCAGGGATGGGGACCCAACACTGCCCTGGGCAGCCCATTCCAACGCCCAACAACCCGTTCTGTAAAGAAATACTTCCTGATATCTAGTCTAAACCTTCCCTGCCACAATTTGAGGCCATTAACTCTTGTCCTATCGCTTATTACTTGGTTAAAGAGGCTCAAACCCAGCTCTCTGCAACCTCCTTTCAGGGAGCTGTAGAGGGCGATGAGGTCTCCCCTCAGCCTCTTCTTCTCCAGACTAAACACCCCCAGTTCCCTCAGCCGCTCCCCATACGACCTGTGCTCCAGACCCTGCACCAGCTCCATTGCCCTTCTCTGGACACGCTCGAGTCATTCAATGTGCTTTTTGTAGTGAGGGGCCCAAAACTGAACACAGGAATCGAGGGGCGGCCTCACCAGTGCCGAGGACAGGGGTCAGATCCCTTCCCTGTCCCTGCTGGCCACACTATTGCTGACACAAGCCAGGATGCCATTGGCCTTCTTGGCCCCCTGGGCACACTGCTGGCTCCTGTTCAGCCGGCTGTCAATCAACCCCCCCAGGTCCCTCTCTGACCGGCAGCTCTCCAGCCACTCCTCCCCAAGCCTGTAGCGCTGCTGGGGGTTGTTGTGGCCCAAGGGCAGCCCCCGGCATTTGGCCTTATGGAAACTCCCCCAGTTGGCCTCAGCCCATGGCTCCAGCCTGTCCAGGTCTCTCTGCAGAGCCTCCCTACCCTCGAGCAGATCAACACTCCCACCCAACTGGGTGTCATCTGCAAATGGACTGAGGGTGCACTCGATCCCCTCATCCAGATCATCAATGAAGATGTTAAACAGGAGTGGCCCCAAAACCGAGCCCTGGGGGACACCACTCGTGACCGGCCGCCAACTGGATTTAACTCCGTTCACCACAACTCTTTGGGCCCGGCCATCCAGACAGTTTTTTACCCAGCAAAGCGTGTGCCCATCCAAGACACAAGCAGCCAGTTTCACCAGGAGAATGCTGTGGGAAACGGTGTCAAAGGTCTTACTAAAGTCAAGGTAAATAATATCCACGGCCTTTCCCTCATCCAATGAGCAGGTTGCTCTGTCATAGAAGGAGATCAGGTTTGTCAGGCAGGACCTGCCTTTCATAAACCCATGCTGACTGGGCCTGATCCCCTGGTTGTCCATTATATGACTTGTAATGGCACCCGAGATGATCTGCTCCATGACCTTCCCTGCCACTGAGGTCAGACTGACAGGTCTATAATTTCCTGGATCCTCCTTTCTGCCTCTCTTGTAGATGGGTGTCACATTTGCCACCCTCCAGTCCAATGGGACCTCCCCAGTTAGCCATGACTTCAGGTAAATCGTGGACAGAGGCTTGGCGAGCACATCTGCCAACTCTTTCAGCACCCTTGGGTGTAACCCATGGGGTCCCACAGACTTGTGTGCATCCAAGTGGTGCAGCAGGTCTCTGACTGCCTCCTCTTCCACTGTGCTGACCTCAGTCTGCTTCCCCGCCCCATCTCCCAGCTCATGAGGCTGGGTGTCCAGGGAACAGCCAGTTCCACTGCTAAAGACTGAGGAAAAGTAGGCGTTGAGCACCTTCAGCCTTTTCCTCATCCTTAGTTACCATGTTTCCCTCTGCATCCTATAAAGGAGGGAGATTTTCCCTAATAGTCCTTTTGCTATTAACAAATATATAGAAACATTTTTTGTTATCCTTAACAGATGTAACCAAGTTGAGCTCTAGCTGTGCTTTGGCTCTCCTAATGTTCTCCCTGCATAGCTTCACTACATCTTTATAGTCTTCATGAGAGACCTGGCCCCTCTTCCAAAGGCCATAGATTCTCCTTTTGTTCTTGAGATCCAGCCAAAGGTCCCTGTTTAGCCAGGCCGGGCTCCTTCCCCGCCTGCTTGTTTTCCAGCACATGGGAACAGCCTGCTCCTGTGCCTTTCAGACTTCTCTCCTGAAGTATGTCCAGCCTTCCTGGACTCCCATTTCCTTCAGGGCAGCCTCCCAAGGGATTTTGTTAATCAGTCTTTTGAACAGGTCAGAGTTAGCCCTGCGGAAGTCTGAGGTGGCAGTTTTACTAACCCCTCTCCTTGTTTCTTGAAGGATCAAAAATTCAATCATCTCATGATCACTGCACCCTAGACAGCCTCCAACCTTTACTTCCCCCACAAGCTCTTCCCTGTTCACAAGAAGCAGGTCCAGGAGGGCACCTTCCCTGGTCGGCTCACTCACCAGCTGTGTGAGGAAGTTATCCTCCACACATTCCAGGAACCTCCTGGATTGTTCCCTCTCTGCTGTGCTGTGTTCCCAGCAGATATCTGGGAGGTTAAAGTCCCCCACAAGAACAACGGCAAGTGACCGCAAGATTTCTCCCAACTGTTTGTAGAAAGCTTCATCCACCTCACTGCTCTGGTTGGGGGGTCTATAGCAGACTCCCACAGCAAGATCTGCTTTGTTGGCCCTTAACCTAACCCAAACTTTCTCAACCCCATTTTCACTATTCTTGATTTCTGAGCTCTCATAGCATTCTCTAACTTACAGGGCCACTCCACCACCTCTCCTTCCTTGTCTATCCCTCCTGAAAAGTTTGTAGCCATCTATTGCAGCACTCCAGTCATGTGAGGTACCCCACCACGTTTCTGTTATAGCTACTCTGTCATAGTTCTCCTGCTGCATCATGGCTTCAAGCTCCCCCTGTTTGTTGCTCCTACTGTGGGCATTGGTATAGACACACTTGAGATAAGCTAGTGAATCCAGCACCTTTCTGTGAGTGTGGTCCCCATTCCCTACCAGATCCTTCTCAGGTGCTTCCGCAGTTCCTAAACATCTTTCCCTTCTCTCAAATGAAGTGTCAGAGGGAGAACCCTTACCAGTTCACCATCCTTCAAGCTTTGGCACGCTTCCCTTGAGCTTTTTCCTAACACGCCCAGTTATCTCCTCATCCCCCCCTCATATCTAGTTTAAAGCCCTGTCAATAAACCCTGCTAACTCCTGCTCCAGAATCCTTTTCCCCTTGTGGGGCAGCTGCATCCCACCTGTCTCATCTGGCAGATCAGGCACTTTGTAAACCTTGCCATGGTCAAAGAACCCAAAATTCCAACAGTGGCAGCAGTCTCTGAGCCACGTGTTAATCAGATATGTTTTCCACCCTCTATCAGTGGTTTTCTCTTCCACTTGAGGGATTGATGAAAACACGACCTGAGCTCCTGAGCCTTCAATTAGCCACCCCAGTGAGCTCCTGAGCCTTCAATTAGCCACCCCAGTGCCTTGAAGTCCTTATTGAGTGCCTTAAGACTTGTTTCTACCACCTCATCATTACCTGCCTGGATAACCAATAAGGGGTAGTAATCAGAGGCCTGCACCAGAGCAGTGATCTTCTTTTTAATATCTCTGACCTGAGAATTTCCTCTAAAATTCTTCCATATTACCAGCAAAAAGCAAACCAATAGCTGGGTGAATTAAAACTGAAACAGCTTATTTACTTTGACAAGCCCATTGTCACATCTTTAGACTTACCCACCTGAATCCTGATTTCTTTCAGCTTTTCTTAATAATACTGTGCCTGTAGTATGTAAATTAATCTGCTTTTGAAAAAGAGCAACTAGACATTAGTGTCTAGATCTAGTTTGGTGCATGATTTATTAATTGAGACATGTAAGAGCACAAATTAATCTGTCATTTTAGGACCAGATACTTGATAATATGCATAATTCTTAAAATATGCAAGATAAAGATAAAAATACAGCCTGTTATCAGAAAGCCATTCTAAATCAGTTCCAAAATCTTATCAGTTGAAATGACAGTTCTCAGTTGATTTCTGTTTCCTTGATGCTACCTTGCTCCCATAGTACCATAAAAAAAGTTAGGCATTTTCACAGAAGAAACTTAGCTCATTTTTGGCACCTGAGCATGGTAAAGTTCCTTACAAGACTTGAGGTACATGGTAATAACCCTTATGCCTTATCTTACTTGTCTCAGTAAGTAAAGAACTTCAGCTGTAAGATCATATTCCCTTGTTTACTTGGAAGATGAAGCTGGAGGAATAGTACCACATTACATCATCCTGTATGCCATGACTTAGATGTAGCATTGAACCTTTGACTAGAGAGAATGTCAAAAGGAACCTTTGCTTTCTTGCTCAGGTAAGAATCAAATAAATATTGAAAAATTTGCAGACCAAGGCCCACTAGATACAGACAACCTACAAAACTGACTATTCAGTCAGATAATAGTGTTTCATTTCAGAGACTTTAGGGTGAGCTTGTATTTCCTCTTCAGTTTTGGTTTTCCATTGCTGGAGAGAACATCTTTAGATTTCACATCATATTTGCCTTGCAGACAAGTCTTCTTTCTACCTTCCTGACATCTGACTAGGAGAGAGTGATTACCCACTAAAACTCATAAATTAATAAGAACTGGAAAGTTACTTAGGCATTTTGGCAGTGAAGTTTGTTTTTCTAGATTGGGGTTTTTTTCCTCTTTGGGCTGCAATCTGACATGACAGCACAAGCTCTTCATTTTTGTTAAGGAATCACAGATGGATAGATAAAGAAAGAGAAAAGTAGTAAGGTAATTGCTTCTAATAAGGAGGAGGGGGTAGGTGGTGTGGTATGGAAAGAAGGCAGAGATTATAAATGCTCCTAAATCAGACTGTTTCTTTTCCTATATCAGAGATTCTACTATTCATAGTTACCAATGCAGCAAGCTCCCCATCTTATGAAAATTTGAAACAACAGCACAAGGAAGGAGTGAGAAAGCTCTTGAAACAATGCAGTGTTATCAGCTACCAAGCTGAAAGACCAGAATAAAAGGTAGAAATCAGACCAGATCTGACAGCCTGAGGAAGTGAGGCTGCTGCAGCTCCACAGCCTGAGTCCAGCCAGTATCAAAGCTGAGCATGGACTCCCAGTAGGCACACACAGAGCATATGTATGCACCATATATATACAAATATATGTAGCTGGCCATGCAAATAACATGCTCATCACTCACACAAACGAAGGCAGCACCAGCGGCCTCATCTTGCTCCCCTTCTGGTTGAGCAGGATGGAAGACCACTAGTAGGAATGAGTGTGTATATATATGTGTCTCTATATATGTATATAGATATACACACAGAGAGAGAAGGGGGAATATATATGCATGCGCAATGTGGACCCCTCCAACATGTATTCTCGGACATGCATTCTGACCAGTAGCTCACCCCTGGATCCCCTGGTCTCCCCAGCTGCTGGCACCTGGGTACAGATGAGAGCCTGAGGCCACAGTCCCACTCCATCTGCTGGAACATACCCCCTCACAGACACACAGGCACACACATATTGGCCAGGATTCCCATGGTCCCCAGCAGCCACCCCTGCTCTGGTCTCACCCTCTGTGATCCTTTTTGGGTGTGCAAAACAGATTTTACCACATAAACTAACAAGGAGAAGGGGGTCAGTGACCAGGAATCACATTCAGAGAGGGGAAGTTGCTAGTCAATTAGTCAGGAGGGAAGCCCATGCAGGATTATAAAAGAAGGAAGGGAAATCTACAGAAAATTGAGGCAAATTCTGAACTGCTGGGAGAGGGTTCTTTAATAAAAGCAGAAGCAAAAAGATGACAATTTATGGACTTGGTTTAGTTTTGAAAAAAAGAGAGAACATGTATCCCACTGAGAACAGCTACAGATTGAGTACATACTTGTTCACTACTGCTGTATCACAAAGTTGTCAAAACTGCAAATGCAACAATATGCAATACCATGGACACATTATTTTTTTAATAAAAGGTTGCCAAAAACCACAGTGAGTAGAAGCTCAAACTAGTGTTTTAGAATGTTACTTACACATCCCAGTTACTTACCCAAATATTTGATTGGGATTGGCATAAGGAAAAATAAAATTCTCAACCATGACTTGAAAAGAAACTGAGACTGTGATATTTATACAACACGGGAGGTGCCCTACAGTTCACAACAAAGAAAGCCTGCCAGATGTTTGCCAATTTATGCATGTCTCATGCCATAGCCCTTCACAGCATTTTGTGTGTAATGGAAGAAAAATCTGCACAAGAGGAAGGCAAACAAAAAGAAAGAGTAATAGAAATGGACATTTTGAGCAATAGAATAGGGAAAAGATGTCAAGTCTATTTTGTCAGAAACTTTATACTGAACTTCAATGCATCAATATACAATAACAAGCTTTTTCTCTAATTAGATTTCTTATGAACATACCAGTGAAAGGTTCATTTAAAAAGTTGTGTAGTCTTCATCCTTGGAGATTTTTAAAACTTGTCTGGATGAAGCCCTGAGTAACCAACCTGGTATGACCCGAGACATGACCCTGCTTTGTGTTGGAGGTTATACTAGACACCTAGTGATTTTCTTCCAGCCTAAACTGTCTCTTGTGATTCTGTGATCCTAAAAAACTTTGTACATCAGAAAGTTCATCTGCATATCTAAAAGCAGCCAAGGCAGTGAACAGGTTCTGAAAAGTTTGTAAACATGTCATTACTACGAATGTCTCTTTCTACAGGCTATCAGTTATAACTGTTGATAGATGCATGGCATAGATGCTTTACCTCAAGAACTTTTGAGTTCAAACCAAAGAGTCCGTTGAGCTTGAATACAAATTATCTTAGAATATAATTTTGTGACACCTGTCAGTATAAATGTCATCAAACTATCCTCTTCTTCGGTCATGAGTTTGAGGGAGGAGCCATCCAGTCAGAAGAGCTATCAGTCTCTTTAGCCTGCAGGGATGAGGCAACAGATCTTGGACCCATACCAATAGGTCCTCTCTTGACAATTGTCGGTGAGCAGACTCTTGAAGCATGTGCTTCTTTATGTTTCCATAACAGTGTTGCTTCAAAATTAATGTTTGCATTATTTTTGCAAATGTGACCTTGTGGGATGGACTTTTCTGTCAGCTAAACCCACTTTCCACCGGTCAAGAAGCCTGAAGTTTATCCTTGATATATGGCAAAAATTCTGACTATGCCAAGGAGCTTTCCATTGGCAGAAAAATGGTGAAGGCAGAATTCTCACCTCCCATGACACCCTATTTAGTGTAATGGATAGGAAGGAAAAGTTCACAGTAATGGTGCTGAAACAGTGCATAAAGTCAGCTAATAAATAGAGATGCTGCTTGGGAACTGTTTAACCAGCAATAGGAAGCAAAAATGAAAAGCTTTAATCATCTCACTGCACCTCAGTAAAGCTCAGATGTAGATAAAACTCTGCTCCTGCTATCCCTGTTTAATTTGGTTAGCTCATATCTCACTGCTAGTGAATGTTTCATATTTTCATTCCAAGTTCCTTTACCCCTACCTTAAAATTCTCTATAAATGTGGAAGAGAATGTAAAAGATACACAAAAATGCAAGAATTAGGAGCAATCAGAACAATTACTGACAAAACTGTGTCCCTTCCATAAATATAACATTATGAGTATTGACAAGAACAAGAAAACTTACTGTGTACAAGATTCTGACTTCCATTCAAGCAAGAAATTGATACCCTTTAAAACCATCTTTCATAACACAGGAAAATTATCACTATGCTGAACATGCAGCAGCTGGTGGGATGCTCAAATGTCATGCTTTATCTATGAAGACACTAAACTATTGAAGAGTAGATATGTTAAAAGTAAAATAAGGAGGGGTTTGTGGTGTGGGAGATTTACAATTCCTAAAGTCATCCAGAGAGCAAGGTTGTTATTCCCATTTAAAATATGTCCATGGAAATTAAGGGCTATGAAGTGGTTGACAAAGCATTTGGACATACATGAACTAAGAAAGGATAAATATACTAACTTACTTGGAAAGTCATATATAAGTTGTGTATAGACTCTTTCTCATCTTATTAGTTGCCATCTCAGTAAGGTGGTTATAATGGTACAGAACGTTCTTAACAACAGTATGGAATGTCTTTATGTTTGTCTGTCAATGAGTGATTCTTATTTCCCTTCTTCCAAGAAAGTATATTTATACTACTACATATTATATATTACTACACTTTGTTTTTCAAAGACAAATACAGAACAGGGAGTTAAAAATATTAGAAGATGCACATAAGGAACACTAAATACAGCTAAATCTTGATCATGAGTCTATATTCTGCACTGGTTTCCAGACTTTGTATATTACCTTCCAATTAGAATCTGCTGCATGTGTTACAAATCCTGTCAAATTTCACATCTTTCTGAAAGCTAGTCTTTAGCTAATCTAAAATTTGTGTTTAATACAAATGGATCAAATAATGGCACATATTCTATTTGTTGCTCAGATATGATAATTGTTAATACCTTTAGCTTCTATTTTCCATTAATATATATACTAGATTACATGAGTTCACTTCAGTTAGTGTACTGAAAAGATTAAACATTCCAGGGGCAAATGAACCCTCTTAGAGCCTCATTTCTTATGCTTTCATGAAGGATGAATTGTAGTGGTGATGTAACCATAAAAAAATCCTCATTTGTTTGCTGAGCATTTTAAGTGATATCTGGCTTAATGCTTTTGGTTATTATTAATGGTCCTGGAATCTAAAAATCTCTGCCAATCCATTAAAGAACTAAGTGATGATTAGTGCTATAAAATAGTGTCCACAGATCACACTGTGTGTTTCTGTCCTACAATAAAGGGTCATCTTGAAAGTGAAGACTGAGGACTTCATGAACATTCTACTCTTACCCTTTCTGATAAAGCTTCTAGCAAAAGATGTTAATGATGATGATACTGAAATACAAACATTCATCCAACAGAAATGAATGAAAGAGTGAACAGATTTGCAAGATCCACTGGGGGGAAAAAAAAAAATCCCCATGAAATTAAAGACACCTTCTGATTCAGAGCCAGACTGCAGGAATTATTATAATTTGTAATGGTTACTAGCTCTATAGTAGGCTTTTCCCTGGCCCAGGAAAAGCTTACTAGAACTACATCCAGCACACAGACAATGAGCAAAATACTTCTAGCCCATACTCATAAATTTGTCTAAAAAGCTTGTAGCACTGAGTACATTCAGACATCCCTACTTCATCTCACCTCTCACACAAGAATGCTTTGAGGGCCATCCCAGGTTCATTAGTAATGTAACTATTACAAAGAATATCTACATGATTGAAATGCTGGGGTTTCAACCCCAAGCCCCAAATTAAGGTTGACATATGGGTGATTCCCACAGCCCTTCACAAAGGGGGGTGAGTTTACCTTTAAGCTTCCCTCCAGGGTGTGGCCAGCCCTGCAGGGAGAGCCATTGGGTAAATGAGCCCCAGGTGTCCCCCATTAAGTAACCAAAGGTCAGGTGTCCCACTTGGGGATAAAAGCTGGGACCCCTTGCAGGAAGGGGCAGTATCTCTCTGTGAGGTGGATGTATTTTGCAGAGTTCCCTGTTGGGGAAGGACCTCCTGCCTCCCTGGGACTGGGCTCCAGTCAGGTCTGGCTTTTGTAAATGGGAGCTGTGTAGAGATTCAGTATGTGGCTTCCTTGGTCTTATGTGTTTGGCTTGTTGACTCAGTTGTCTCCTGTCCCTTCTCTGGGAGACTGCATTTTGCCACTTATTCCACCCATTGTTGGTTGTGTGGTGGTGGTGTTGTTGGGGTCAGTGGGGTTGCTGTTGATTATGTATAATCTGACTTGTTTATACCCCCAGTGCTCGCCCATGTACTGACCCTTTTGTATCAAATACAATTTGGTTATTGGTTCATCTTTATGCTGGCTGTGTCCTTTATGCTAGGCCTGGTAATTAGCAAAATGATGATACACAGTGGGGAAGGGTTTGTTTTTGCACAATAGGGATTTTTGTTGGCTAAGCACACTCTGTGTCTCTGCTGTGAAGTGAGAAGCAGGATCCATTGGAAGAGCTTTCTGTAAGTACACTCCAATGTTAATTGTATAGAACCACCTTGGAGAGGGGCTGTACCACCTCTCAGGCACTAAAGAAACATTTGCATCACCAAGGACAGCAATTTTTCTTGTGGAGTGGGCTTCACATACTGCAGTGTACTCCATGATACTATCGCAGCACCTAGAAAGCACCCTAGAAGCAGTACAGTCCCAGTACGAATGCAGGCAAGAAAATTCTGGCACCCCTGTGAATGCTTACATCTATGGTGTATGTGGTGATTTAGATCAATCATTGATTGTAAAGGTATATATTTTAATGGAAATACCTTAAAACCTGCTGTATTGATACAAGGTTTTTTAAGGACTGTATGCTTAATTTATTTTCATTTCTATGGTGAGGGGACTGCTAATCTGCACTTAGTATACAGCATCTGATGAATTTTATGGGTTTCACCATATAAGGGTTGATTTCTTTGTCAAAGAAAGTATCAATTTAAGTGCAAGCCTCTGTTTTCTACTTCAGGGACACAGAGTGCAATTTAATTGGCTTGTGTAGATTGCTTGCTGATTTTTGATACTTTAATAAAACCCTTTGGCATTGCTGTGGTTTCCCATTTCCCTACAATTAAGCAGAAAACAAATCCTTAATATAAATGCAGAACTTCATTAAACTTACAAATATATGCATTAAAAAAATTCCAGAGCAGTTTGGTCCAACTTGCTGATTGCTAACAAAGTATTTTAAATTATCAAACAATGCTTAATCTAAACAAAAAAAAAGGTAATTAAAACTGAAGCACGGCTTGTAAATAACAATTTGGAACTTCCTACAGGCAAACTGAACAGTAGTGATCTTTTTTTTTTTTCTTTTTTTTTCTTCCCTGCACCTACCTCTTCTCTCATGCACTGTGTGGAGCTGTACCCGAGACGAACAAGTGGGGAGTATTTGCCCTGTTCCTCCTACAGTTACTTGAGCTGTGCATGCCCTAAAATATGTGAAGGTAGCTAGAAAATCAATCCCATGTTTGGGTACTTGCTTGTTCCTAATGGATGGTTATCATATGGCACCTTCCCTGACTGTTTCTGCTCATATTTTGAAGCTTTGTGAGGAACCCAGAGCTGGGGAAAATCCAATCCATCTGCAATAGCTGACACTTCATGATGTTGTACAGATAGAAAAAACAGAGCAAAGTCTTAGCCTGAGGTGGAAGTTAACGGTGTTTTGTTGCACCCTTCAGCTGCAATAAGCTATACAGGTGCATTTGGGCTATTTGGATTAGGCCATTTTTTGGGGCCAGATGGATTAAGCCGAGAGTCCTGATTTTGCACTGTCATGGTGAAGGACTGCCTCTCCACCACAAAGTCAGATGGGACAGTCACATGCCTGTTCAACAACTTGTGAAGACTCAATGAACCTGCAGATATGGAAACGCCTGGGAATGGGGAGACTGGGGCTCTGCATAGGCCCCAGTACCAAATTTAAACCCTGATCAGCCAGAGAGGATTAAGGGATTGGCCAGTTTGTGTTGCATGTGGCTATGTGCATGCTTTATGTGCATTTAAGTAGGTGCTGATAAAGGTACCAGGCTCTTGTCTGTGTTGTACTCTGTGTGTAATTGTATCTTCATAGTAGATGCCCAGCCTTGCTGCAGCCTGGGCCTGCAATCAGGACCAGTAACAGAGGCCATGTCTGGGAGACTGGGAGGATAAACCCCCTGTGTCTTAAAGCCCTCAGGATCTAGCTTCCCCCAATATTACTAAAAGCTCAGCTTCAAAATACAAGTTTGTCTGGAGGCTGTTTTTTCATGCATACACCAATGTGACATTGTGACAAGGAGGAACCTGGCACTGCTGGGAATACTTTAGTGTGAACACGAGTCACCACAAAAGTTCTGAATCGACAGCTAGTCTGTGTGGCCAGAAGTGTTATTCACTGATGGCGAGGCTGATCATCTGTCCCTGTAGTGGTTGGCTCATAGTAAGAAACATGTATGTGACTAGAAGTCCTTCCAGTTTTGCTGGTAATATGAGGACTTCTTCCCTTCCTCACAGAAGAGAAAGCAGTACAGTCTGGTTTTGTTACAACTGCAAAGCATATGTAGCTAAGGAAAGGTATACTGAAAAGAAAATATGATTCCTCTTATTAAAAAATAAAACACAAAGCCAAATAAAAAGAGGAGAGCACAGCAGAAACAGATCCCAGGGTAAAAAAAAAAGCAGAGTTGCACATTACCATATTATTGGTGGGAATGCGGTATCACATAGCACTGCAACCCCCCATTATGTGGTTGGGACCACAGACCCCATTACACCTACTCCCGCTCAGATCTCTGAAAAGTAAATCAGCTCATGCTGCTGGGCAGATTACTGCTCCTGCTCACACTAGCTCATTGCAAGCTGGCTCAGGAATCTCTCTTGTCTACTGCCCCAAAATGCACACAGATCAGCACACTCTGCAATATTAGACTCCTCAGCTCACACTCTTAGGCATTCACGCAGCATTTTTTGTTGTAACTGTGAATGAAACGTTGAAATTCTAAGCCTACAAGCACCAATATTTCAACCAAACTCATTTGTGCACTTAGTGGTTGATCCACAGCCCACTAGAGACAATGGGAAGACTGCCATTAACTTCACATCAGGCTCATAAAAAATGAGGCAGATAACTCCCATTAATGTTAATGAGAGTCATGTATATAAATCACCTAACTGCTGATGGAAAAAGAAACCTTTTTTGTTCTGCTTTTTACACAGCTTCCAGAGTCTGTGATGTTCATCCTCCTCCAATAGCATTGTGAAGACAAAAGGTTTTTCAACAGTCACATCTTTCTAATGATCTTGCTTTCTGTCAACATGAGTCAAGCTTTATGTAGACAGAATACATTTAATCATACTGTCATGAAACAATTATGTTTTAACATGGTAATGAACAGACTTAGAATTACAGCAAAATTATTTCCTCGAAGGCAAATTATTACTATTTCTCAGTTATTGTTCAGAAAGCACACTAACAACTCTTGGTTTTCTTTTCAATTCACTTAAAAAGAAAAATTATTTTCCTAAATTTGCATTTTAACTGACAAAGATGACCATTTTCCTCTTTTACCCCTCTGCCCCCCAAAAGATGGGCTTTTCACTTCCTTCTATGATTGCTTCATGTTGCCTTTACATCATACAAAATCCCTCACCCTACAATGAAGACATAGACAGACATAGATATGCAGAATTTATAGAGTAGTATACAACAGGTCTGATTTGCTTTAGCTTACTTTTCCTCTCTACACAGTGGGTATGTCCTGGGTAGGCAAGAATTAGTGTATCAGTAACTCTGGTCTAATATATTAGTTCCTAGTGGACTTTTGTACAGCTTAAGTCTTTTTTAAAATTCATTATTTCTACACACAAAAAAATGAGAGCTTTCAGATGTTCATTATTTTCTAACTCTTTCTATCTGTATAAGTATATATGTAAAAAAAAAAAAAAAAAAAAAAAAAAAAGAAAAAGAAATTAATTTTCTCTTTTTTAAATAGAAGGTAAAAATATAATATGGCATTAAACTTACTAATATTTACATTTCAGAATAATTTTAATAGCATTCTATAGGTTGCATTTTCCTGTACATTTCAGTAGTGATCGATGATCAAGACAGTGCAGGAGAAATAAGCTACCGTTAATGACTTGACACCAGCAGGAGATATTTGGATTCCAGAAAGCATTGCAAATAGATTTTTAGTTTTCAATACTAGACGGCAGCTGCTTTGCTCCACCAGGTTTAGTCTTTCTTTGGCTGCTTATCCTTAACTCCTTAATGTGGCACATTAATTATAGCCCCTCATATGTTCCATTCTTTCAGGTCCCTGTGTCTAGAAATGTTGCCACTCAAATAGCAAAGTGCAAGCTTTCCATCATTCTAATAGTTAAATAATGGCAAGGCTAGGCAATTGAAACAGCATGAAAGGTCACCTTGACAATACTCTGACTGGTAAAATGTAGTTTAAGGAATCACAGTTCTTTATTGTGAATGAGTTGACTGAGTTTATGACTATTCAGAATATTTTAATAATTTCCACATTTGACACAAAGTAAGAAATGCCTTTTTGGAATTGATGCAGATGATCAAATGCATCAAATTTAAATACAATCTTTGCAAAGTATGTTTTTTTACTATATTGACCAACAACAAAGTGAGGACAGGCAGGAGTCTGAACCGATGCTAAAGATTTTGGAACAGCTGGCACAGGCTGTCAGTATGAAATTTAATCCAGAACGGAAGTCCATAAGAAGCTTCAATCACCAGCAAAGTTCTCAGAAAGCTCTATTTTCAGGATTTAAGGAGCACAGATATGGAGTAAGAGACCTGGCACTGGGGCCTTGAGATTAAAAGTTTTATGCCAAATGACTTTCATAAATTGTCTTTGGTATGTGTTTTATGGCAGGACTAAGAGCAGGACTGAATTTCACATATTTCTCTGTTGAAGGTGGGACCAGGACCATTTAATTCCCACAATTATACAGCAATATGATATCTGGTGAAACTGTAAAGGACATGCAAACTTTTTGTCATCTGTATTTTTTTCTTACCCAAGCCTTTGAAGTTTCATATGCCCTTTCATCTAGGTGTTCAAATTAACTGCAGCTTAATTTTGTAAATTATTTAGCTATAATGCATAAAACCAGATTTACCTGGAGAATAACTTCACTAAAGACAGTGGAGCTAACCCAGGCACAAACTGCCTTGTACTTCCTTTTGTGTTTCAGAACTGTTAATTCCAGAAATTTATCAGTTTAAGATCCTTGTGTCATTATAAGGCATATGTCCTAATAAGGAAAAAAGGTCCTTATAAGGCTTTAACAAAATGTGAGGTAAGATCCAAGCTATATGGACTTGGTCAATAAACGCATCAATAATTGAATTCCAGCCAGCACTTTATTTCCCAGTCTTCTGGTGTATCTGTATTTCCTTCCAAAGACATGAAAATACTTGCTACTTTCCTTATCCATTAAGAACATTAAACAAAGCCCTGAATTTGAGATGTCCTGGATACTTCTTTGCATCCATCAATACGTAAGGATCCATCTTTCATGTGACTGTTAATATTTTATATTAATATTACTAGCTGCACAGATTTCTGTATAATCAAATTTGAATCAAAGCAGAGGGCTGGATATTCTGAATGACAGAACACAATCTTATACATAGGAGCTGTAACTTCCTTCACTGAGCAAGGCCTAGATGTTTGCCTGAGAGTAATTAAAATCAGTACATCTTCAAGGCTCTTTTACTACTTTGTCATCTAATTTCTAATGCTGGTACTGACAGAATGGAAAAAAACACAACATGCTAATGAAAGACTCACAACCCAAAGAGCATTTTCCTGCTGTGACTAAAAAGTCACTAACTAATGGCACTGTTTTAAAAGATGCCACCAGTAGCTGACAGAGAGGTTAATACATATATAGCTCAAATTAATAAAATGTAATTGGATGAACAAATAAGAATCTGCAAAATACATCTTTTAACTTTACTTTACTTCATCGTTCAGACTGGTGCAAACTAATAGATCTTAAACTTTCACCTAAGAATAAACATTTTTCCTGTAGCTGTCGGAAAAAAAAAAAAAAAAAAAAAAAAAAAAAAAAAAACCCAGGGTTGTCAGTATAAGAAAAAAGCCTGTATGGTAATGCATGTTTTGCTTCCTGATGAGGCTTGTCAGAGCAACTATTCTGCTCTGAAAGGTGCAGGGAAAGTGGTGCAGTTTGCCAACAGCGTACTGTGCAAATCTGACTTAGAAGAACAGTATAGTGTAACACAGTCCAATTTCAGTAGTGATGGAGGAAAGCTGGATGTGAATTTCTGGAAGCCCTCTCTCAAGACATGACACCAAATCTTGGCTTTAGGCAAGGATTTTTGCCAGCAAATACACACACAGCTCTACTCCAAATGCTACCCAGTCATTTTGTGTTTCCTTTTAGAAAAGCAATGACCTGAAACATCCTGTGGATATATCTGACATTTTTAAGGCCTGTAGAGCCACACTGTAAGAGATGTCCACACAGTTTCTCTGTGTTTCGTTTAGGTATGACATCTGATTCAGCTCCATGCAATAAAAGATAACCTGTCAGAACTGTTTCTTTATGAGCTGGGCAACAGTGATGTCTGCAGAAGTTTCTCTAGGTGATAGGCCATATTTCACCAGCCACTGCAGTAAAGTCATGGTGTTCCCAGACATCAGTCTAGTCACCTCCCATCTGGGTACGTTCTACTAGTGCCCACCTCCACCACTGAGACTCTTTATAGTAACCCAAATGCTTCCTGTTGAAACCAGCTTCATTGTCAGTATTGAGTAAACAATAAGAGAAAAAAATTATCATAAACCAGGAGTCATAAGTTTAATTTTAAAAGCATCAAAAATGTCAGTGTATAAGATTTTGAATTCATGTATTGAAAAGCTTATTTTTGCTTTATGTAACTACAAGAAAGATAGATAAATTAATAATTAATATTCAGTAGTCATTAAAAGAGCTCTGCACTGGATATAATCCCCATCCATCAGTCAGCTGAGCTGGATGAAAGAAACTTCATCATTTTTCTTTGTGAAACATAAAGTCATTGTGTTGACACTGAAATCACAAACCCACAGCCAAAGGCCTGATCCTGCTGACAGATTTGGATGGGTGGAACTTTGACCTCTGGTCATTCCTATTAGCAAAAAAGATCTTACACAGCTACAATTTAACTAAATATTTGTAAAAATAATGTAGGAAATACAGAGTTGACTTCAAATTAGCAGCAGAATTGCCACTAGTATCCCTAAAGCCAGGCTTTAACCCATCATCTGCAAGTGTCTTCAAATGCACTAACAGCTCCATAAATGTTGATTTCCTTATGAAGTGGCAAGAAAGAGTTTGAACTTTCTCCACTAAGTTTGACTGTGCACAGAGGTCTTTTATAATATAAATTTAAATACACAATCTGTTTTACAATGTTTTCCATCATCTCTCTTCTCCATATGTTCTCCCACTAGGAATCTAATGAGTTCTACATATGAGGGATGACAAGGGAATATGCCTGAGAAATAATTCCAGCAATTACGGCATATGGACGCATTGTTTTTGAGTCGCTTTTGCCATGAACATTAGGCAGAGCATCTGGGACCAAATTCTGTCTACCTGCCCATGGACATTAGCAAAATCATCATCTTCCATTTGTAAATTCTGCTGAGGTAATCTGCCACACAGAGAGGACCATTTCATCAGCTTTACGATCAGAGAGCATATTGAAACACAGACCATTTATAGTTAGGAAAAAATGCTTCTATCCAGACAGAATAGTTTATACTGGAAGCCATTTTAAGAGAAAATGAAAGAGACACATCATCTCTCTCTTTCCCTTCTCTCCAAGAACTATGAAGAGCCTGTGTTCAGTTCCAGGCCACTATTTATCAAAAAAAAATTTCTCATCACTACTGAAGTTTCTTAAGAACTAACTGGATCCCAGGAAAAGAGAAAATGACCAAAGAAAAGTAAAAAGAAAACCAACAAGACTCAAACTCTAAATCAGTAATAGGAAGGATTACATTATCTACACCCAAATATTGGCAAGGCATCCAGAATTAATCATAAAGAGAAACAGATTAAATAACCTCCTTGATATGGAGACATATCGACTAAACAATTGTAGTGCTAGGCCCTGAATAATAGGCCCTGAAACAAAGCTGACTTCTAGATGAACCTCACAACCAAACATTATCCATTATTAGTATCTGCTAATTAGTAACATCTGTATTGCCATTACCATTTATTAATTAGTATGTGATCATTAATGAAATATGTAAGCTCACTAGTGAAAGATGTAGCTTAGACAAAATGTAAACAGTGGTGAGGATGAAATGTTCTGAGAATGTATCCAACTTCCCTGTTTAGCCTTGTTCAAAGCTGAGAACCCAAGTGTTTGACCTTGTTAGAAACTCCCTTGGTTTCCCCTTGCTGAGCCCTGGCCAGGCTTTGGGTGGAATCCAACAGGAGAATGAAAGCAGATGTCTCAAAGAGAACTGCAACTCATTCTGGCTGGTCGATCTCTGGTATATGAGGCTGGACCCGCTCACAGCGACTTTGGCAGCCTCACCTATGGGGGACGCACCGCGTAGGATTTCCCCCTTGCCGGGACAGGCTCCCCAAACCCTCGCTGTAACCGGGGCTGCCCAGCCACTGCGGGGCTGGATGTTGATAACGTATGCAAGTGGTGATGGATCTTTCTTAATCACTGTTCTCCTCATCATGTAGTAATGATTAGGTGTTATTACCATGCTTGTTCTTATGTTCTATAATTAACTGTATGTAGTAATAATTAAGTGTACTATTCTGTATTTTCCTTATTGCTTGTTTTCTGTATTACTCATATCCTTTAATTATTAACAGTAAATAAGCCTACTCTTTTCATTCTGGTGTCTGAGTTTAATTGGCATCCTTGATCAGCAGACTAGTGTACATTTTGTGAATTCTGGATATCAGATCTAAATAATAAGACATAAGGCTGGAAAATTCAAGTTCAGTTTTTGTCATACTGTCATGCTGATATGGGGTAAACTTGCAACTTCACCTATTCATCATATTCAAGAATAATGTCTCAGCAATGTGAGTAACATAAGTATTTTTACATGCTCCTTTCCCAGCTGTGCAGTTGAAGCAGTGAAAACAAAGCCATAAATCCCAAACTACAGAGTTTTAGGTTACCTCAGTGTTATAGGAAAAAAAAAAAAAAAAAAAAAAAAAGAATGGCCCTGCTGTTATAGAGGACTGAAACAGAATTTTACAGTTATGAATATAAACATAATTTAAAGAGCTAATATAGAACTTTTACAGTTAGGGTTACATATGGGCAATAATATTTCTATTACACAAACTATTTTTTGAACTTAGTTGGGCAATAAACTGGTTTTCAGAGCTGAAAACCAGATATATTTCAAGTCTTTCAGTCATGACTAATATTGATGTGATTAGTGATATTTAATCAAGAAAATTTATTATCGAGAAATAACTGGATTTCACTTCCCATTGCCACACAACATTACTTGTGTAGTAGCAAGGAGGAAATGAAAGTAGAGGGAAGGTTCTTTAACCATAACCTGAATAGGGACAGGCATGTGAACTTTAATGAACTTGCTCATTCAGAATTTTCTGAGAGAAATGCCGAACACTCAACTGCAGCTGAAGGCCTTATCCAAACCCCACTGAAACCACCACTGCATTTCCGTGGTCTGGCTTTGGAGCAAATCCCAGAGACACACGAGACAGACCTTTCCACCACTATAGAGAACAGGTTTGAGGACCAGCTGTCACCACCACATCCCCAGGTTTGGGATGCTGACTGTACCCCAGTGCTCCCATGCAGGATCCACATCCCCAGAACCTACATGGCTGGTGATGAAACCATACTACAATGGTTTTGCCTAGCTTGGATCCCACGAACAGCAGTCTGAGAAAGAAGACTCATTCCCTTATACAATAGTTTCCAGCTGTCACTGTCAGTGGTCCTCCGGCCAGATGGGCTTCAGATAGTTTTGGATTAAGAGATGTTGGGAACATTTGTCATCACCTGTCAAACAAGGTTGTGGGAAATACAGCCTTTTCATGTATGATCTCTTGTAATCACTGCACTAAAACATCACAGTGCAGATGAATATAGAACAGGCATGGAAGACAGTTTTTCTAAAGTATTTTCAATGACTGACTGTAAAGTGGTATCAGAAAGTTAAATAACCTCTTACAGAAACAAAATCAATGATGTAACTTGGGAATCTTTTCTCATTCTAGAAGAGAATAAACAGAAAAATATTTCAGGGTACAAACTGCATTATAAAGACTTACAAAGTCATTAGGTGATCCTTATTATTCAATTTAATACCAGTGAAACTATGAGAAATCATTTAATACCATCAGATTGTTCAGGTGTGACATGTTCAATACACAGCTATCTAACTATTGGCAAAAAGAAACTAGAGATGAAGGCAGCACTTCTCTTACAAACCAAAACTGTGTTCCTTTTGCTTGCCAGTATCTTGGCTAACAATAGATGTGTAAAATTTAAGACATGAAGGAGAAGGCAGCATATCAGCAGAAAAAGAATGCCAATCACACCTTTCTGTTTTGTTGTTATAGACATCCAAGCATTACCTGGAAACTATAAAAGCCAGCTTTACAATTATAATGAGCAAAACCCCTGCATATATGTTTAGGAAACCTAACAAAATAACATGCTTTATAGTAGATTTTTAAATTCAAAACAAAACTATCTGATGCATTCTGTCTCCAACTTTAAAGCATATAGATAATAAAAAAACAGAGCTGCATTGGCTTGGTAAAGCACTGAAACACTGCTCCAGCAATGTTCTTGAGCAGAGCTGGAGGAGCCAAGATTTAAAAGATATAGGATAAATAGGAAAATTTAAAGGATACAGGATAATAGGTAGACTTAAGGGTAGTAACAGTGGTATCTGCAGAAGTGCTCTTTCAAAGGTTAGCACACACTTATGACCAGTAAGATGTATACAAGCAAGAAATAGCCTTGAATGTTTGGGGGGGGGGGTTTAAGCTCTATTTTAGTTTATTAGATCCGATTTGGAATTTTTTTTTCATTAAGACTCATATCAGGATTTCCTTTATATTTTGTTGAACTGATCCAATATTTCCTTTTGAAAGGTTTGAACAAAGCAGTGTTTTCTTTCCCTGTCAATGCATTGCCACATGGAACTGCAGGATAGGAACCCATATTCTGCTGTTCAGAGTTATTGATGATTACTGAATTCAGAGGGTAACGTGGATTTCCCTCTGATCATAATGCCTGGCAGTCTTTGTAATCAGATTAAGATGGGTATATCAAATAATCTAGGAAGTAGGATATAAGGAATAAAGGAGTAATTGAAGCAGGATTGATCTTTACATGCCTACAACACGTGTGCCCATAACTGATCTCATTACCTGTACTCCATTTTCAAAGGGAGTGCTAAAGCAGGCACTATGGACAGCTGAACTGTGGTTCCCAGCTTGCTTTGAGATGCACAAGCGAAGTTCAATATTAAACTGCTTTTTTTTTTTTTTTCCTTTTAAACAGTTCAACAAATTAACCTGAAATATTACCTTTTCAGGAATGTCTACCATGGTCCGTTGCTACTGAAAAGGTCTAAATGAGAATTTTTCAAGATTCTCACTTCGTGAAGAAAAAAAACATATTTTTATCCAGTCTGGCCTGAAAACAACAGTATGCCCACCAGAATTTCCCACGGCGATGCTAGAACAGTTGTGCTAGATATGAGTTTCCTTTAGGAAAGGACCTTTCAAAGTTGTAGGAGATATTTCAAGCTCTACTGAAGAAATGCAAAATTAATTCAACCCTTGAGATTCTTATTCACTAAAAAAAAAAATATTTTGCTCCATGAATAAACAGATCTCCAAAGCGCACATCCATACATGGAACTCTATTTTATATTACAATTTTATTCACTTGCTATGAATATTCACAACATTAATCTACTGCAGATCATCTATTCAGTATATTTGAAAATCCATTTATTTTCACTTATTGATATGCATGTGCTACACTTGTATATAATACAGTATTTTCAGTGTTGGTTTAAGAACAAAGAAACAAAGAAAACAAATATTGAGAAGCATGTTGTAGGTTTTTGACTAAAGAGAGGCCATATTCAGATTTTACAAAAAAGCACATTTACACTTTGCACTGTCCCAGACAATCTCTTTAAGATGCTACCTTCTGTCCTGCACCTGTTAGCATGAATCTATACAATATTAAAATCCATCCTAAAATACTGAGATACCTAGTTGCTGCTACAAACAGTTTATCCTAATTAAATTTTAATCAGAAAATAATATCTTTCCCTGCCAACATTTTTTATTATTTCTTAGCAGAATGACAGAATATACTTCTCAGTTTTATTCCCAACAGTCATTTATTTTATTTAAGCTCTCCTGTGCAATAATACAGCAGAGGTAATGAAATGGTTTTGGAACAGCAGGGGCTACTGTGACAGGCAGAGCACTCCAGGGTGTTCATTCATCATGGAGCTTAATATATAACCATCTAGCCATGTCAATGGTTTGCAATGATAAAATAATTTCCTTCTTTTTCTGGGAGTATGGTAACCACACAGGACTTTTAAATAAGGTTGCCTCTATATATTTTTGACTACCATAAAGAGTGTGTGGTTTTCATTTCAATGCACCAAAGCATACAGTCAGAACTCCCTCAGCCTCTCCAGTCAGCATGCTTATGCAGTGTCACTAAAAGGAATTGCCAAATTTCTGTTGTATCAATATTACAGATGGTACAATATACATTAAATGGAGTATAAAATTATACATTCTGTAATAACTTAGAAAAAATCTCATAGATGCTTAAGGCCTTTAAATATTGATGATTTTTTTTATGTAACAGCACATCACAAAGTTCAAAAATTGCTACTGAAACAAAACCTAAAAAAGTAAGTGTGATTTTGGTAAGGATCAGATCTGAACTGGATGACTGTAAGCAAGCAAAACACCCACAAACTGTAAATCTGGGCGGGCACTAGGACTTTTTTCCTTTATAGCAAACAGACTGAGCAGACATCTACATAAGCATCCAACAGTACTTAGGTTCAAGCAAGAGATTTTATTTTTAATAAAAAGACAAAAAATCTGAATGATTACCATCCATTTTCATAATTGCAAAACTCATTTACACCCCTGCCTACCTTTATAAAAAGGGATGAAATACTGTCATTGACGGCTTATCATGAATTTCAATGAATTGAAGGTTGGGAAAGTAAAGTACATATCAGGAACACCCATCTCCTTCAAACTAAATGGAAATGTGTATCTTAAAGGTATAAAATGCCTTATAATGGAAGTGTTAATTGAGTTTTGACCACTGCCAGAGCTGCAGTAGTTGGTTAGCCTTAGCAAAACATGTCAACCTGACTGTACATTCTAATATGACTGATGCATTCAGATAACTATTACTTGTCAACAATAATTATTAACAATGGATATATATTTCCATTCCTATAACAAAAGCAACTTCAAGATGTTGAAATATGTACCTTTGAGAATTCCAAGATTAGAATACAAATAAAAATGTCTAAAACTGCGCCATGCCAGAGGACAATTTCTGCAACAGAAATTTAATTAAAGCACTGTGCAGTTCCACCAGGAATCTGAATGGTGGGCCAGGGATCATTTTAGAGACAAGGAACCATTACATTTTGGAGGTTGAGTTCATCAAGATGAAAAGCCACCGGTCTGCAATGGAGAATCCAAAAGATTGATGCGTTTCTGCAACCTTTGAATATCAACTCTTGTGATTACAGCTGCAAATTCCTCAGCAAGTGCAATTTTACAAGTGTACACAGTTCAATCAGTTGAAATCTTTGTGACACAGAAGTTCAGAATAACTTTCCAGTAGTTTTGATCTCAAGGCTGTTGCTGATTACAAGCCAGGTTCTCAATGAAACAATTGATTTTGAAGGATACACCCCAGCAGTATAAAATTTTACTTCAAGGATTGCCTGGAGGAATGAAATTCCTATGTGTTGTATTTAATGTTATCAGCCTTGAGACTGACTTGATTTGTCTTTAGCTATCGGGTTACCTGTAAAGAAAAAGAAAATAAGAAAATCAAAACTGTACATAGAGAATCTACTTCCTAAATACTGGAAACTGAGACTGAAATATAAGCTCTCTGTCCAGCAAAGCTCTTTCCATTGGTTTTAAATAAGTGAACAATTCCCAATGGTATTAGATGGGATTGCTCCCCAGGTCAAATTGTGTGTTTAAGTGCTTTGTTGGAATTGGACTTGACAAGGAGAAATTGAAATGTGACCATACTTATAAATATAATAAAAAAAATCCAAAGGTCACAAATTACCAACCCACAAATGTCAAAAGCATTGATTTCAAGGAAAATTTCTGTATTCTGTTCATCCTTTTCAATGTTAAAACTTCTGTATGGTACCAACTATGCTTTTAAAATGTTTGCCAGTGAGCATAACAGTGACTGATACTGGAGATGTATTCCTCCATTCTTTTTATGCTACTTTGAAACACAAAACATAGAATCATAGAATAATTTAGATTGGAAAAGGCAATGTCCTGTTAGGAGCTAAATGCATCTTAGCAGGCAATAATCACTTAGTGGAGAAACAGGACAAAAATCATGCACGCATAAACAAGAGAGAGATATATCCTGTTATTCAAAAGGTATAAAATAACTACCAAGGAGTTCACTTGGAGTGGTTTCACCCCACCTAACATGAAACAGAGTGGAACAGAAGGACCACAGAGAAAGAGTGGGAGACAAAGCATTTCATAGTAATTGGATTTTCCCTGTGTCTGATTTGGATTTTAAACATTAAAAGAAAAAAAAAATCTGTCATATCAAAGGAACAACTTTGAGGAATATTTCTGCTGTGTCAGTAGATACAATTAATGATCATGTAACATTTAATATCAAATTGTGTCAGAGGACAACATCCCAACTCTTGAGAAACAACCCATTGGAATGGTCACAATACCACTTAATAACATCAAGGGGCATATGCTTTTCATTTTGATCACAGAGAGAAGGGTCATGCTCCTTCATGATGAAACATTCTTTTGCCCTCAGCAAAACTGTTTGCATACAGGTCTCGTTGGCTCTGAAGAGCACGAACGTAGAGCAGAATATTAAAAGGACTGTTCAAGGAGTTCATTACTTCAGTTTGCCTTCTCCACCAAGATGTTTACAGGAACTGCACTTAAGGTCATAATAGAATTGTGCTTTGTGATTTTTATCATACATGGGTTTATTTATTACAGTGCTCTTATTTTGTTTCATTCTTGCTGTTGGAAACAGTCTCATGTGGCCCCTTCTATAGTAGAAGATTGCCTGAAAAAATAATGAAGGATTAGTTTAAAAGTCAGGCAACATATTCTATGCCCTGCACCAAAGCTCAAAAGGCTGACACAGCATCTTCTTGTTTGTTAGTTTTTTGTTTTATTGTGACATGCTGGAATTCTATTCATGGACCTAGGTGCCACTGAGCTACATAATGTAAAATACACATCTCCTGATCCTATCCACAGGTAGATTTTTATTAGCTTCACTTGAGATATATATGTAGGTAAGCAGGGAGACAGAGAGAGAGGAAAAACCTGTGGTAAATCAACTGATGCAAAGCACACTGAAGACAGATCAAAGAATTTGAGATTCCCAAAGAGGTCATGCAAATGTAGGGTCAAAGCTTCTGACTTTTCCAAACAGAGTAGACCAAAATAAAATCAGAATCAGAGAACGGTTTCCTCAGAGGCACAACTGGATAGGGACTGTCATTGGAACCCAGCTGAATTCTCTGTTCTGCCTACATTCCCACAGAGTAGACCTTTGCTATTAAAAATAGAGGGTGCCAGCTGACTTCTGAGAGTCCAAGTTGACTGTGATGCTGCAATGTGCCCTTGCTGCAGAGAAGGCTAATGGTATCCTGGGCTGCATTAGACAAAGGATTGTCAACAGGTCGAGGGAGGTGATCCTTCACCTCTGCTCAGTGAGAGGCCACCCCTGCAGCAGTGTGTCCAGTTTTTGACTCCCCAGTACAAGACAGACATAGAGCTACTGGAGAGAGTCTAGTAAATGGCCACTAAGGCCAACAGGGTCTGGAACATATTCATATGAGGAAAGTCTGAGAGAGCTGGGACTGCTCAGACTGCAGAAGAGGGTCAGGGGGATACCTGTACAAATACCTGAAGGGACGATGCAAAGAAGATGGAGCCAAGCTCTTTTCAAGTGGTGCCCAGTGACAGGACACGATGAAGTGAGCACAAACTGAAACACAGGAGGTTCCCTCTCAAGAAACACTTTTTTATTGTGAGGGTGACTGAGCACTGGCACAGGTTGCCAGGGAGGTTGTGGAGTCTCCATCCTTGAAGATATTCAAAAGCCATCTGGTCCTGGGCAACTGGCTCTGCTCAAGCAGGGTGTTGGACTTACAAAGGTCCCTTACAACCTCATTCTGTGATTTATTTCTATTACATCTACCTCTGTCAATGCAAGGGCTAAGGTGATAAACTGCAGCTAGCAAAAAGAGTGTTTTCACAGATACATGACTGCTCAGTTACATGGCTGTTTGGAAGTGCAAGTGTGTTCTCTTCAGTCACAAAGAAACTTAGTAAAATAAATCTGCAGGGCTATCTGCTCCCCTCCCCCCCCATCTAGCTCTACAACTGTGTGTTGAAAATATCCCTATAAAAGCAACATACACTGTTACACTGAATAAAAAGGTGATATAAAGAAGTAAAAAAATTAGATAGAGATCCAAAACTCTGCTCTATAACAGGTGGCTAATCATATACAAAGGGCATTTTGTTTATCCAGACTGCACAGGAAGTCAAGCTGCATATTCTTCTTTTTTTACGATTATATGATTGGAGTTTTTAACTGCTTTCCCTTGCCAGAGTTTTTATTATTCTGCCTGCCATCGGTTTTTTTTCTTTTCTTTTTTTCTGTTAACTTCTGTTTCTGTTAACTGTAACAATGCTTCTCTGAGTAACACACATAGTGGTCCACATTTGCCTCTATGTAAGAAGGTAATACTTGTTATGTGCAAGCACAGACCAGACATTAACTTTAATGGACATTATATATCCATACACATTGGGGAGAGAATAGACCTCTCAGATGCTAAAGGCAGTTTCATAAAGAAGCAATGAAATTTTAGCTAATATCTAGTGATGGTATTCCCCAGAAATGCTTAATGTTGGATATAGTAAAAGCTATTTGGTTTGAGTGGCTGGGAAGCAAGGTTTTGTGCCAAAGGTCTTTATAGGAAAAGGGGGACTGACAGCAGCATGTGTTTTATCTTTAAAATCTTAAGAGAACAGTAACACATTGAATGGTTGCAAATCAAGTCTAATCAATTTTCCAGTTAATAATTAATAGGTATGGAAAATTAACTTTGCCGCTGTTTAACAACACACACACAAAAAAAAGACATAAAAACCTTTAGCATCCTTGGTGTTGATCTGATTTAATTTCTTCATTCTTGGAACATAATTACTCCCTTTATGCTAATACATTTTTTCAAATGTCTGTTATATCACAAATACAATGCATTAGACTCTCCTCACATTCTTGTACTAAATGTGCAATTAAAGTATAATTACTCTGTAGTTGCAGACTTTTTAATTTAAATTAGTGAGTGGCTGCTGTAAATTGGCTGTAATTGTACATGAGCTCACTTGTTTTATTTTAGAACACAAAATACGATTAAATGCAACTAAAGTTTTCCACATTACTTTAGCTCTACTAAATGTTCAAAAGAGATTCAGTCTCTGGGTAGAAAATATTTGCCAGGGTAAGAATGAACAGAACAGAGATGAAAAGACCTAAAAGGCAGTGCATTAGAATATCTACCATCTCAAGAGATTTTCTGGACAGCCTCCATTCCAGTGCTGCTGACAGTGGTTGAAAAACGTCCTCACTTGTGAAATCCCCACAGCTTATAGGTGTAGTACAAATCTTTTGTTTATTTAGAGAAACAAATGTCTCACTAATTATTTGCTCACTACAGAATAATTTATGCATGCAAATGAGGCTCATATTTGATTATTATTTAATAATGTTAGAAGAAAATAGATAACAATATATGGTTATTGAAATAAGTGTGTCCTGGAACATTTCATAACACAAGTTTGTACATTACTATTTTTTTGATTGGAAATTCTTTTAGTTTTTTTCAATGTTTATTGTTAAATCCGTATTAAAAACAGATTCTTGAGTTCAGAAAGTCAAGCAATTGAAAATTAGCAACTGCCTTTCTACAGGTGCCCTTCCAATTCCAATTCTATCTCTTTTCCATCATGCACGGTAAACAACAGAATTTAGCGGAGGAGGAGTGTTGGGGGGAAGCCTATTATAATGTCATCACAACTATGTATCGATGCAAATACAGAAGGGGGCAAATTTTTAAGCCAGTGTTTCTTTCCTCCACAGATCACTCAGCAGTTATGATGGACCCTCTGTTCCAGGTTTTCACCAAAGAATATAAATAAACACAAGAAACAGAAAGAACTTAATACTGGGGTTTCCTTTTTAATTAGAACTGTTTCATCAACTGTGTAAGTTCGTGTAAGTCATAGCTTGAGTGTCATCTGAACATACTCAAGAATCATCAAGCTATCCTTCTCCTTTTTTTTTCCCCTGAGATACATAAGACAGAGAATGGAAAGCAATTAATAGCTCACCTTGAGCTAAGTAGAATTTTATGAGACAAAGACAACTCAGCACCCCTAGCATTCTTTTGTAAAATATTAAAGGTCTGTGGGAAACAGAAATGGTGTGGAGATTTCTAGCAAAAAGGGTCTCACAAATATATTTAATGACCAAGATGAGAAAAACTAAATACTGGGAATGCAACAGGAATCTGTTAAATAAATGCTTGGAGAAAGAAGCCTAAGAAATGGCTTGAAGAAATGCTTAGCTATGGATTGTCCTCCAAGACAAGGAGATAAGACAGAGATGCCATACCAAGACAGCCCTTATTTGTATGCAGTACAGTTCAATCCATTTTGTGTCCTTATTTTTATATTCTTTCTTATAATGTATATAAACAGACCACAAAAAAAAAAAAAAAAAAACATGATCAACAAAGTGATTCTTTAGCAAACCATTCCTAATAAGGAACGGACTTGAAGAGAGCTGTATGAATCATATCAATCCTATTTTTTCATGACACAGAAAACTTTGTTTTGGTTATGAAAACCTAATATGAATATTACAATGCATGAACAGAAGGGCCCATACAACCAGAAATAAACATCTACCAATGCATTTTTTCCACATGTCCTTTGTGAATGAGGTCAAGGTCAGAAATGAATCTTTTGAACAGATGAAATTGCACTATTTCCTGTAACTTCAAAATTCATACAGCGTGTTTGCCATGCACTATCATTCATACATGGCTTATGAAAGCAAATGACAGTTTGCATTGACCTTTGTGCATGTTTAATCGCTGAAACAGTTAAACTTGTAAGCTTGGAAGGTGGTTCTGATCTAATATTACTACCTTGCACCAGTGATACTCAAAAGTACTCTGCAAATGTTAACAAAGGACAGGCTCACAATCTCCTCACAGCTTGAGAATCCTGTAATTTATTTTCTAAAGAAGTGGGAAAAATGGACAAAAAGAGCTATAGGAGCAATAGGGCTCCTATACGTGTATGCACTTAACAGTAGATAGGTGTGGGTTTGGGTGTTTATGCAAGATAATTAAGTTTCTGGGGGCACAAGGAACCATTTCAAAAGTCAGAGAAATGTTAAGGGTATACCTGATAAATTAACTGCAGCAGAGAACAGTGAGTTAGGACACAGGCCCTTGTTTCAGTATCACAGACCACTATTTGGCTTGGGCTAATGACTAAAAGGCAAAATTTGAGTGATTTATGAGCAACTTGGAAAACAGATATTTAATGATAATTATATGGATTCATTTACCTTCAGAGAAGGCTACATATTGATAGATATTTTTTCAAGTCTTCAGACGTTTCATTCTTGCTCATAAGACTTTTGCCGTACCTAACTTTTTATATCAAGACTCGAGAGCTTTAAATTTTCCCCTTAACTTTATTATAGGCACTGCAGTATGAAAAGTGTTAGTCTAAACATGTTCCCAAGCCTGTAACTGAGCAATTTAGAATTCTAGATCCTTCAGGAAACATCTCTAGCTCATTTTATTAATTAAACAGAATGTTTCCCAGTACACTTAAATGGCTCAAAAGTTTCCCATGCGTTTTATAACTACCAGACTCTAAAACTTTTAATTCTTTCATACTTTTATTGCACTGTGACTAATCAGAATTGCATTTGTGATTATTCTTGTGCTTAGGACCTTCCATTAGAAAGAAATAAACATGTTGAAAATTCATTTCACACAATGCCATTTAAAGTATAATTCTGTATTTCTTGTTTTCCCACTGTTCTTAATTTCAGCAGGAGATTTTTGGTGTTAAAGTGAAGATCTAGACAACCAGTGTTAAAAATTGTAATTAAAACTAAAAAGCTTTGGAAACCTTTCACATGTAAACTAAGCTTTCCATTCACTCCAAATAATCTTAAAGTTAGGACTGGAAAAATAAGTAAAGGAAAAATACTTTAGAGCATGGCATATGTTCCTGAAAAAAAAGTCAGAGTTCTTAATCTTAAACATGGTTTTAAGATTAAACAAACATCTAGTACATTTTAAGAATATAGTGGAAATACACCTTTCCCAACTTTTTCTGAATTTTAAGTAATCCAGTATGGGATGCTGAGTTTTCAACTACAGAAAAACACCTAACTGAATGTACCAAGACGTACCTTCCTTCCTAATTGTTCTCTTCTCCAAAGCATCGGTTGCTTTCCCATGACAGTGAGTAACTTAAGTTCATCAACTGGGTCTACCTTTGAAAGGCGAGTGAGTGAAGAAAGATATTTTAAGGCTCCCAGAAGCATCTGACTGACATGCTGAAAGCTTCTTAGGAGCGCAATGCAGAGTCTTTCCAACCACCCTCCTGAAGCCCTGCCCAAATAAGCCAATATTCCTGGGCATCTGCAGCAAACTAAGCAACTACAATGAAGAGTAAGATACAAAAATTCCTGTTAATACTGTGTAAACCTGTATTTGTACACACCTGCTGCTCTGTGAGTAATAAACCAGGGCTGGAACACATTTTCTGGAGTTGTTTGACTCTTTATTCCTCAACGAACGTTCTGGCCCTTCCTTAGAATCCGACCAAGACTAGGATTCATCACAACTAGTGCTCCAACGTGGAGCCAGAATATTTTGTGTGTGTGGAAAAATCAAAAATTGTCATCAGGCACAGCAGAAACCTCCTTTCTCTACTTCTCCATTCGGACTTGAGGACTTTTACACGTTTGCCTAAGAAACAAACACATGTCAAGTACTACACTGTTATGGAATTAGTTACAGAAAACAATACTGGGATAGATGGAAATTTCTTTAACTTACAAGGAAAAGTACAAAATTAAAGGAAAAAAACATATTTCAGAATCAGAGCAATTTCTCTTAGCGAAAGAGCATAGTCTCAAAACCACTCCCAGGCAGTAACAGTAATCCCAAAGGAAAAAAATTAAACATACTCAAATTCAAACTCATGGATTTTTCACCAAAATGCTATGGAAAGTGAGAGATAACACTAATTTTTGCAAGTATATCAGCAATCTTTAACTATGATAAAACAATAATTGAGTTGTTCTTTAAAAATAAGTCCATGGATAGACCTGTGGTACAGAAAAGAGTCACGAAGTCAGAATACAATTCCATCTAAATTAAAGATTTGAGTGTCTTCTTCCCACATATTTGTAAAGTAAAAAACAAAACAAAACAAAAACCCCAAAATTTTTCAAGTTTGAAAAATGTGAGCATTCTGAGGAAAACTCTACTTACAGGCATTTCTATGGTTAGTAGGTTACAGGAAACACCATAAAATAACAGATGACACATTTCAACAGACAATATTCAGCTCAGACAGACAGCTCCTTATCTAGACATCTGAGGTAGTTTTTGGATCTGCTGGTAATGATTGCTTTCAGAAAGAGTTGCACAGCACCTCAAAAGATCACCTAGATTTCTTTAAATAATGCTTACAAAAAAGGTTATTATTTTCCTTTTTATTTTTTTTCTTTAGGCTTTTTAACTTCGAAGTCATGCTGCAGATCATTAGACATACATTACATGATTACACTTGTAACTTCGATAACTTGCTGCTTTAATAAAATCTCTACACATTTAAATACGATGAAACTAATTAATATGGCTCTGTGTTCATATTTCCTTGAACTTGATAGTTTACAAAATAAACTTAATAAATACAACGCACTGGGACAATTATCACAGTGTGTATCTGATGAAGGCATATCAGTTATGTCAAGGCTAAATCTAATTCATCAGTCTTTCAAATGTGCTTCATTATTATTCTCTTCTAAAAGGTAATGTCACTATAACACACATACCTAAACTTTCTCAGTGTTTCTGTAAATCAGCAAAGAAATTAAGCTTATGGTAGAATTGTTTTAACTTCACAAAATTTTTCATTTACACACAACAGTTTTATATTAAAAGAAGACTTAAATCTAAACCATATTTTACTTTCTGTAACAGATAATAACTGTAGCAGTTCAGACAAGGATATATCCTCTTGAGGTTTTTGTGATGATCACAACTCCATAGTGGGACTGCATCATGGCGGCATAAAAGACTGCAAGACAATTAATTAAATAAATGTAATTCTCTTCTCTTTTACATCACTTTTTCCATTTAGTCATCTCAAGTGGGAGATAGAAACAACCTCCTTCTTTTTTACAGATGAGGAAACTGATGAATAATAAAGTCATGCTACCCTTCCAACTGTGAGAAAATAAATGGAGCAAGAGGGATGGGAGCAAGTCCCTCTATCTTTGGCTTTATCTGACCTCATTTACTTAAAGAAAAGCCTACTTTTGTTCTTGACTGGCAAGGAAAACCTGTAGTAAGCAGTTTCCTAAAAATGAAAAAAACAACCAAACAAAAACCCCCAAAATCTCCCAGCCTTGTTTTACAATTAGGATGAGGTTTTAAATTGCCTAACAGATATAACAGATTTTCATCTTTTAATATATTTTTTCCAGAAACTGGGTAAGATTGAACTTCAAATTATCCCCACTAAAAAATCAAGCAGTCTAAATTCATCACATCTTTTTCTTCTTCAGATGTTTATGCTGTTATTTTTTCCAGGATTTTGAATGGAGAGTAACAAGCATTTGGACAAGATCAAAACAGAAACATAAATTATTTCCTTACCTGTAATTTTATCTTCTCTATGAGGGTACCTGCTGCTCTGTTAGTGGAGTACTGATGTGTTTTCTGCCTTTGTCCCAAGCTTCAGAGATTCCTCTGGTGATTTTTCCCCACTTGCTTACCAGCTTCCACTGCTGGCATTTTGAGTGCAATCACATTTGGCTCCAGGAATACTGCCACAGCTGAGGGAATATAAGAGAACTAAAAAACAAGTTAGAAAACAGCAGAGCAATATCCAGGAAGGGAAAAAAAGAAAGTTTAAAAACATGAATCAGTAATCAACTTGAAACCCTTCGATCATTTTCCTCTCTCTTTCCATCCATTTAGAATCTCCACATGAAGAAAAGATTTTCCCATGCTTGGAGAAATTGTAGCCAAAGTAGTGGGTGTTGACAGAGTAGTGGGTACACATGCAGAGAATATAAAATTATTGTAAGGCAATCTAATTTTAGCTTTCTCCGGTATAAGTACCCATCACGCCATCACTCTAATACAGATAAGAGACAGAATAAAGATGGCATATTTGGAGGATTTCAGAAAAGTCCCTGTCACTCTGTCTGAAGTCATAATAGAACCAGGGAAAAGGAAGACTCAAGGCCTTTTGACCTAAAAGCTGCCATAGATGAACAATTAGAAAACTCTCTCATTGCCCAGGAAAAAAAATACAAAAAGTCTGGTTCATTTAAGAAGTAGTCAAGATTATTGTTGCTGATTCCCAACTAATAGTTGTAGTCATCTTGGTAATCACAGAAGATGAAGATGGGAAAAGAACAACTAGTACCGTGAATTTAAAAAGTATATAAATTAAACACAAAACAGAGAGCATATCCACCATCCATGCTGGAAGTTGTGTATAGATGAAAAAATTTCAATGTCACTCTTGCAGTTTTTACATGTAATGGTCACAAGTTTCTGTGGCATTCTTGGAAGAAGAGATCACACTGCTATTAATTCCAGAAAATGATGTCTCTGATGCTTTTCCCTGGGGTTTGCCCTGAATTCGTGATAAACTGATGAACGTTACTAACATCACTCCTGAACTGCTTAGAAATGTCTTCTTGCTTGAGCATTAAGAAGATTTCCAGGTGAAAGTTACAACTTCCTATAACTATACTGGTGATCATCTTGATACTGGTATGGAACTTCATGGTACATGGAAAAGATGTATCCTGTCAAAGGGAAAAATGAACTTTAGAACTTTAACTAAGAACCTTTTTTGGCATTCAGTTTGTCTTTTTTAAAGAACCTGGCCAGTTGTCTTCATACCTCCATCTTCTCATTATCTCCTGACTAGTATGTGAACCAAGACAAGGTAATTATGAAGGAATCGGAGTAGGTAATCCCAATTAGACACTGGTATTCTAAAATCTCAAGTAATGAAGGAAAGACCAAAAGGCTCTGAAGAGGTTGTTGCCTTCAAATTTCAGGAATGTAAGTACCAATGATGTGCTTTCAGGCCAAGAGAGAGAAAAAGGATTCTGGTAATTTCTTGAATGACCCTCCAAAAAGAGAATGGCTTTGCAAGTAATCAGCTTCAAATCTGCCAAGATGCATTCTAGGAGAAAGTATCCCATTCCTTTTTTGTACTTTGAAGTTATTGAACAATAATTATTAACAATTGGAATTAGAACGATGCTTTGAAGATGATACATTTGCTATGCTCTTGTTTTCCAAGGTCACTCTGAAAAGATGACAAGGAGGACAGAGGAATCTCAGAATTCTAGAACAAGTGCATTTGCCTGAATTGGTAATAGCACAAGAAGAGGTAAAATCACTTGGTCTTCTTTTGGCAGGGACATGTTACTGAGACACAAAGTTTGAATTCAATATGAAGAAACAAGCTTTTGTTCTCCTGGCTGGCATCAGTAAAATATTTTCTGGCATTCTTGAACCTGAAGAGGCAAAGCTGGTTTGGACCTCTTAAAATATGCAGCCCCATTAAAATTCTCAAATCTTTCATTACTACTGAGTTTGTAGATATGTGCTGACAAACACAATCCATTGTTTCCTTGAGATCATTATCTATCTTCATAAACTGGAGACACACTTGTGTTCACTTCTGGTTTTAGAGGTCTTACCAATATAATTCTAAAGGTCACATCATACAAAGAAGTCACAGTGATACGGATATCTTGTGGCTTCACCCAGAATCTCCAGTTCAGAGCTCTATGACATTTCTCACTGCAGATATGGAAAGGGATAAATGATAATCAGGACTGTAAAATCTGAGAAGGAATCATCTGTGTATGCTAATAATGCAGTAGAAGAAAGCTCAAAGTCCATTTTATATAACATATTAAGTCCTTTGGAGTCTTTTCTCAATACACAGGAATAGTGTCTTTCCTAAGACAAACCTCGTGTTCATCAAGGTGGAAGACAAGCTATGAAAAAATTAACAATTTTGAAATTCTTATGGAAATTAATTTTATGTTGGTCCTATTCTTTTTTACTTCAGTCCTAGACATCAATCTTCCATTTATTCTTGTCTGAAATAAATTTTTTTTCTTCATTTTGAATGGTTCTCAGATAGGGCAGGACTATTTTCATTATTCTTGTGGAGAAATAAGATTTACAAACATGCTTTGCTCTGCAAGGGAATAACACCTGAGTAATCCAATTTCAAATGGTTTGAGAGTTGTTCATTCCTCCAATAGTGACTGTGCATAATGCTCTGTATGACTGACTTTCTTCGCTTGATATTGATTAGTATCCATTTCCTTCCTTCCTTATTCGGAGGTAGAAAAGCAGAGACGTGACAGGGCAGTACTTCTGAGGTTTTCTATAAACAGCCCTAATGAGTAAGGAAATACCTCAAGAAAACTATGGGATTTTGAAGAATTGAAAGTAATACCTTTTGGACAGTTGGGGGCCACTTTTCCACTTCTTTGTTTCAGTTCTGCAACTAAGCAGTGAGGCACAGTTTGTGAAGCCTGTGCCAAATACCCATGGAAAGACAAAAGAGTTCTGCCTGCAGCTATTTAGGTAGTAGGTAATGTGAGGTTTCAGAACACCCCAGTCACTCTGAGCTGAAATGTATCATTTCTGACTTGCAGAAATGATCCAAAGAAGCCTTTACAGACTGCAAAGAAGGGTGAGATGAGGAAGAAGCACTAGTTTTAGAGTATGCCAGCATGACTCACAGGATACTGGCATTTGAATATCATCTTCCCACATGGTAACTTGTGAGGTAGTAGAAGCTGACAAAGATTTTCCAGGAAAATGTAAAAGGACTGCTAGATATTCAAAGAGCGTCCTTGCTCAGGTAAGTGCAAGGTAAAAAAGACTGCCAGAATGGAGGTGCAAATGAGAGTTTAAATATCTTTGATTTTGGTGTCAGGACTTTTCCACTTTGTGGAGAAAAACAGTAATTTACATACAGTCTTCAGAACTCATTCTTATTTTCCATCACAGAGGCAGCAAATTATTCTTCAGCCATGAGGTCAATATCTCAAACATGCCAGCAAAGGAAGTGTTGGGGGAAAAAAGAAAATAAAGGAAAATAAACCACGAGTTGAATCTTTTGGGACAAAGGCAGAAAACCTCTTAGCTGGACTGATGGAGTAGAGGATTCCCATGAGGAAGAAAATAATTCTTGCAAAAATCACTGATTAGTTAATTAATGACATGCAACTGAAATCCATTTGCATTTTTCTTTAAATATTCCAGAAATATTTTCCCTTGATTTCAGAGTAATTCTGTCAATTTTCAAGTTCTGTAGAAGCTAAAACAATGATTTACAATGGATGTTAGCTGCAGTCTTACCTTAGGAAAAACTCCTCATAAAAAGGTACCACAACACATATTATTAACACTTTGCAAGTGAGGAAGAGATTGCAAAAGATGTCATTTCTCATTATTTGTACAGTTTACTGTACATTATTTGTATATTTTACTCACAAAAAAATTAGAGCAACCCTTCTGAATAGCTAGAGACAAGACCAGTGTATTGACAAGGAGACGCAGCAAGGGATTGAAAAAAAAGTAAGGAAAAATAGCAAACCTTCAGGCACAAGCTGATAAGAAAAAAAAATAAAACAAACTATTCTGGTTTTAGAAATTTTCTTTCAAGTAATCCATTAACAGGCTCACTCTTTCCAAAAGAGCTGTACCTATGTATATTGCCTTTGACCCATTCTCTCTTTTGATCTTCCTCACTTTCAGTTCTTAATATCAATATTCATAGGACTCAAAGTCAGAGCAGAACTAAACGACACTTGAGACTGAAAATGTCTTGGGAGTTGAATGTCTGGGCTAACTTCACCTGCCCAACGAGTTTTACTGACCTTTCAGTCTATCACTTTGCTTATAACACTTCATACTACAACACTTCTTCCGTTAATTCTTTTCACGACAACTTGTTTTGTGGGTATTTTTAATAAGTACATTTGTCTTTGGGGAAAGGACTGTGACTTGTCTAGATTCCTGTGACCTTGAACAACATCAAGCTGTAGGCCTTAAACTTATGTCAAATGAATACTTGCAACAGGAGCCTTTTCATAGGGTAGAACTAGGCATGCCAACTTCACATTAAAGAAGTAAATACGGTATGTAACAGTTATTTTTAAGAAAATCAGTGAATTGCATATCCCTGAATACTGACGATTCCTTGTAATATATTGGCTGGAATGCTAACTATTTTCATCAAAATGTCCAAGTGTCCCAAAAGATTAGTGTTTAGGTGCCCTACAAAAAATACAGAGCTTCAATATGAAAGAATTGTGATGCTAGATAAAAACAATAATTACTAATACAAAAAGCTAGTTGGACCCCATAAAATGTCCTCCTATTTCCATTACCAACTCATTTCCCCCTGAAACTTCTATGTACTTATTGGAAAATGTGTACCACTTACTGCTAAGATACAGCAGATCTCTGAGTTAGCAATGAGAAACATGCTGAGACAGCTGCAAATTTCTCCTGGTGACAGATTAGCCAAAGGCATGGAACGAGATGCCATAGCAACAAAGAGGCTGTCAGGGGTGCAATCACTCTTTTCCATGGGTAATATTTTCTTACAGTCTGTGCACTTACTTATATTGTAATCACATCCTTTTTATGAAACACAAGGTATTACTAGTCACTGTATATATGTGTATTATTCCTATAAATCTTCATCTGAAATTAAGGTAGAAGGCAAGGAGTCTATAGACAGTTGAAGTGAGGCAGGTGAATAGAGCAGTTTTACAGTCAGGGTGTTTCTTAATTTATTCATACAGCCCCTTAAATAATATTAGAAAAAGCACTTCCTGTCATTATTTACTACCGACACATGGCAGATCATTGATCTATCCTGTAAGTATTTCATGTTTCACAGTGGTCAAAGCAAAAGACAAATAGTTTCATGCAATGGAAGTCAGTAGCAGTTTTACACTGAAAAAATGTCATGTTAAAAACACGTTGCCACATTAGCACTGACTGACCACAACTACCATACATCTGGCCTATTGGAAACATCCTAGAATAACCTATACACAATATTTATATGATGAATTTCTGCTTTTTTCTAATTGAATGTCATTACTACTGCTATTTTTGAAAAGACTGGAGGAGGAAGAGGAATAAAGACCTGAGGGAAAAGGTTACCACAATGGTAATATTTCTTTTCAACTTCAGCAAAAAAAACAGTAACACTTGTTCCATTTTTTTTCCCCTGGGCTGCTGCTTTTAAAGAGCCTATGCATCGTGCAGAGAAGCACAAACCAACTGACATAGCTGCACTGCTAACCACTGACATCAGGCTCAGTTACATGAAAAATGCCATTTTCTTCTCATATCCAGGGTCATATTTTAGCTCTCTTGTATTATGTTGTCTTACTCAAGCAGTGGTTATGACAGCACTGGTAGTAGTAGAGTCACCACTAATGCTGCCTCCTGATATGGGGAATCTCAATAGCCCACTGCAAAGCATGACTATGTAACGGTACCTAACAGAGGTCCTTTTATTCCTTGTGCTGAAAGGGTTATGAACAGCATATTTTATAAATTGAAACATAAATAAAATTACTGCCTCTCCTTTCAGCAGCTGTAATTAATTTAGATACAATCCAGTATCTGCAAGTGAGAAAGAGAAGACAGGGTAAAAATGTAAGCAGTATTTATAGATAGCAACAGGACTGCATTGATTCAGAGTAGTGGAATGCACATACTGAACACCATTTGGCTTCATGTGCAGCCAGTAGGTGTGTTTGGATGGTACACTTTTGCCTCTTCCAAGAATGTTATTCAATTTTTAGTTTCTTTTAAACTCTGGATGCCATAATGTAAAATCAGATTAAATGGAATATTACAAATATCTGACTTCAGGCTCTCTCCAATATTGTTTTGGAATGTAGATAAACACTCTCAGTATGGATTTCTCTCCATCCTGGCAATATTTTTCTTCTTTTCACACTAGTCGTCTATCTCTGGTATTGATTTGGAAAGCAGATTTGGATATGGAATGTAGATAAATATACTCAATATAGATTTCTTTTTGGCCCTGTAACATTTCTCTTTTATTTCTTTCTGTCCTTGTAATATTTATTTTATTTTTTTGTGCTACTTTATTTCTAATATTGGTTTGGCATATAGTTACATAGTCATATATTAGATATTGATTTCTTTCTCTTCTGCAGTGTGCTTTTCCCCGCATATTAAAAATAATAGACAGTTTTCAGAGTGACAATTGCAATTCCTTCAGCCCCTCATAAAAGCATGGATGCTCAACTATTCCAGAAGTTGGATACTCATTTCCAAAAGATGGCCCCTTATGACCTGTCTGAAAATACTACTTTCACTTGTTTATAGGAAAATGTTGTTCACTTTCACCTTCTAGAGATTTTCAGAGGTTAATAATCAATACCTGCTATGCATTACATTTGACCTATTTGATTAATTTATAGTATTAGTATTATTAGTAGTATTATACCAAGTCAGTTCTAAAAGGACATGCACTGGTTGCCAGTTTTTGCTGAATAATAGATAATGGACAAGTTGCTCATCACGGTATGATTCACCATTTTAGCTCAACAGCTGTGTATTTTCAGAACATGAACACTTTTGAAATTTGCATTATATTGCATTTGACAGTGGTTAAAGTCCAAGGCTTCCCAAACTGACTAAGAATGAAGGGGCTTTTTTGATCATCTTCCTGAAGATCACATCAAAGAGAATAAAATCTCCAAGCCAGTATCTTCCTATTCAACATTAAGTATCTAAATGGTAGGTGCTAACCTAGTCATCACAGCTTTCCTTTAGAGTTATTAGGGAGACATAAGCACATCCAGAAGAGAAATCATCTGACTTATTTTAGGACAAAATGAGTTGTCCTCTGGAATGAAACAATTCTCTCCAATACTAAAAAGACAGCCTAGAACTTAGGCTAGTCATCTCACTCTGGAGAGTCCTAACACAAGCAAAGTCCAGTAAATTCCATTCCACATATTTTAAACAGAACTTAGTGTTAAACTATGCCTTGTTCCACAAGCAGTTCTATCAAATCAAACTAAAAGCTGAAGGACAAAGTACTATTTCATTACTGCACAATGGTTCAAAGATGCACCAGGGAAGGTTTAGACTGAAGTATTTCTTTACCAAGACATTCTTTTACTGGAACAGACTTCCAAGGAAGGTGGTTGATGCCCCAAGCCTGTCAGTGTTTAAGAGCCATTTGTACAATGCCCTTATCAACATGATTTAACTTGGTCAGCGCTGAAATGGTCAGGCAGTTGGACTAGATGACCACTGTAGGTCCCTTCCAACTGAAATAGTCTATTCTATTCTGTTTCACATGAAAAAATCAACACATATTTCTCTATTTCTTCATAAAATATCAGCCCAGGGACACTTCCCCACTCCCAGACACAAGTGCACGCTTCTACAGTCATGTCGCAGCTCCGGGATCTCAAGATGAGACCCTGGATGCACCACCTTACCTGTGTTTCTACACAAAAGACACACAGGTTTACAGGCAGCCGAGGAGCCAAAGCTGGTCCCAGAGTGGATGTGTGGATATCTGGGCAACGGGGACCCAAGGAGACATTGCAGCATGCACTTTCATACAGGTTACATACAGCTTCTGGTGCACTTATTTAAAGTCAGCCTCTATTATAAAGGTAATGCAATGACCTGTTCTTAAAAATATAAGCAGAACTTGGCATCTGGATCTGCCCTTGAGAAAACCCCTATCCAGAGACCTCTGGTGTGGAATAAACCCCATAACTGAGAGAAATATGAAACTCTTTCTCCTCAGCTCTTATCTGACTTCAAAATGTTTTCTAGTCTTTCTAAAAGGCTCTTTTAGCATCTTTTTATTGTCATTGTCAATTTTATACATAATACTGCTTTATTTTGTAGTTTTCAACTGATAGGAGAATTCCTCTGTTTTAAACAGACATTTTCCTTATCTTGCAAAAAGGAAAGGAAACACAACCAAGAGAGCTTTTTGAATGAAAATAATTAGAATAGAAAAAAGGTGGTAAGAACAAAAAATATTTCCAAGGTTAAAAAAATTCTTTAGATTTTTCCCTTTTTTAAATATTAACAGGGCAATGTGACAACATTTTTGGTTTTATTTATCCAAACATTAAGTCTAGCTGTATAGAAAAAAATTCAATTGCTTCCTCTCACAACAGTTTCTCAGTCTAGAGAATGACACAATGTGCCTGGTAAATCTCAGCTATGCACATAATCCCTTCATAATTCTCCTACTGTGTTCCTAAACATCCTGTTTTGTTATGGTATAATGCTCAGGAATGCTTTCTTTATATGAAGCAAAAAAAACCCTTACTGTTTTAGCTAAATCGTCATTACCTTTTCTCCCCTTCCTCTCCTGCAGGCTACACAGACCCAAAATAGACAACTCTAAGCCAGCACAAGTTAACGCAGTACTCATTGATACACACTTTCTCCCCCATATTCATTCCTTTTCCACAGTTAACTCCTAATGTTAGTCCTCTCCCACTAATATGCACACAAATTAGGAAAAAGTTTAATCTTTCCATAATACCTGCTTTTGCATTCTGAAGGTAAATAACTTCCACCTGACTTTTCTTAACATTTAAATTCAAGTACCATAACATTCATGCTATTTCTTATCCATTATTCATTACCCTATTAGATACCCATATCTGAACAAAATGCAAAACCTCAAGTAGACCACATTTTTAAACACCAATTCATTTTCTCCCATTATTCACTTGGCTTTTTCGCTTAGTGGCTGATACCATAAGCATTAGGAAGTTGGTATCATTATTTTTTACAATAGTGAGATTAAATATGCTAACAGAGGTAGACAAGCAAAATACCTCCTTCCTCCACTGGTTTTATCTCTAACATAATGCTTAACTATTAACAGCTCAAGATGTGGCATCATGGGTGCTGCTTTTGAACATGGTATTCTGTAGAAGAGAAGATAGTACTTCAGCGGTTAACTAGGTTACTTGTTCTACACATCAAGAAGGCAAACACAGAAAAAGTTTGGAGGTGAATATAGACTTTCTGAGGCCTTTCAGGAAAGCCTTCATAAGGCTTTTTTGCAATACACTTAAATCACCCAAGCTATTCAGTTCCCTTTGTTTCTTTATGCTTTTACATTATACATGATAATAGCATATGGGTTATTTCATTTTACAATCAGAAACTTATTATCCATGACTTCTTAATACTGACTCTCTGTACAGTTCTTTTTGTTCTACTCAAAAAAAGGGGGTTTGAAATCACAGAGCACTTTAAAAATTTTCCTTTTGTTTATAGACACTTTGGGAAGCAGACAGAGGAGCTACAAAAATATTGTATTCATTACATATTAGGGAAAAGTACTTGCTTTTTGATAATAAGCTACACTCTTAACACAAAGAATCCCTCACATTTCCAATAGCAATGTATATTTTTCCAGGCATCAGAATGACATCTGTTAAAATTTCAGCCTTCTGCATCTGGAAAGACACAGACCTTCATTCACCTGCCTCCTGGTTTCAATGACTTAGACCAACTTACAGTAAGAAATTTGAATTCAATTTTGCTATTGTCTCAAAACAGCTTTGCAGCTGCAGGGGAAATGAAGGAAGAAGGGGGCAACATACAGTATCTGGACAAACTAGAAGGCAGAAAAAATTGGGAGATTTAAGGGGATTATATTTTCTTTTTAGTCGTGGCAGGTCTGCAACCAAGTTGTGGTAGCCATTGTACTGAAGCCATGCATGTGATGGCAGATAGAGAAAAGGACTGGCTTTTTCATAGCATCACTTCTGAAGAGGTGTGAAATGAGTCCTAAGGATTGCCATCATCCATGGAGGACAAGCACATCTCCTGCAAAGAGCCAGACCTATGAGTCTGCAACAGAGGCACAAGCTCTTGAGGACAAGAGCCTTGGGCTTCTGTATATTCCTAACAGTGGACAGAACATCATAACCTTGACCAATGGAGAAAAACCTATCTTCTGACAACGTGTTAGGAAGAAATCTCCTCAAGGTGATTCTAATTCATATCTCTCCCTTTTGTGACTTCTTTTTTTCCTACAGAAATGTAATCCAGACTCAGATTTTTACTTAGTGTTTGTTAAGCACAAGAAATATAAAATGGCATGCATTCTTTAACACTAATAGTACCATGTAGTAGCAGCCAGGACAAATTTCAAAACACACACATGTAACTCCTTTTGTATTTCTATTACTATTATTAATTCTATTTAGTTCCTTTTGGTTATATTATACATGCACACACATTTTACATGCGTTATAATCAGATTTGCACTGGCATGTACAAAGTTAAGCGTGGGCAGCATTCAAGCAAGGTTAGCTTCAGAAGAAACACATTTGAAAGAGGATTCAGGAGTGGAATTACGTTTCAAACATTTAGGAAGTAGCCTTCCTTCAAAGAATGTCAAATTTTTTTAGACTTATATATACAGAAACTGAGACATATAGAGCTCTCTGTGGAACAGAAGGAATGTAATTCAGTCAGTGCACACTACATTTCACTACAACCAAGGTGTACCAGAAATTTAGTGCCCATGCAAGGAAGTTTTTCAGTCAAATGACATGGACACTAAAACACCTGCATAGAGTAAACACCACACTAGCAAATTACGGCCTGACACTGCAAACAATTACTAAATACTTACAAGCAAAACCATTCATCAGTATGTGTGATGGGGTGTAGGGATGAAGGTGTTTATGCATACACACACGTGTTTGTGTCTTCAGAGTGCATTTTAATCTGTTTTATGTTGATGAAGAACTGTGTTGAACCTATAGAGATATAACACTGTAGTTTTAGGAAGTTTGAGTGCTTAATGATTATCTAAAGAATTTTTTATTCTTCTGTTTCTCCTAACCACTAAAATGCGGAGATGACATCACGTTTACTTTGTTTTCAGGCATTGTATATGATGAATGTTAGATGTATTTCTGTCGATGTCATTTTGAACCAATATAAGAAGTGTCAAATGGAGAAAGATTTTTTAGTAAATCCCAGTCATACAATACAGAAATATCACACTATAATTACACATCAAATGCTTACCATATTCAGCAGTTTCTGTGTAGAAACATAGTAATTCCATGCTATTGGTAAAAATGCACTTGTTTGCTATCCTGTAAATAAAAAGCTTAGCAAGGTGTATAGACTTTGTGCAACAGGTTTCAAAGAAAAATATATATCAGATTATGTTTGATCATTACCAGTAGTTGAAGAAGGGGTTAACTCTTTTTCACTGCTTACCTGAGAAGGTCTGGCACACTGCTTACCATGTTCAAGCAATTGCAAAGTATGCTGAGAAATGTGTGCAGGACCAGGAAGTCCAACCCCGGAATGACTCTTCCCCCACTTCTTTAGTCTTCTCAACTCGTGTCTTCTATGTGCACTCAATTTCCTGTGCACTTTTGGATTTTTACTTGTCGGTAACATGTCAGGTTGGTATCATACCTACCCTAGTTGTTTTCACTTTATTCCCAGAGGAACAGCTCCATCCCTTACGATCTGGAAGAACTTTACATTCCTCCCCTTCAAGACATGGTTGCATGTGGCACCACCATTTCTGCTCCACTATTGAAGCTACAAGACAGAAAAAAAACCCACATTTGCATGTTGTTGAAATGGACACTTTATTATGTCACTAAGTTGCAGCATTTCTTTACTTTTCCAGAAAAATGTTAGAAATATACTGACTGAGAGCTAGTCAGTGATTTTCAGCCAGCTCAGAACCTTCCTAAGAAATCAGGTGTCAATTTGCACAAGGTGCTACGTGCTTCAAAGTCAATCTCTACTGTGGGGTTGTTTTTTTTCTAATTTACTGCAGTTCAGGAACTCTCATTTTTTCTTGCTCAGCCAGATTTCAAAGTTTTAAGTAGAATCTCTTCTTTTGAGTTAGTATGATTTTGCCTGATCTACTATATAGTCTAGCATAGCGTGATTAAATTCATTCCCCAATGATGACATATTTACAGTTTCTCTGACAGCCAGCATGTCATTAGTAAAGAGATCATGTAAAGGGTGAATCCATCCTGCTCCCCTTTTAGAGAAAGAGATGGGAAAAATCAGCTAGTATTTTCCCAAATAAAAACATATGAGCCTATGCCAGATTTGTTAAGTAAAACATTAATATTGGACTGTGAATAAGAAAAATAGTGTTGGTCTAAAAAGAATAAAAACCAGCCAGAACTGTATTCTGTTTATTTGCTTCTTTGTTCCTGTATGACAAAATTAAAAATATAAATAAAATGTAAGACTGAAGCACATGAAAATGATATGGTCATGTAGATTTTGCATAAACACTTTTAATTAAGCGAATTTCATACAACTCTGGGGGCACAGTGTTAGTTAGATCAAATTTAGCTTCTCAAGATGTCTCTTTCACTGGCATATAGTAATTTTGCTTAGCATTTCCACAGACTAATAGCAAATAATTAATTTTTCCCATCCTCCTCCTATTCACCTTGGGCATGCCCTTCAAAATGCAGGTTTCCTGCTTTTATTTTAAATAGGCAACTGCAAAGGAGTGGTTCACATTGATGACATTATGCCAGCAAAACCCCCTATGAACACTGAATGAAAGGAAGCAATGGAAGTAGTCGCACCATCGACACAAGAAGGAGCTGCCCGGGTGGTACCTGCTACCTGCCCAGGGAAGCAGGAGCACTTCACCGTCTGTGATCTTTCTTCTATCTTGTTCTTATTGCAACATCTGTGGAGTGCCACCACTTCACAGGTCCCAGTTTTAACATGGTGAGCTGTGAAAATAAGACGAGCAATTTGATAACATTGAGAGGTAACATCATACTGTTTGGAGGTTTTTTTAATTAGAAATGCATTAAACTTGGCTCTGTAAGTCAATCTGTCATGCATGAAACTAGCATTACAATGGTACTACCATGAGAATGTAAAGTTGATTTCCAAATGTAGTATAACTATCTCAGGCAGAAAACACTGCCTGAAGATGAACAATTGGAGAAGGCTGCATATGGGACTGTTCCAGTGAAGCGCAAAACAGAAACATTATAAAACTATCCTAGAAACTATATTAATTTCTGGACTCACATAAACAGTTGTGTATCTCTACCAAGAATTTTTTTTTCTTTTCCCTAAGGGAGAAACTTTGAATTGGAAGTGTATCAATGTTAAAATACCCATACACGCATATGTTTTCAGAATCCATGCCTCCAGACTTTACGTCCAAGGCAGATGCAGTGTTTGATACGATATTCCAAAACCTTCCTACAGATGAACAGAGAAGAACTGACAGGATACAGGGACAGTCCTCAAACAACACATGAAATAAAATCTGATAGGGAATCACACTTTAAATCTTTCTGCCTGGCACTGCAAAGTTAAGTCTGGGAGCATGGGGAACCAAATTTTTCAAACATGTAAGGCAACAGGACAGGCTTCCTCATCCCATATCCAGTACCCATCACCCCCAACCAAGCTGCTTTAACTGATCATCAGAATCATGCTACTGGGGTCCTATGAGAGGACTAATTTGGTAAGACGGGAGCTAACAAACTACTGCTTCTGGTTCAGCAGCCCATTACCAAAGGATCTGGAGTCCAGAAATAGTAATTTTAACTGCACTTTCAGCAGTTACTGATACAAAAGCAGATATTTCTGGGGATAGTTCATTTCCATCAGAAGACAAGAGAAAAAAATCTGAACTTTTAGCTGGTATTGATCTACAACCTTATATAGGGAGAAATATTAATTATGTTTAATATTAAAAAAAAAAAAGCATTATGTGTTTTAACAGTATCCCTAAGTCCTCTATTTCTGCTGCTGTTTAACTTTTTGTATGCTTTATGCAAAGCCTATGTACTGACTGCTTCAGCTACCTTTTATATTCCTAATGGAAAACAATAAACAAAAGCTTCCAGGAGGAGGCCCTACTAACAGGCTTTCAGAAGCCCAACATTGATCTCCCAATCCACTCAGTTGTTATTGCACAGTATCAGCTCCCAAAAGGTCTGAAGAAGGAAAAAAATCTTGATGTAGTCTATGGACCTCAAGGATGTGGCTAAAGCCACAGGCAGCAATTAGACTTCAGGTCTTCACCAACAAAATTTAAACTATTAAAACATTTCATTCAGGCAATTATGCATTTTTCAGTAGAACAATGTTCACTGAACAGTCTGAGATCTTTGTGGTCTCTCACTGCCTCGTACTATGTCAGGTGAGATCATACTCCAACACATCATGCTGTACTACAGCTGAAATGATATAACACAATGCCAACAATTAACACATGATACATCATATTGTGATATGCTGAAATGTTACATATAAGTCCGAAATGTAGGAAAAAAAAATCTTGTTTTGCATAAAAATGGTTTATTTTTTAACTATTTATCATTTTTAATTCAATAGGGAGTGAGGAAAGCAATTCATACTATCTGTCGGAACTTTGCAATCTCTGATATTTTCATACCTTTGATGATAAGCAAATATTTTTACAGCTACTAGCAGAGCCTGCTATAAAAAATACTTTCAATTATTTTCTAAACAATTTCATTGGTATATGTGCCAATAAACCAACTTAAATAAATACATTAATTTTTCTTAATAAAATGGTTATAGGGTTTTTTATTTATAAATATGATAAATAATTATTCTAGGATATATTTTGAATGTGTAATATATAGTAGAACAAACACTGTGGCTTTTGTGAGTTCACATTAATTTTTATTTTGATAGGCAATTACACATCTTATATCCACACATGATAACACAAATTTACGAATTTGTATTTTATGAATGGTACATAAAACCCCCAGACACTGAATCTACAAAAGAAAGTAAATTTAGTGGTAGGATGTGAACTTCATCCCACTTCATTTTTCACTATATTAGTTTTCAGTCCTTATTTGTATTCTGATGTTTATCACTGAAATTTTGTCTCCTCGTGCTCTTATTAACTAGCTTTACACTGCTCTACCATGTCTACAGAAATGCCATAATATGCCAGATAAAGTACTGTGTGCACCAGTAGCCTTTTGGAATGGAAGCCAGTTAAAAGAACAGTTGTAAAATTCTGTGAGCAAAATGTTCCTACCGAAACAAAACTTCTGAAAGACTTGTTCTGTAGTAATTAAGGAGAGAAAATCAGGCATTTTAAGGCTTTTATGGAAAAATAGTGTAATTAAATGAAATGGTACAGTTCAGAAAAGCATTTCAAAGGGTGAAAAGATATGTGAAAAATGGGAGAGAACAAAAAATAATCACATGCTATTGAAAGTATTTGGGGAATCTTTAATAAAGCTGCTTTGAAATTTTCTAGGTATAAAACCAAAACAACGTAGAAAAGTATACAAAGATATTTCAAACATTGAAAATCTAGGCCAGTCATCCTCTAGTTTCTATTTACCATCTACAATATGCAATGAATATTGCTTAAGAGGAAATGTAGGGATTTCAGCTCCTTATGCTATCAAATAATTAAGTTCCAGTGCAGTAAGTACAGTATCTGTCACATTCATGTGAAATGAAAGCGTCTATACAGTAGATAAAGAATTTCCCACAACCTAATACAAATTAACCTCATTAAGCCACTGAACCATTCCACAAAAGGAAAATAGTACTTCAGGAGATTCACATTTTGGTTTTGTTTCTTTTTCACCTAGCACAGACTACAAAGTATGCTGCTTGCTTTGCAGAAAATGTTTGAGGAACTGAATGTCATTTCTGCAATCGTACAGAAATCCATTATTCAAAACCACTGCAAACACTCAGTCCTGAATTCTCTGTTAATGCAAGTAATCCTTCCTGAAATCAATGTGAAGAGGGACTGAAGAAAGAGACTGTTATCTATGTGTACAGACTGTGAAGTTTTCCTGATGATTATGCATACCAATATTTTCATCAGGAAAAGTATATGTATATATTATGTTCCAGAAGATGTAACACCATATGATGAGAGCGTAACTTGGAGAACAGACATAACCATATCTCACCCATTAATGGTATATCCTGTAATTAACCTGCCACTTCTATAGCATTTTTCATGTAGTGAAAACATCAATAGCTATCATCTCATAAATCAGTATAATATTGGTACATCAAAAACTTAAGAGCTCATAATCATGCTCCTGGAAAAACTAAAGATAGGTAATTATTATTCCTCATTTTACATAAAATTGAATGTACTCAAAGAGTATGTTTAAACATACTCAGCAAAGACCTTTAAAAATATATATATATAAATTCTACCTGTTCTTGTTTCTTCATGTCAACTTTAAATTTATTTCCTTCAGGTGAATGAAATTTCAATCATATTTGCACCATGCATCTGGCACTAAGGTATGGCCCTTACTCCTCTACTTCTGTGGGGAGTTTGTGCCAGGCGAGAAGCCAAGTTACTGTTCAAGATTATTATTTTGCAGCTCACAAATATGAATGTAAGATATTTAGCATCTATGCAGTGTTATACACAAACCATAGCATTAAATCAAGGAAATTCTTCTGAATTCTATTGTTCATTATGATCACCATTTCCTAGCCTCACCACTTAAATATTCATGTTCAATTCTGACACCTATCTGCTCAGCCATTTGAATCTTTTCTTTTCTGAAAGTTGCACAGGTCATACACTAACACACACAGTGGCCATTAACAAAAAGGAAGAAATCATGTTGCTATGGACTAGATGAAATAAAAGTCATTGGCTGTTTCTGTCCTCAGCTTCCTCCTCATTGCAGTAGCCATGTAGAAATGGTAAAAAAAAAAAATAAATAAAAAACACTCTATTGTATGTTCTCTGCAAAGGCACTGCCACAACTGGGTGATACAGCTACACCCACTGAATGCCTGACAGCTACTGGAAAAAGAAGATCCCTTGTCTCCTTTCCCACTCTCTTTCATCCCTTACTGTCATGAACACTGTCATTTGATGGTGATGACGGTAAGCCAGGGATTTAGACTGAAAGAAAAATATCCCAGTTTTTTTAGGGTTAGTTCTCTACCAGTTTAGCTCATACAGCTGGGCGCAGAGACTAGTGAGAAGCAGTTTCAGCCACAGGGAAGCAGCAGGAGCAGGCAGCCCCAGACACATGATTACCTCCTTCTGCAGAAACCAGCTCCTCTTATCAGTTTACAAACACTGCAGCTCTGCACTCTTACATGAAATAAATGTATCTTATTTTATTCCATTTCAGGTAATTCCTCTGAGGTCTGAGAGACTATGTAAAAGTGTGCAAAGCTTTGTTTGCTTGTGTCTGTGTAATTTTTAAAGCTTTTCACAAAACCAAATTTTTAGTTGAAACAAGAAGGAATAGACCGGCAATAAGGAGGAGAATGGAAATTACTCTTAGCCGTAAGTTTCAAGCCATATTATATCTAATATTATACAAACTCTGTCCTTTTTGTCCTCTTGGGTATAATCAGAAAGCTGTCCCATATGAAATACCATAGTGACCGAGTCTTTCAAAGCAGGCACATAAGTAGTCTTTATTCATGTAAACCATACCCACATGTGTAATTGCATTAAGGACTATAATGGAACTACTTTTTTTAATAACCATCTGCAAGGAAAAACAAACAATATTTCAACAGATGATCAACCTGTTTCATCTGTTTCCCTGAGTGATTAGTCACTATTCTCTAGTACAATATTTGAATATGTGTGTGAGAAGTGGTTATTGATGTCAGAAAAATAAATAAAATTAGTGGTTATAATGTATAATTTTCCAGATTAGGGTCTAAAACACTGTCCAGTGACCAGAAAAAAAAAAAAAAAAAAAAAAAAAAGTGGCTTTTCTTGTTCACATAGTCTATTTGTGATATTCAAACTGATTGACATGGAAAACAAATGTAGGTTATCTTTCTGCTACACTTCAGCAATTTCAGTATGTCGTATCAGTTTCAGTGTGTTGGTGTAGATAGGAAAGATACAAATAAACTTGCACACAAAACACACACAAAACACACAAAACACACAGACACAGTATTGTTGCATTTTTCAATAGTTTAATAAGTATTAGTAGCTGCCACATCTAAACAATGAGAATTTTATGCAAACACTGCTAAGTCAGGATTTCCATCTAAGCTTTCTCTGTTTAAACGTCAAAGAAACACATTTTCCAGTTTCTTCATTCAATTTAGTTCAATATTTTTCAATATTTTTCTGTTATATCTACCTAACAGCTGGTAGGGAAAAAACTGAATTTATTTTATTTATATTCTGTCAGCAATGGTGTTGATATTGCTGCAGTTGTGTGATCTGAGAACGTAAGCAATGTGAAGTTTTCTGTTGAAGAAAAATCTTGAATTTGACCAATCATTAGTATAATTAGTTAAAAAGCAGACAAGATTTTGGGAACACAACCTTCAGTTTGCTTCTGTGAACACAAAACGAAGTACACCTTCATTTCAGCTCCATGGTCCCGGGGGAAAATTGGCAGCACAGACATCAGGAAAAACAGAGGCACCTCCCATACCAGTCATCATCTCTTTACCTCTGGCATTCAGCAAGCCACTGACTCCAAAGAAGCACTGGTAGATACACATTGACAGGTACTTTACTGAACATGACATTTAAGATTGGATTCAAAACCCTTTTAAATCAATGAATTTGGTCTGATCAGTGGTTTTGGATCACAATTTCAATGATAATTGTTTTTATTTTCAGAAAATATAAAATCTGCATTTATAACTGAGATATTTATTCTGATGATTGAATACACAGCACCTATTACAGGGATTGAGCAAATTATGACATATATTCTAGATATGTGACTGAAAGGTATGATGAATTAAGATTATTAAATCATGTTTTAAACCATCATTAGAGTTGGCATGTGTTTTTCATTGAACAGTTCATTTACTAAAAGTACAGCATCCAAGCAGTGTAGATACTTTTGAAATCTAGTCAAATTTGGTTACACATTGAACCTAAAAGTAGGCATGCTCAGAGGGGAGCAAAAAAAGTTGTTCCCACAAGGTTTTTTTAATTATTTCTTTTACAATACTTTTATTGCTATGACAAACTTAAGGGATTTTAAAAATTGTAAACATTCTCTAAACAAAGCAAAATCTTTTACTTGGAAAAAAACCTACTTAGTTTTTTTCTTTTTTTTTACTGTTTGGCCAGTGAACTGAAAAATCAATTACAGACACAGCAGTAATTCGTGTGTCCTCAGTGGTGACGAGGCATGCCGTAGTTGTGCTGCATCTCACTAAAAGCACTCATGGTGCTTTATTTTCCAGATGACACATGGGGTTGTGCTATAGAATCAGCAGGAAAAAGATGATAATTTTATGCTGTCTTATTCTATGCTACCATTACATTTCACAAAACTTAAAAACTTATTTAGCTATCTGCTCCATTGACACCACACATTTAAAACATTTACATAGTTCAAAAGTAGTGTACAACTAAAAACAAATAATAAATTTTATTTTTAAAGAGCAATAAGATTCTCTCTTAGTCTCCTGATGATCCCTTTTCCAAATACCTAGAACTGAAGATGTGCCAAATAACTCTCACCCTAGCACAGCTCTTGGCTATACATGAAGACCCTGGGGGTCCAGAGGAGCACCAGATGTTAATGAGCACCAACAGAGCACTCTGACCTGGTGCTCCCATTGCCATCCATGGGGCATGATCAGCCCTGGGCCTTGGAGAAAACCCACCAAGGTGAGTCAACACAAGAAACTGCTTCCCAGAAAGCCTTGCAGACTAAAGGAAGTTATTGCATATACAAGGGTCTAGGACCTGCTACTGGATGAAGAGGGAACAGATTTTTGAGACTGTGTAAAATTTGCCATCAGACATTTTATGGAAACGTGATATTCATCATGGAATGCTTAGTGGAAGGAGCAGGGGCAGGGACTGGGAGGAGATCAGGGTAGACTGGGGAGGAACAAGCATGAGTGAACAAAGAGGACAGGAGAAGAGGAGCCAGAGAAGTATAAGCAGCAACTGATCAGTACATGTGCCTGGCTGAGCCTTGTGCTCAAACACTGCAAGCTATCCTACATTCTCATTAAATCCCATTTCTATCTTTTTTGTGGGTTAACGCTCTTCTGAGAGTATGTGTGAATGCTAGGGAAATTTAAACCAGACTATCTGATGACAGATTAAGAGATTTGATTACCGGAAACTGGCATGGGGTCACGAAACCTCGTGGGCTTGTGAATCCAAGTGAAAGCAACTGGCAATATGTGGGTGCCTCAGACCAGCTACCAGTCAGGCTGAGTGTCTAAGACCAGCTACTGGAGTGATTCATTTTGTGTGTTTGTGTGTGTGTGTATATATATATATATATATATATATATATGACTCCACTAGTAGACCTCAATCTTGATCAGCCAGAAAATAGGAGGATTAGGCCATTCATTGTGTGATTGTCGTGTGCATTAACAATGGGTGTCAGGAAAAGCATTTTGTCTGTCTGCATTGATCTGTGTGGCTGGCTGTGTGTCTACTGTGTGTGTGAGTCTGCATGTCGATGTGTTTGTCTATATGTGTCTAAGGAGCACACATGCCCATCCTAGCCATTGGCAGAACCTGGGTATAAGGTGCTGCAGCTTCATATCTACTCCGCTACTGTGTTCAGCAATCTCTAACAGGTGAAAGCATTAGAAACCTTTTGGAAAGAAAAAATAAGCAAGGAAGTCAGAGGCAGCATTTGGCAAAATCACATTTAACCCTCAACATTCGCTTCTACGTAATGTACACAAACAGTCAAGATAATTCTCTCATATTAGGCAGGCTACCTGATAGATCAACAAACCAATAGCTATCAAGAGGCACATGCCAAACACTGCAGTGAGACGTCACATTCAATCAAAACAGCCTATGCCATGCCAGAGGCCGTGCAGACCTCTTTTTTGCTTGATTTGGGTAATTCTGTGATGTGGACAAATCCTTCCCACGCAAATATCTCCTAAAGACACCTTACTGACATGGCTTTGGTCTTATTTACTGCATTCACATTTCCATGCCTGGTATCTCAGCTATAGCTATTAAAACAGTCCAGGTAGACAACCCACTACACTCTGCTTACACCAGTGGAGAATCAGTTTAGCTTAAAAGTACTGCATTGCTTTTCACTTCTCTTTTACTCTGAAGTCTATTGCTTCCTGGACAGGTTCTCAGGTGAATTGTTCAAAAATTGAGCTGATTGCTTGGACTGATTATTTGCAGTGCCACCTGTAGGCAACTCATACACAAAAAAAAATCTTGGTAACTGCAGCCCCTCACAGGCTTCTTGGATTCAATGTCGTGTTTTCTGTCCTGAGAGAACCATTTTAAAATAACAAGAGGAATTCTTGATAAGTGTTTATTCTGCAGATGTTAGCCCAGCACCTCTCACTGGGCTGCCTCTACCATGCAATTAACCTGATTAGTCCCTGTGGGGGAAGGATGGTAAGGAGAGTTCATAGGACAACACTATGCAGACAGCATCTCTGGTAGCCTTTAAAAACCGAGCTAATAAATGGTTTGCCACAGTCAAATTGCCAAGCATACTTTTCTGTACAGTGCCAAAGAAAAATCTCATCCATCAGCTTGTCTGCCAGCCACCAGTTATAGCCATCTGTGTGGGAAGACTTTTTCCCTTTTGGAAAAAAATCAAGCAAAACTAAAATGTAAGTACTCCCCAGAGATGAGCATACTAATGACCCTGTGAGATCAAGCCTCAGATATTCCCATAGCAAAACCTGTGCACTGAAATGGATTGAGGGACTGAGTTATGTCCACTGAGAGAGAAAAAGACTTACTGTAATAGCACAGCAAGCTGGCATGATCCCAGCTGGTCACACAATCTTTACAAACATAAAACCACAGATGGAGCACTTCATGTAGGATCTCTTGGACCTGGAGAGCTTGCAGCCATCTGACTTTATCTTCCTGGCCTTACTGAGGCTAATTTTATTCAATCAGTCCTTTGGCATGAGTGAGCCAATCTTATTCAAATTAGTTTATCTACTCTATCACAAAATTCAGAGCCTTTTTATGGCAATGGCTACAAATGATACCTTCACGCCAAACCTTTAGTCAGAGACACAGAAACTCAAAACACAACTAATTTTCAGGTAGCCTGAAGGATATCTTCCTCTTCTTCATATGACCCCCTCTCAGCTTAGAGTGTTCCTCTCCCTAGGTCCCGCTTTCAATTTTGAAATCAGATGATCACTAGGTCCATGAAACCACAGAGGGTTCAAGAGGCAAGATCACAAGCAGTGATCATTAGGGATCTTGCAGCTCTTTATATGTTCACCTGCCAGAAGAAGAGAAGGCTTCTTCATGCTCGCCCAGTCCTCACAAGCTCAGCTCCCTGGCTGCAGCCAGCCCGCCAGACCTCTCACTGCCTACCACCACAGGTGCCACGGTGCAACTGCTGCACTGTAGTCACCCTGTTTGCCAAGCAGTGCCACAGACAGGAGGACACTGACAGTAGCAAAGGCTGCATGTTTCCCTGCGGGCCAGAAATGGAGCCACTTTTCTTTTTGCAGGCAACACGCTTCCCGCGTTTCTTCTCTAGCGGCTGTTAGAGCTGACACCATCCACGAGACAAGCTTGTGTGGAGCTGGCAAAGAAACACCCAGGGCAAGGCACAGTTTATAAATACTACAAGAAGTTAAAAGCCCCAGTATCTCTGAGGTTGTTATCAAACATGTTAAGCAAACGATATATTAAAGTGTGCAGACATTTTGTAAATTAACAGGCTGAGGTTTGAGATTACTAATTATATGATTTCACAGAGAAAAAAGACCAATCCAGCTCTCAGGCACTCAAAAGAACATTTGGCACAAAGACTTTTTATTCTCTCCTACTCTCTCTGTGGGCCTTCTGCCAAATATCTCAACTCAGCAAGAAGCAGTAGCACACGTCTCAGAGCAGCCTTCAGCATCTGACAGAATACTAAAAACCCCACATTTTTTCTTCAGTCTCAAGGCTTCAGAAGCCTGTAGTTTGCACGGTTTATGGGGAATATGTTTCCCCTGTTTCCTTAGATGACTCTCATTATTAATTTTCTTTTCTTACCAGCTGACCCAAATGGTCTCAGGGCACATTGTACTAGATGACAAATTAACATGTTCTCAGGAACAAATCAGAAAAAAAAAGAAAGGTTTTTTTTCTACCCCCACATATTTGAATTACCCTCTGGCACACAACCCTCACCTGAAGTAACATCTTAAGAAAAGTGCTGTGTATGGGAGTCTCTATGAAATAGGATTAGTGTAAGAAGGTGAAGTGGAAAATTCAGTAGTCCTTTTGAACAGCCTATTTTCAGGCTTCTCACTGTTACTAGAAAACAGCTCAAGCACCTCAGTGGAATTTAGATACCTCTGTGGAGACAGGTGCTGAAGCCGAGGGAAAGACAACCATGGTTTCCCCAACGAAGGATGCTGCTGGGTCCCTATGCTCTATTTCTATCTCAACGCACATTTACCTCATGTGATTTTGCATCAACTGTTAAGGTATTTATTTATTTATCAAGGTGCAGAAACTTATTTAGGTAATAGATCCCAGTAATAAGAAGGCCGATACATATTTAAGCACCTGAATATCAAAGTCTTTATGTTTTATTCTGCTTTTCTTTTTAAAAAAATATGTTTAGCACCCTTTATTTACCCCATACTAAGATTCTTCAAGATTAGAAAAGCAACAGCCCCCCAAATATATTCAGAAAGTTTTTAATAAATTCCACCAAAAAGAGTAAAGAGAAAGTAATGCCTTTCAAAGTAAGAAGCACAAAGATTTTTTTCTAAGGATGAAAATGAGCATTGCTCATTTAATATCTGTATTGAGGAACTATTAAGCTGATCAAACCTAGAATACACACTACAACAGAAGCACTCTGTGACTTTAGTCATGACCTGATAGAAACCACTCAGTGAGGTCAAGGTGGACTTCTGAAAATTCTGCCAACTTCAAAATTCCCATTGCACAGAAATTTTCCAAATATAATACTCATAATACTGAATCACTCTATATCCATCTTCTATACAGAAAGGCAGTTACGTACACCTGTGCACACATTCATCTAGAAAGTATTTTAAATAAAAATATACCATAAAATTCTGAAAATACTTTTTTACAGTCATATGTGTGTACATTCATCACATAAATGTGATTAAATTTAACATAACTTATTTATGAAAAGCATTTAATTTTTGAAATTTGACATTTTAAAAACTCTCCAAGATTTTTACTTGTTTGCTTGGCCGGTTGGCTAGTTGCTTTTTATAGATAGAATTTTAGTTGGTGTGTGTCAGTTTTGGCTTTGTTTTGCTTTGCTATCTATTTTCACAACTGGATAGAATGTTATCTCTGTACTTATTTAAAGCTTCTTCAATTCTGTAAATTTTTATAATACATGACATTCCATTTTGCAGCTCTGTAATGCATTTTTAGTTAATCTGCCAATTATACCAAATTATCAAATATACCTTGAAATATTCCTCCCTCAAACTGCAGGCTTCGCACACTCGCCCTTCTGAAAACTGCATAACTGGTTCTTTTTATGTTTCCTTTTCCACCCCTGCCTTCTAGGACTTCCTCACAGTGCTTCAGACTCCCCTACATGTGTTAAGAGAAACTCCATAGGATGTCCCAGCACACAGTTCACAATCTTAAAGAACAATCTTATTTTTAAGTTTCAGCTTGCCCCAGGCAAGCTCTCTGAAGTGCAGAGTCAGGGGAAGAACTTAACTCAGGCCCTTAGAAAAAAACTGCTAACAAGGCACATGTCTAGTCCTGTGAAATCCCCTCTTTTAGAGTTATCTCCCCTGCTACAACCTTCCCACTATATTATTGATTCCATATAAATAGCAGGTCTCTAAGCCATGGGCATGATGCATCAATAAGTATCTAGACAGAGTCTATGAATTGAAACTGGATGGCCTGTGAAGGGCCTGGTGATTCTTCAAGACAGGGGAACAGAAAGCACATTTCAGCAAGCAAAATAAAAGAGGAGAAACTGCCAGGAGAACCATGCAGAGCTGTGCAATCAAGAGTATTTTTGCTCAAGGATTCCCAGAAGATAATATTTTCAGAGATCTCTTCTTGCTGAAAAGATATCTTTTAAGATGCTTCTAGCAGACTCCCTGGCACTTGTTTCTGAAGGAACTCTGGTTAATAGAAGCTGTTGATTGGAAACATATACACCACTCTTACTGCTATCCAAAGTCAGAAGCTGCAAATATATCACAGTTCCCAGAACTCCAGAAGCCTGCTTTGTAAAAACTGTCAGGTAATGAAAGCATCTGAACTAATTCACACCTTCAAGAGAAACCTATTAAAAACCAAGACATAGGGGAAAAAAATCATAATTATTCAGGGACTTCTTCAGAGAATGAGGACATGGCTTTATGCTTGGCGTTTTACCCTGTATGTCGATGGAAGCTCACACAGCACATCCAGGGATGCAAGAAGCCATGCCAGGACAGCTCATGATCCCTTTTCATTACTGTCCATCCATAAAATAAGCCAGGCCCCTTGTGTTTCTAGACCACTGCTGAGATGGAAGTGCAGAGCACACAGCTCTCGAGCATGAGCTTTCCAGGACCATAAAAAGCACACCTGGAGCAGGATATAAGTAAAAGATTGGTAAACTAATTTTACATTACCTCAGGCTGGTGAAGCCTCCTGCATTGAACATGAGACTCACAGAGTGGCCAAGCAACCATGCCTCCTACCGTGAAACAGAAGAGAGGCTATAGTGCTGTGCTGCTGCTGCTGAAGGGGTGGTGAAGGGGCCACTGTTCAAGGCAAGCTTCCCACACCCCACCAGGTCCATCTCCCACAGCTCCTCCTCTGTAGTGTTACCCAACACCCAGATCCATCCTTTCCCCTTGAGAGCCAGAGCAATGCTCCCTCAGCCACTGGGAATGAGGTACCTCCCCAAGGTGTTATAGTCAGTGCCAGAGACTAATCATGACAAAGGCAGAGTGTCCACAGCGCTCACATCTTCTTCACCACTGTGAAAAGGGTGGGCCCTCAGAGAACAATGAAAATAAAAAATAAAAAATTTAAAAAAAATTTAAAAAAAGGAATGGTCAAATTTTAATTCAAATGCTGTTAATAGGAACTTGCAAGGAGGCAATATATACATAAATTACCATCTGCACATAAAATGATAGCATCCATATACTATCTATAGTATACATATAGATAGATAGATAGATAGATAGATAGATAGATAGATAGATAGATAGATACTATACTACAAACCATTTTAATGGCTGCATTGTCTTTGATCTTTTTGCTACTTTAATGTAGGATTTGACTCATAGAGGTCAACATTAGAACCTCAAAACTTTAACCCTCAGATCACACTGAAGAGTGAATTTTAGTTAAATAAAGGAAAGATCAGTAGATTGAGAAGTTATCTGTGAGCTAGTTTGCATAGACTCTTTTTCAAATGTCCCAAGTGCAGAGCTGAATGCCATGTACAATACAGAGTAGTGTGATGTATTTGTCTGTCGGTGCCTAACATGTGACAAACTTTCAGTGCCTAACAATGACAACAGACAAGTGGCCATATACAAATATCCAGAGGGCTGTGTCTCTTTTCAAGGTTAGATTTAATTGTTACAGGGAAATAACCAACTACCCCCAGTTCCTTAGGAGTATCTACACTGACACACACCAAATATTTTTTACTGCTTTAGTTCTAAAATGCACAGCAGAAAAAATAGATGAGCATTAAAAAATTGTCCATGTCCGTGGGACTAACACATTGTGAAGGGAGCCAAGCGTAATCTTCTCTAGCATAGGGAATACTGCCACAAAACAAGAATCGCCTTCCCCTTTGATTCACCACCTTAAAAGCTGAACAGCAAGGGGATACACTGTAGGATTTGACAAAACACCATTCATGAGATACCTTGTCTGACTGCACACACAAATGTAGTGGAAGTTTTATCTTCACGGGACTCACAAGTCAAGGAAATCTTGAGAATAATCCTAGTGCATTTCCTCCAGGTGCAGCTGTAGTTAGCAGAGCATTGTAAAACAAAATAAAAGGATGGGGAAATCAGAAACTGAAGATGCAGCGGAGCAAGCCAGCCTTTCCTGACTTCAGTGGTACAGCCTTGCTTTAACACTTAATTCTTTACATGGAAGTACTGCATTGTCTAAGAGTTATATTGTGACTGGGTGCCTACAATTGCTAAGGAATAAGACCCACAATAAAAAAGTAGACACAGACACTGTGAATTTCCTTTTATTTCACTCACACACAAATACTCTGATATTTGTGATTTGTGACTGCTCTTCACCTGAATTTTCACTTTAGGAAATATGCTGCATAATACAGATGCTATCTGATTATTTCTGATGCTCTGTCTCACCTCTGCAAGGGAGTGGCATGTTTATCCACATTTCCTCTCCCATACAGTCATTTCCAGAGTCCAGCAACACACATATTACATGAATATTTTGTAAGCTGAATGAACAGAAGCCAAATTTCACCAGTGCATATATTTTTCAGAGCCCCAAAAACAATGCAGCAGTGTCTGAACATGCAAACTGGAGACACTTGCTGGAGTTTTGTCCCTGCTTATTTTTTTTCATGTATTATACATATACATGCATGTATACAAACATATACAGTCAAGGACATATAACAAAGTGTCTCTAAGTAGAAGGATCCAAAACTTTAACACAGCAATACATCTTGACATTTTTATTCACTTTCTGAATCTTTATATTATTATTTACTATTCTAACAATAAAGGAAGTGGGGTTTTCACTGTTCTCTACAAAAGCAAATACACTTGCCACAACACACTAGATGTGTACAGTTTTAGCAGTTAATCTAAGCTGGACATCAATGCAGACCTAGAGAAAGAAGGACCCCTAGGTGGTAATACCTCAATTTTAAGTGTGCCAGATTAGATCCCTCCCTAAGGGAAAAAGCTACATCAGCAGAGACATGACTTGGTCCCTAGTTAGTCATCAATTTGGGGAGATTGTCCTCATGAGAATCTGACATTACCACACTACTGAAGCAGCCCTCGCAGAAGGTCAGTGTTCTACAACTATGTCTGCTCTAGGACTGATAATATATGTGTGTAACTAAAACAAGCTAAAAAACATCCACTGATTTATCCTTCACTGTAAAGCTGACCTCTAAGATCTCAGACATTTGGCAGGATTCAGCAGCTGGAGCATGTCCAAAGAAGGGCAATGAAGCTGGTGAAGGGACTAGAGAACAAGTTTTAGGAGGAACAGCTAAGGGAACTCAGGTTGTTTAGCCTGGAGAAAAGGAAGCTCAGGGGAGACCTTATCACTCTCTACAACTACCTGAAAGTGGGTTGTAGTGAGGTGGGTGTCAGTCTCTTCTCCCAAGTAACAAGTGATAGGACAACTGGAAATGGCCTCAAGTTGCTCCAGGGGAGGTTTAGATTGGATATTAGAAAAAAATTCTCCACCAAAAGGGTTGTCAAGCATTGAAACGGGTTGTCCAGGGAAGTGGTTGAGTCACCATCCCTGGAGGTATTTAGAAGATGTGTAGATGTGGTGCTTAGAGACATGGTCTAGTGGTGGATTTGGCTAGTGCTTGCTTAACAGTTGGACTTCATCTTAAATGTCTTTTCTAACCTAAACAATTCTAAGATTCAGGTCCAAAAATAACACTGAAGTCAGAGGAAGAAGCAAAAGGACATTTGAGGAACATACTCCCCTAGCCATTATTTCAGGAGCTTTTAAAATGTACTAGTTTTGGTAGCAGCATATCTAGGTTGATTTTCAAACCTCTCAGTGAACTTTCTCCTTCAAAGAAAAAAAAAAAATAATTGAAACTTAGAGGACTCAGACAGACTTTGTGCATTTAAAATACATCCCTGATTTATTTTGTCATTGTAGAAAATTCACTTTAATAAAGGGACACAGAAATAGTCTGAAGCTTATAAATCCTACTCTGTAGTTGAATTTCCACATTTTTCTGCAGGTTGTCTGTAAGAAAGAAACCTCATGCATCCCATCTATCTCCTCCTTAATGATTCATTTTTGTTATGCACGAACATAGGACATTTTTCCATAAAATAAATAAAGTATAAAACAAATGCCAAACATAAAAATTTCATTAAAAACTATCAAAATTTTTATCCCCCGGTGATAATCGCTATGAAAAATGGAGTGATATTTTATAGTTTAACACTGCCCTCCTACAATCACTCTATTAGGATAAGCCATAATTTGGCATTTTCTCAGTCATAATGCTGCTTAAGTGTAGACTGTTGTATTCCTAGCACCCAACAGAAAAGCAAATTAGTTTATAATCACTGGACAATAGAACAGATTTTTAGGGGAGCTTTCCTGGCAGCCAAGATCAGTCTGATAAGTGGGACTTTTTATGTTTTTATTTCTTTACTTACACCACTGTTTAGTGTGATAGTTTTAAATGTGAGTTTTTCACAGGATTTATTGTATATCCAGGTCTAAATTATATTTGAAAATAGAATGGGGAACTAGACTTGAGAAAGGTATTTGCTTCCACAAATTAATTCTTTTTAAAAGTACTTTCAGTACATACTGTCAATAGTACCCAACAGACTAGCATTGTTCATTTCAGAAAGATGAAAAAATGATGAGGGTAAGATGTCATCTGTGATAACAACTGCATGAACTGCAAAAAATGAGTACGATTTCCATATGCCATTCAGACTACTCTAAATTAGTTTTGCTCTTACTTTCAGCAAAAATCTCAAGTTCTAAATGTCTACAATACAAACATATAATGTTGATAATCTACTAATGGAGGTCTTAATCCAAAATAATTAAAAGATTTTTGTGCTTTTCTATTTCCAAAAATAGCTGATTGATTCTGAACATTTTTTGGGTGCTTCTATAACTGAAGAACAGCTGTTCTAAAATATGACATTTCTACAGGCTATAATATGTAGTGATCTTTCTGGTAGTTATTTTTTAAAATAAAATTTTAAATTACACCCATTCAAAAATTCTTTCTTTTTCTCTAACATGTAGGTTTTACTTCAGATTTGTTAAGTACAATATACCTAAACCTCCTCTGGTAGCTAATCTCTCTTCTTCAGTCATTTTCCTCTACACTAGCTGTTTTTCAGAGTAAACCCAGGAAAATGTAATGAAAATAATGTGACAGAGGGAGGGTGGGAAACATGTGCTGTCTTTAAATCACTTAGCAGGAATCACATCCAATGATGCAGGGCAAAATCTGAAAAGCCAAGAAAGGCATGAGATAAAAACTGGTGAGCGCTGTCCTTGCACTGGTGTAACGAGGATCCTCCTACTTCCCCAATTTTTAGCGGTCTACATCCCATCCTATCTTCTTCCTTAACATTAGGCAGAAGGCCTGACTGCGCTTCATTTTTGCAGTCCCAAAGAGCAGTTTCCAAGAACTGGTGTGACAGCAAAGAGGAAAGAAGCCTTCTTTGTGCTCATCTAAACTATACTGAACAGGAAGGGCATAAGTAGGATGAAAAAGTAATTCTTTTTTCAGATGTTTCCAGGGCATAACCTCTGGAGGATGACCTTAGTCTTTTGCAACCTAGATTTCTAGTATACTATGTATCATTATGATGAGGGACAAAATATGCAAAAACATGGATTATTTACTTATTGTAAATTAGATTTTCTGAATTTTCCCATGTTCTGGAAAGATAAACTTATGCATGGAAACAGTATTTTTATTCTCCTGGTTTTGAACTAAAACTAGAAGGAGAAGAGAGATTTACACAGCCTTCATATGCACAGCGTGCAGCAGTGTAACAAGATGGCACAATACTACTCATCTTCCTTCCTTATTTAAACTTATATTTTCTCTCAGATACAGTTATGTTTGCTCTTAATATCTCTGGCAGATGTTCTGGGGTGAATAATGCAATTAAGATCACAAAATTCCCATTTCTTCCAGATGCTTATTTTCTCAATATTCATTCACTGGAAATATATTTACTTTCCACTCTGCGGTGTCTAGCAGTTAGCACACCTTCTGGGTTCCATTTCACAAAATTTCCAGTTAATCTGACACATGCCAATGCATTGTAAATGAAAGTTTAGCACCAGTAATCAGTTTAATAGTAAATTTACATAACATAACAAAACTGAACAAAGTTTTGAATAAGTACTTTACTTTTAAAATCTTTTCATTTTGTTGTTCATAGATACAATACTTTCTGCTACCTGTAATTTTTTTAAAACTTATCTTTAGTTTTCCCTAGTCTTCCAGCTCACTGAAGGAATCTAATAATGATTTCAGTCTTTTCTATGATTCATTCTTTTTACTGAGATTGAATTACAGGCTTAACTGCTTCATCCTTGCTCCCCTCCCATCAGACACATAAATATTTGGGTTCAAATTCTGGATCCAGAACATTTCTGACCTTCCCAGCAACTCAGCCAATGTCATATGAGCCCTAGCTGTCCTACACGTGGTCCTGGAAGACAGACTCAGATGATGTAATTCTAATAACTTGCACCTAAAAATACAATGGCACAATGCACCCAAGATTTGTGTTGGTCTTAACAGAACACTCTTCTTGGGCATATCCTTTCCACAGCTAAGCATTCACCCAGAATAACCCATGTATTCAGCTTTATACTTCAGTCATTCAAGGACACTTGATATTGAAGCCAGAAATACTTTGCAAAAAGAATTCTAAGTCTACTGCATTTACTTGAGAACAATTTGAGTACAAGAGTTATACAAATCTATGGGGAAAAAAAGAACAAGACAGACTTGGCAGCTCCTGCCTCAGCCTCCTCATCACTACAGACAGAATTCTTGCTCAGCCTGGTAAAAGAGAGCTGTACAAAGCAGACTGTTCTTTTATGATGTTCCTGCTTTCTGTCATCTAAACCCCCAAACCAGCCTCCATCTTCCAATAAGTATGCCATGGCTTTGCTCCCATCTATGCAGAGAAGTGGGGTTTTTTTGGTCACAGTTAAATGGCACTTTCACACTTTAATGGGAAGGTTAAAATTTCTGTATTACCCCTCTGCAAATTTCAAGAATTCTTTCTGACTTTCTATGTATTTTAGCTCAACAAGGAGAAATGGAGCAAATGCCAAATCCAGGTTTTACAACCAAACCTTTTCTAGCACAACAGAATTACATTTGCAAAATGATATGCAGATATAAATGGAGCTGTCACAGACCAAATTTCACTGGCTTCTGAATTGCCATATGAAACTCCATTTGAACAGTAGAAATAAAGTAAGACCTTTACAGTTTTATTCAGATATTATGACCCTGATACAGGAGAAGAATTATTAGGCAGATAAAAGAGTAATATCCAAACTGAGTCCTCCTGCTAAGAGACTTTCCAAAAGTTCCAGAAGGTTTCCAGTAGATTGCAAACTCTTCGGTATATGAATTCAGGGAATTATTCACAACTACACTGAAAGCTTGAGTTCCCACTTTGTAAAAGGAATGAGATCTGAAGGGTGTTTCAGAGCACCTAGGAGAGATGCCTAAAACTGGATGTTTTGGAAAATTTCCTGAGTTTTCAGTTAGGTTTGAAAAGCACCTAATATTTTGTGAAGATCCCACAAATAAATGATAAGCATTTTAAAAACACTACATGGTCTACATAAACTATTTAATCTGTGATGACCTTGCAATACTCTCTTTCATCCAAATCTCTCAGACCTCTGCATGCACATGCATGCACATTGCATGTATACAGACACAGGCTTTGCTGCTTTGGAGCTGTTGCTTTCTTCAGCTTAGGCTCAGATTATGTCCATTATACTGAGACTCTTTTATAAATATACATCAACCCCTTTATGATTGAACTCAATGATCTTAAAGGTCTTTTCCAACCTACATGATTCTATGATTCTAAACCTCTACTCCAGTAGAGGAAAACTGCCCAGATGAGCCTTAAAATGGTAAATCCCCCTCAGCCCCCCGAAGAACAGAACTAAAAATTTTTGTTCAGAAAGAAACTTTATAAATTGCAACCCAAAACACATGAAGGATTTTTCTTCTGCTATTCCCCAGAATAGCTGTTTCTGAACATTTCCTTGGCACTTGTATGACTGAAGAACAGCTGTTCTAAAGTACGACATTGTACAAGCAATCATTTAGCAGTGCTATAGAGAAAATTCAGTGAAGACAGTTAAGAGAGAAGGGTATAGTCTTTAGACAGCAGCACCAGGAAATTAATGTAGATGAAAGTTTGGTTAACATATCCCCTGAATGCTATAGAAATAATCTCGACATGGGATGCCATTTTCCGGGCACAAAGTTCCCAAACTGAACATGTGAAGTCCCCTGAGTTGGGTAACAGGGTGTGCAGTAGATACCAGCATACATATGGGTCAGTCATCACTGTATGTATGTATGTTGGATGTATGGAACGTATATTGGAAAGCCTGAGGAGCAGTGCAGAAAACCCTAAAACCAGCACTGGGAGATTTGGCCTCCATACCTGAAATCAGATCCAGACTTTGAAGACAGAATAGGCTCTAATCCTGCCATTACAGTAATTCTACATATCGGGATACTGTTATGGACCAGACTCGCTATAATATGATAGTGATCCATTATATCTGACCTATAAAAATGACATGATGTTAATACACTGAATATGGAGAAAGCATGATGTAAGGGAAACTGTAAACTATCCAGATTTTCTTTTCAATTTTATTCTTGTTTGATAGTCCCAGGCATTAATAAAATTTTATGAGCATTTTTCTGAGGAAAAAGACAGGAAAAAAGCAAGTTGTCAGAAAAATCTTCCTGGTTTCTCCACCAAAGAAAGCTGGTTTCAGGGTCTTGGACATAAATTTTGTACTAGTCATGACTTTCCAATATACCTCAAGAGAATCCCACCATCCAAACTTCAAAGATGTCAGAAGACCAGGACACAGCTCTACAATGCATGCTCTACAATGCATGCCAAATTCCAAGGCTGGAAACTTCAACCAGAAGGCATAGTCAGAGCTTTCCTGAATGTAAGGATTCACATTTTCGGAGCAGCTCTCTGTAGACTCTTGTTATCAGAATTAAGTATTTACATAAATAGACAGAGGATGGTATTTCCTCAAAAAAATTTTATTTGTGTAAACTCACTCTGATATTTACAATTAACATTTTGACATTACTTTCCCATTTACAACTCCTATACTATCTGCCTGTACTAGAAGGATCCTCTTTAAAGACAGTGTAGCCAATATAGTCAATGAGTAAAAATGTTCCCAGAAAGGGAGATGGGTCTGGGGAGTAGGCACAGGCAGCTTGCAGCAACCCCACTGGCTCACTGTGGCATAGCATCCTGCTTTACGGTGTATGATAGGATTCTCCAGGTCGCTAAACAGTCCTCTTCCTTCCTGATCACAGCTGCATCTAACATCCATTGCTTCCCTTTTCTACTCTAAGGAAAAGTCAGGAAGGAAGAGGGATCATGTAGCTATAGACAGTATCTATGACATGATGTACATTTAGGCAAATGAAACAATCAGAATATAACTGTAAGCCCAGAAAATAATCTTTTAAATCTGGAAATGCTAACAAAAATACTACTATATGCTACATTAATTGAGCACTTAACAAGCTAATGAAACAACAAGGAAAATTCTGATCAACAGATCCAAGAGAGTGGTATTATTAAATCAAGACTAATCGAATAAAGACAACTATCTAGGGGGGCTAACAATTTCTTTCATACTATTTTTATGAGTTTAGTCAAAACTGTGGCATGCGGGTGTAAGCACTCTGTTTTCCTAGGTATAAGGATGAAAGAATCTCATAGAATGCATTACTTAGTATACATAAAAAATCAACAGGACTAATTTGTAAACAAGAATATAAAACTGGAAAAGTAGATCTTATTTCAGTATTAGGAAAATGTCAACATTTACTCATGATAGGAAAAAGTAACAGCAGGGTAAGCATACTATCAATGTTTTTTCAGCCCTAACATCTTACAATATTTTCCTAACAAAAAAAAGCAGAGAACATAATCTTCCAAAACAGAAATTAGCTAAAAAAACAGCTGATCAGTGGGTCAGCTACCCAAGGGATGATAACTTTTTATTAAAAATGAAAGGGCTGAAAATGTTTAAAAGTTTGGCCTTTCTAACCGTAAAATCAACTATGTAACTTTTACAAAAATATAATCTTTTGTGCAATCATCTTTCCACCACAACACAAAATTGGAATGTATTTAAAGATGACGGGTATTCACTCATGGGAAGTTAGTAAAAATTTGATACTGGGATTGCAAGATCAGGCCCAAAATAAAGAACTTCTAAGCACTTCCCTTTTATTTGTCTTAGAAAAAAACATCAAGAAACCATAATACTTGCCAAATACAAACAGAAATATTTTTAATATCAGTATGATCAGTATAAAGAAAAGTGCATAATATCTCATTGTGACTCTCCACCTTCTCTCTCCTCTCTCCTCAAGGACAGCCAAGTTTCAGCACCAAGTTGGGGGTGGGATCAGAGGCAAAAATGCAGGCAGCCATTTGATGTTATGGAGCTAGCAGCAGAGAGAAGAAACAGGCATTACTGCTATTGCCATGATTTCTGCACCCATGTCCCAGTGAAGCATCAGAACTACTGGCATCCTGGCAAAACGACTTTGTTTTATACCCTGGCAGAAGGCTAAGGAATGTTATCTACTGAATTCTAACAGATACTATATTAACATTTTAGATTGCAATGACAGATACAAATATGGAAGTGTTTAACTGACTGTTGTATTTTATCTTCAAGCAAATGGCAATTTGGGGATCGGGTTCTGATCCTGATATAACTGAAACTTTCAATTAAGGCCCAAGCTAGATAAGAGCATCTAATATCTTTCTTCCCCATGTCTGCTAAAATAACTATCATCTTTCTTTGTTTCTATATTTAAACATTAATTACACTCAGAATTAAATTAGTGAAAGATGCAAACAAAGCATTCTCATTATAAGAGAATCTGTCTCTGGGACAAACTTCCACAATGGATAAGATTATCCATGTTTGAGACATTTAGCAAGTATGACAAAAGAGTTTGATGAAGCAGGATTGATAGATCAACAATAAACAAGTGGATGCCCCCATCTAATATTTTGACAGATCACACTGATACCTTCCGGCCTCACCTGGTATCTCCTAAGGCATCCACACACATCTCTCTTGCAACTCCCCTCATGTAAGTATCAGGCAGTTTTTTTCCACCTAATTCCAGTAAAGAACCTGAGAATATGCAGAACAATTCTGGCACCCTCTGACAGTCCCACACATCCAGAAGGTGCATGTTGAACACATACAATTTACCCACAGGGTCAGATCCCTCACCCAATGTTATGGTACAGGCACTTCAAAAAAACTGCAAACTGTGGAAAAAAACGGTACTGCTGCTACTTACCCTTTATATCAGAGCCTATATCATGGAATTGGGAGATCTGTGTTCGTTGCCCCCTTCAGTTTAAAGAGGTTCAGACCACATCTTATGTCCCCAGACAATGCCATTACCTCCAATAGGACTCCTCCAGGAAGGAAGAGGGAGCATGTAGCTATCTAGTCGCTATTTAACAGGGAGAAGGGATGTCTTTTATCTGGTTTCTGTCCTCTACACTAAGGGTACTTACTGCTTTTAAAATTGAATGCAAACTTCTCTTTCTGCATTATGAATGCTGTCCTCTACACTGTGTAAAATCCTCAACAGAAAGGGCAAAGGTACATTCATACTAAACACTGTAACTTCATGATGAAGGCACTTCTACAAAAAGACAAAGGTTTGAATACTTCAGAGGTCTCCCACATAGCATTTATCTATTATCTAACATTCTTATCTAGACACTGAAACTCTAAACGCCAGGAATGTAGATCTCAAACAACAAAATGATAGACAACACCCTAATTTTTCTGAATAAAGCAAACTAGACAGCATTATTTAGCTGCAATGTGTTGTAGGTATTTCCCCAAGCTTCTGAACACTTGTCAGTAACCTGCACAGTCTTAAGTGAGAGTCTTAAGACACCAGAGTAAGGTGCTAATTCAGCACTTCTGAATGACTGTAACCACCAGTTTCACTCCCAGTAGTAGAACCAGTTACAGATATTCTGTAATGTTCCAGTTGATATAACATTCGAGAACTTTTGGTATGATTTTTCATACATAATGAAGTGAGACTAAAGTCAGTCACAGGTGGAACTTTTCTTACAGAGTACCTTAAAACTTCAGTAGGACTAATACTTCAAAGTCATTATTATAAACTAATCATAAACATTATAAACCAGAGAAAACTCAGTGGTGCTGAGTAAAGCTGAACAGAAATAAAAGACCTTATGAAGAAATCTGCCCTTGGAGAGATGGATTCCTCTTTCCTAGTCTGCCCTCAGATGAGAATCCCTCAACACAGTCACATCTGGCTCCTTAAGTGTCTTTCTTTCCATCACCTCAAAAGGCTAGCTGTTTGTCTCTTCCACAGTCTTCTCAGCTGTCCCTGTCTTTGCTCCAGCTGTAGGCTTCCTGCAAGCCAGCCTCTCTCCTTCTCTACCTGACTACCTATGTGCTCTGGAGGCTTTCTCCCAGCTCACTCAAGAGAGTTTCATTTGGCCTATAGATAGCAAGCAGTCAGCACAAGAAAAACAATGTCTTATGCTTGGCTGCTTCAGATTTAAACACACAACAAGCAGCAAATCACGAAGACAAATAAGCAGAACTAATCATCAGTGCTCAGAAGCATCTCCGCTTAGGCATTGCCTTTAGTAAACTTAAAGGTGCATTTACCCATGTTCATAATACATGCTACTTCTGATAATAAAAGTTTTGTCCTGGCAGTTTTGTCCAGGGAGTGCAACCAGTAGTGGACTTTATATACTGACATCTGAATATGGAGTCACACGTATAACAATAGAGTTACACATAGGCCTCTAGATGAGTATCACTCACTGGATAACTGTGAGTGATATTCAGGAGGAGAAACTTGTCTAGGAGAAAATCTTTTGCAAGGATCAGAGGTTCAATGGTATCTTTAAGGCACAATTCACAACACTAAGGAGTTTGGAAACCATTGCACAAGATTCACCAGCATGCCTCAAGTTCCTCACACTGCCTTACTGATACAAAAGCAGCTGTCCTAACTCACCAGTGACTTTCACTCCTTGTGCATGGAACAGGCATAAGAGCATTGAGGCAATGCACAGAGGCCATTACCCTAGCTTTTAACAAAGTGCTATATTATCTCTCCTCAGAACAAATCAATACCACAGCCCAGGGGGTCAGGCAGAGCCAGGAGCCTGTCATATGCTGATTAAGTGCAGCGTTAGCATCACTGCACTTGCTAAGAGAGCCCTTTTGATTGATAGAAGCCAAAAGAACAAACATGCACCTCCCCATCTGTCTGCAAGGGCTACCAGACTTTCCACTCACTCTCCAGAACCAGGCATACTACTGCCCATACTGGACTGCACTATCACTTTTGATTAAATTTGTTCATTACTATGAGATTTCTTCCCCTAAAAGAAGGTTATATTCTCAAAGATGCACACATGTGGGACATGTGTTAGACTACACTGGAGCCATGTTCAGGGCTTGCCACCTTTTGGTTCATTTTCTCGATAGAAAACTTGACAAATCTAGACACAAGACTTAAAAGATCTTTCAGAGCAAACAGAAATGATGCGTTATCCAAAGAAAATAAGATACTCAGATACAGTAATTACAATTAAGCTGCATTTCTAACTCAGTTTCACAAAAAAAAATCCGCACAGTTCCTTAGGTTTTCCATGACTGTCCTGCACATTTTATTTGTACTCTTTTCACACAGCAAAAGCAACCTGGCGAACAGGGAAGAGGATGACTGCTAATAAAAGTCCAGCAATGGACATGAACACATCAGTACCACCTGAAAGAATGCCACTGCTAACACTGGATTTCTTGCTTCTCATAGTCATACCCATTCCCAAACTCCAGCTCCATCCTGTATCACAACACAAGTACCAGCAGTGTTTCTGCCCCATCAAGGCAGCTGAGAAAGGCAGACTCATCCAGGAATGGTAATCTAACTAACAGCTTTAGTGGCTCAATGACTGCTTCATTCAGCTGGACTGCAGAATAGCTACTCCTCTGGAAGGAGAAACCAAGATTCATCTTCTCCTTGTGAATAGTGAGACATTCCTTCAGACTTCTAATTTATTCCAAATTCACAGACAAGTAGGAGCAGCAATTCTACCATCACAAATGATAAAGTTCAGTTTGTTTTAACTATATGATAGGCATCAGGTAAGTTCAGCTTCTGAGTGACATTTTTTAAATGAAAATAAATTATCATGCCGTTTCATCTAGTAAGTCCAAAGATACACAATTATTACATTTATTTATTTAATCAATCTACCTGGAGTATTTTCTGGTTCCATAAAAAATTCCTTCTGGCAAGCAAGCATTCATCATTAGCCATATTTTTAAGTAGCTGTCTATTCTGTTCAGGGATTTCAATTTTAATATAAGGTTTATTGGTTTGTATTTTGAGGAATATTAAACTATGTTCAGATTTCAAAGCACCCTTAATTTATTTAATTACCTTATTGTGTTATCAAAGTAAAAAAAAAAAATTTAGGAATCACAAAAAGCTCAAAGAAATTCAAATTTTGAAAATTTTTAGTTTTAGGATAGAAACTGTGTCTCATGGTAGCCTCTTGTCTACAAAGGAGCACTTGTAAGGTACTACCAGTATATTTCTTTCCCAGAAGAACTAGTCCAACACTTGAAATCTTAAACACGGGCTGTGGTACACTGGTCACCAAACCAGTTCATGTTCCCTGTGACAGAAACAGCAAACAGGCAGTGATGTGGAACTGATGCCTGCCTGCCATATCTGCCAATGAACACTGTATGTTTGTGCAGGTTTATTTGTTTTCCAAGGGCTAGCAATGAGTAAGAGGATCAGGATCAATTTTATTATAAAATAGCCTTATGGATTTCTTTCAGCCACCCTCAAGGTAGATCAGTTTTTTAGATTCATAACCTTGACAATGTCCTTTTGGAGACTGATATGCCACTCTTTACTTGTCTTCTCATACGTGGTACTGTAGGGTCATTCACAGGTGCATGTGCTCGGGTAAGGCACAGATCACCAGATTATCATGGTCCACAGCAAAATGAAAAAGAAAAAGCAGAGTTCCTGTTTCTTTCCAGAAGACAGAATAATGGAATATGTGCACACCCAGGAACTAGACAGGAGAACTCATAATCCTGTGTGCAACAAAAAAAGTGAGATTTAGGTTTTGTTTTAAACACTGTGAGTGCTCATCTCTTTTAGCTCTTGGACTTTCTATTCAGACTGATGGAACTTTAACAATCAGACAAGATGAAAGGTGCAGAACTGTCTTCAAACCAGTCTTCTCACTAGATAGAAAGGGTGGACGTGGCACCCACACACCTGACACTGAAAAGCTGTAATCTGAAACCGCAGTTGGTAACCCTGCTGGTTGCTCACCGGACCTCAGATCCTGGCTCCCCATGCCCTGCCTCAGCCTCTTGCTGCTGATTTGGGATTTCTCATTTGTGCCATATCCCTGGAATAAGCGCAACAAGCCTTGAGACTGCCTGTCAGAATCAGCTGTTTATATCCCTGCTGAAGTCTGTCTGGAGAGCAACATGCTCATTAAACAATTTTTCACAGATTGATGAACTTTTCTCTTTTCTTTTCTTTTCTTTTCTTTTCTTTTCTTTTCTTTTCTTTTCTTTTCTTTTCTTTTCTTTTCTTTTCTTTTCTTTTCTTTTCTTTTCTTTCTTTTCTTTTCTTTTCTTTTCTTTTCTTTTCTTTTCTTTTCTTTTCTTTTTTTCTTTCCTTTTATTTTCCAATAGCCTTCAGAAAAAGATGGCTTTGAGTTGATGCAAATGATGCATAATATGCTTAAATCAATAGGAAAGATTTTTAAAAATTTGGTTTATTGATCTTTGAAATTGTAAGGTCTCCTTCAAAGTCATTAGGGTTTGTCATGCCAATATGTTAGTAAGGACTTCAATAAATGAAGATTAATGATGCTAGGGATAATTAGAGCTGAAGTAACTCACATATTCCTCAATATTTGAAAATTCTATGCAAAGGTGAACTGTGTCAGGTTTTCCTTGGCTGCACCTTAGCTCCATTTCTGCTATTAGAGTAGGGGGAAAATTTTCTTTGATAAAATGTGAAGTCCCAGTTTCTTTGGGAATCAGTGGTAGCTGAGCTGCATAGCTGTGATTTGTGCTTTTTAAAATAATCCCCCATATACAGTGAGTGCACCTGATTTGGAGATCTAGTAAATCCACAAGCCAAAATCTGAACATGTACAATAGTTGCTTTTCTAAATTAAACACTCAAGTCATGCTTCTTATTATTGTTCCCTGCAAAACTTCATATATTTTGCTAAAGGGGTGAAAATTTACAACTTAAAGAAGAATCAAAGCTTTTTTTTTAACTTGCAGGAATGTAAAGAAATCCCTACAGCTAATAACCTGGTTTTGCAAGGGGCTCATGTGAATATTCTTTTTATCTAAAAACATCAAATTCAATACTTCTCAAGTTATTTCTGCTCTAAGGCTGGACCTCAAATGCCAGACCTCAAATGCCAAGTACTCTCCAGATAATTAATAGTATAGCTCTGCTGGGGTTTTACTTCATGAATATATCTGGAGAGCTAAAACTGGTGGGGAATCATTTGATTCTCAGTTGTGAAGCCCTATTTCCCAAATAATCCTTAGGATTATAATTTGTTTCCATGAAATATTTGGTGACAGATTTTACTCATAATTTTTTCAAAAACAGTAGCAAGCATACTTTGGGAACATTTGAATTGGACTGAAGCAAACACAGCTTGTCGAGCTTTTGTTGATGGAATCAAAATGATCTGGAGATGGGCTTTTTGATTTTTAAAGAAAGATAATCAAAGACAAAAGTATTTTGAATCCAGGCTAGGATATCTTGGCTCTTTTCCAGTAAACTGGCAAGCCATGGCGCAATCCATATTCTGGTTCCAAGAGGGAACAAAGGCTGAGCTAAGAGTCAGCATGGTTCCTGTCTTTGGTGGCCTGCAGGACCACATCAGAATCTATTTTGTCTGCAGCCAAACTGCAGCTCACAAAAGACTATGCAGAAAGTGCCTCTGCATCCTGAAGTCCTTAATCAGTGAGGTATTTTGAAGAAAGATATCTTCACACAGCAGAAAAATATCTAGCAGCTAGATATATAAAATACCTGCTCATTAAATCCTATCATCAGAGGGTACATAATAAAATGTATACGACCACAGAGAGATGAACTGACTGGTGTTATTGGAATCCTTCCCTAGTATTTAACTCCTTTGCTCTCAGTAATGTTCATGTCCCACCCTTATCCAAGTTGTTAAGAGTTTATTCTGATCTTGAATAAGCAGATAAACAGCCAACAGACACTGCATGAAGATGAGAAGTGGACTTCAAAATTGTGTTATACCGCAGATCACATTTCAAGTTATATTAGCCTATAAGAAGATATTAGTACATGAATTTGGAGAGCTTGTTCCTTGCATTAGGGGTTTACAGAAACGCATACTAAAGTTCTTGGTCTGGTGTTAGGAATGAAGCATGCACTACAAAGCAGTGGTCTTTTTTGGTGATGAAACAATCATATTCAGCACACATTATCCATTAAGTTAGCCTTGACGGATAACTGCACACAGAAGCAACATACATGTTACTAAAAATCTTTTCTTTCTAAGGTTCATTCCATTAATTCATTTGTAGCACACATATGTGCTATCTGATATATCTATTATTAGGAGACAAGCAGTGTTCATTATTTGATGTTTCAACATGTCCATCTTTTTTTACCACTTTTTCAACTGTACCATCATTACAAAATGACCTAAAATCAAAGAATGCTGAAAATGGGACTAAAATACTTAAATTCTTAATAAATTAATAAAAGCCTATCCATTGAAAACTCTCCTTTGATACTGATTAGTGGACCAACATCAGAAGACACAAATATGCATAAGGAAAAAAGGTCACAAACACTGGACACTTCTGAATTTGTTGACAGAGGCCACAGATGCAACAGTAGAACAGAACAGAACAGAACAGAAATTCTTACCTTTATGATGATTTGCCCCGGATGCTAATTTTCCCCACAGCGTTACAACAAATATTATTATTAGCAGTTTTCCTTTTGTTGCTTTCTGTAAGTATCTCTTATTCATCCTGAAAACAAAAATACACAAGAATAAGTATTTCTCTTAAGGCTTCTTTCAAAAACATTTTTTTTTTTAATTTAAGAGGTTTTTGTCTGGCTGACAACCCTTTAGTCTTAAATTCTGCCTGGCTCTATGTGAGGTACATCACATAGAGCATCAGTATCAGATCTCTCCCTGGTCCACCAGCATTCGTCCACCCTGGTCAGTACCAGGAGAATTCAGCACCTCCAGTCATCATGTTTCTCTCAAGGCACAAACAGTGTTCATAACCACAGTAGACTCCAGTGCTAGCAAGAAGGATGAATCCATGCAGCTGTGCAGCAGGTTTTGATGAACAGAGAAGTGCCACTAGCGTGTCTGGGGCCAGCTATGGTCAATGTTGTTCTTTCTGATGGCGCAGTGTTTTTAGCTTTTGGGATTGCAACTCTTTCTGGGTTGTGTCTACAAGCCATAAGGCAATAACAGATTTGATCAGACCTCCAGCACATGTACCTACACTTCCATATAGAAATCCTGTTAGGAAGACAAGAGTGATTTGGGACATGGACTCAAGCAGGGCAGATTCACTAGTCTCTTGTCTACCTTAGGGTAATGAAAAGATTTGATTTACTGCACCAAGGGAAACTGCACACAGTTGCCCTCATCTTGCTCAGTAATGTTTTCACTGTGACAGCAAGCCACCATGGTGACTCAAGCACAAAGTAACACTTGAGTTATTTCTCAGCAACTTCCTCCAAAGACAAAATACCCCTCCATCTGCCAAAAAGACAAGTTCAGGAACATAGGCTCCCGTGCTTAAGGATTACAATTGTGCAGACAGTGGCAAGAGGTATAATAATGAAGCCTCTCACCTTTCATTCTATGTAGAAGAACCCTATGGAGCTGGCTAAGAAACAACTCTGCATGATGCTCATGCTTCTGCACTGTCAATAGGATGGTGATGTCTATTTCAAACCACTTACACTAGAAAAGCTGTAAATTTGATCACTTGAACAAAAATATTGCTGTTTCATAATGTGGAGAACTAGGGTGCCTTTCTGACCAGAAAAAAATGCATTGCTTCAGTATAGTTGCATATTTATCTCCTATTACGTTCATAAGAAGTCCAAAGGAATTTAAAAGCCACTCTCTTGGTTTGGTCGTGTACAACACAATTGTGGGCAACCAAAACTACAGAGTTGTGAAAGGCATACTACTCTAATACAGAATTAACCACTAGCCTGTACAAAGTCCCAAATCTCTTTCCATTGCTTCAAAGCAATTCCTTTCCTCTGAGCAAATTGCTTTTGAACAGAACACCACACGCTGATAAGGCAAGCCCCCACCCCACAACTCCACTCATGATTTCCAGAGTTGTAACCAGACCACTTCATCCAAAAGTGCCAATCTTGCCTTCCAGGAGATTGATGAGATCTTGTTAAGCACCAGTGAGTTTCCACACCAGGCTGTGTGTAACAAAACACTACAACTCAAATTAAGAACCCACTGAGGAATGCTCCAAGACCCAAGCCCTTCTAAACCTGAATTCAAAGCAAACAGAACTCAGCATTCCTTGACAGAAGTCACATATCTACAGTGTGTTTCCCAGAGTTCAGATACCACATTTATCAGGGATAAAGAGAGAGGAGTAAGAAAATGCTCTATCAAGGATGGTGGTTGTACCCCTGAAAGCCTGACTGATTAATAATCACAGTGGAGGTCACACCAAGCACACCAAGCCCTGCCTTCTTGCACTAATTCCAGCCTTTGGAGTGTAAACTGCACGTTCATCAGCAGATCCAGGTTTATGAAGCTAAAGGAAAATATATTATTTGTCACTATAAATAAGAACAAAAAAATGAAACTGGAATGCACATTCAGCATATGCTCTGTCACAGCTATCTCTGTGAACAGAATATGAATTAACTCTTTCACTCCTGGATTCTCATACTGCACCTGTTACGATGCTGGTGCAAAGTCATCTCTCATTAAAATCAAATCTTTCTTCCTCACTTACCCAACAGTGCTCAAAACACAGTGGGACTTGCACCATTAAGCAAAGTTGAATCTAATACAGTTCCTTCCTGTACTCTGCTGATGCCAGGTTCACTCACTGTTCTGCAAGGCTGGCAGCAAACTCACAGCAGAAAATGCAAATACATATGGAAAAACAGTAGGAACCGAGGAAAGAGAGTAAATCAACATATCTGCCTGTGAACAGCAGCCCCTCAGGGTAGGTGGCAGAGTGAAGATCCAAACCTCTGCTCACAGTCCAGCATACCAAAGAGGAGTAAGCCAATACTGAATATAGGAGAGACTGTTCTGCAAAGTAAAGGAAGGGGTTGAGCTTTGATGCAGAAAATCTGGGCTCAATGCCATTGCCAGGTTTTCCAACCATGAGAAAAACAATACACCATTTCTGTACCACAAGTCTATTACACTATTCTGCATTATTTATTTGTGGTATTCACCTTTAGAAGGACAAAAATCAGAACTTTGTCTTACAGCACTCCCATAATAGGCACAATTGACAGAAAAGTCAGTGCAAGTAGCAGTTCTAGTGTGGGACTAATAGTTCAGAGGCCATAAGCAGAAGTACAAAAAATAATGTCTCAACAGTTAAAGCATTCATAACATACAGCAGCTCAAATAAGAAAAAGTTGGAAGATGATGTTAAGTTTCAAGCTGATTATGCAGTATAACACTAGACCTTGCATCGTGTGTGTTGGCCACTTAAAACAGTCAGTCCAAGGACAGACAAGTGGCTGCATAAGCACAAACAAGGTATGAGGCACTCTGCTCCCTGCTACATACACAGAAGTCACACTGTAGCAATGCAGCCCTAGAAATAAAAAATGTAGGGTTTGTAGTCCAAGAAACTCAGTGAGTTGAGATAGATACATCTCGTCAGCAAAGTGGGAAAACAGCTAGATAACAAGAGGCCATGACACATACTGAGTATCTGAGTGCTTGCATTATCACCTAGGCTCAGAAACTGTGATGCTGGTTATTTTTTGTGGATTTCCAAAATAACCCGTGATACAGCACTGAGAAGACACTGGAACTAGATAGCATTTGACCTCAGCTCTGAAACATAACTATTAGCCTCTTGCAACCCTGATCCATGTCAAGTAAGTGCATCCAGGAAATAAAATGCAGTCCATTATCATACTGTTATTATACTAACATAACAGGCTGTGTTAAATAGAACAAATGAGCTCTGAAATGAGGTCTACTCTTACTAGAGGTGATGCAGAGCTCCACAGACAAACTATAGCTATTAACGTGAATGGTTTTCTCTGTGAGATATTTTCCTCTTCTGTTTACCTTCCTGCCTGCAAAACTCTCCCTCACTGTGATCCTTACAGCCTTATGCTACATAAGCCAAAGGTGATCAAAACTGAGAATAGCCATGCTGTAGGAGATGCCTACTTTTGAAAATCAATTTTACACAAAAATACAAACTTTCTAGCCCAACATATTGAAAATAAACCCAAGGAATTCTCAGCACTTTCATGCAAAAGAGGACATGAAAAGCCATGTTGGAGTTCATTTTTCAATGTGCTTAGAGGCAAGGAAAAAGAAAGATAGCTCCTTTTGTGGTTCCAAGGACACTACAAAAATAAAACAAAAATAAGTCACCCACATAATTCTAACAGGCAGTGACTGAGTATGAGATGACTCTGCCATGACCAGCTCTTCACTAACACTGTAACACAATGAATAAATTCATGGGATTTGTTACATTTGCTCATCCTTTTCCCTGAAGCACACTCCTTAAGACCATCGCCAGTCTGGTATCATGGACTCAAGACTAGACTGTTTTGGTGATTAGTGACAAAAATTGGTTAATAATTGCAGGATTTTTTTCTCAGGGTGAAGCCACATCTGATGCTGCAGAGAAGCTTCACAAACTGCTGTGTCAGCAGAAATCCTTCCCCCCTGGCCCCTGTGGCTAATCAGAAGCAAACTGCGAATACACTCATAGGTTGCACAGTCTCTCCTCATAGCTGCTTCACCTCACCGTGAGCCCCCTCCCAGCAGCAGATGTGGCCCAACTATTTGACTGCACTGAAACTGCCAGGCGCAGACGTGTATCTTCAATTTCACATCAGCAATGCAGCATTCATAACCTTTTGAGTTTCTACTTTCTTCCATCTTAGCTTCTGGCCTTGAGATCATCCACCTTTCCAACAGTTCAGAAATAGAGGAGAATCACATGAGAATTACCCTACACTGTATGGCCAGTGATAAATTGCCTTCCCTTCCTATTTTAAGTGGAGTGCAACCTCATGTAATCTTTATTGTTGAGGAGAAAAAAAAACATAAGGAAATAATAGCTTACATTCTTCCCTTAAGAGCTCTTACACAAATAAATTCTCATCTGTTTCCTAGGAGTAACAGCATTTTTCTCAGTTGCTCCTTTTCCTTCTTTTCTTTACAAACATCAGCTTCTGTGAAGCTGTTGAAAATTCATTTGTTCCTGCTTTACATATGTAGAAACTTTCAGTGTCAGTAAGATTTGTCTTCTGCAAACACATAGACCTTGTGAATGCAAGTGTTCATAAAGTGTAAGCCAATTTCTCTACTGAATTCTGATGAAATGTTTAAGGGACAAAAACCTGTTAGAGAATTAGTCCCATATTATCTTACTTTTCTTTTTATGACAAATATTTCGTTTGCTACTTCAGAGAAACCCTAACTGAGTAGTAGAAATCACTTCTGGCCCCAGGTCTTTTGTACAGAAATAATGCAGCCATTTACATTATGTTCTGTACTGTGTTGCATCTTACATTATTTATTAGTTGTGTTAGTTACTACAATCCACACAAAGCAGGTATTTGCCATTTTATTTAGCCTTTCCTCTGTAAACTAATGCAGATTTTTAAATGACCCTTTAGTGGATAAGGTCACTTTGTAAAAGTAACACCGATGTGACCTCCTTGTGTTTGCATATATATAAATTCCCTCTATGACATTCCTGTCATGTTTGCCCAGTGAACAAGTAATTCGCCACTCTCATTACTTCAGGTACAAGGTAGCTTGTGAAAATCAATCCTCTTTCTGCTTCATACATCACAGCCTGTAACAGACACAAAGTGCATTCTGATTCTGAAATGAAGCTGGGGGGAAAACACAGACCTGGTCTCATAAGCTACTTTCTTTAATCTAGGTGGGCAAGGGAAAAAAAGAGAATAGGCATTTAGCCGAGCAGAGAACGCAAGTCTTACATAGGAGTCACAGGGGAAATCTCTGTATGCAAAGCAAAAGGGGTGGGTTTTGTTGGCTTTTTTCCCAAATAGTTGCCATTTACCAGTGTGTATATTTCAATAGAAGAATAAGTAGCCCTGGAGAGCTCAGACCCATTGTTGAAAAATATTCACAGAATCACAAAGTCATCTGGGTTGGAAAAGACCTCGAAGATCATCCAGTCCAACCATTAACCTAACACTGACAGTTCCCAACTACACCATATCCCTCAGCACTATGTTGACCCAACTCTTTAAACACCTCCAGGGATGGGGACTCCACCACTGCCCTGGGCAGCCCATTCCAACGCCTAACAACCCCTTCTGGAAAGAAATGCTTCCTAATACCCAGTTTAAACCTTCCATGGTTCAACTTGAGGACATTACCTCTCATCCTGTCGCTTATTACTTGGTTAAAGAGACTCATATCCCCCTCTCTGTAACCTCCTTTCAGGTGGTTGCAGAGGGCAATGAGGTCTCCCCTCAGCCTCCTCTTCTCCACAGTGAACAACACCAGTTCCCTCAGCCGCTCCTCTTCTGACATGAAATTAACTATTCAGAAATAAAGAACTGTTAACAGATCAGTACAGTCAGGTTGTCACTGTTACTTTGAGATGAAGTGTACCAGTGGAAGCAGACTGAAGAATCCTAGGCTTAATGCCATAAGGGGGTCTTTTGAAAGGATACTGTGCTAAGACTTAAGACACTGAGGCAGATGAATTCTTCTTCCCAGAAGTACTTAAGCCTGTGATTGACATGCATGCCCATACTCGTCTTTTCTTTAAATCAGTGTGACTTAAGCACATACTTAAACACATACTTTCCCAAACAGAGGTGTATGTACACAACACGAGTTCTTGAAAAATGATTAGCGGGCAAGCTTCTACAAGAAGAGACAGTTTCAAGAAAAGAAAGTATCTCAAATATCTGAGAAGTAAAAACTTATGAAATATTTGAAAATGCACAGTAAACTAAAAGACATTTTTCTTTACACACTGCAATTAGTTTCCCAGTAGCGGGAAACTGGAGACAGATGCACATACAGGTAATTACATTTGCTGACAGTATCTCATAGCACTTGGATGTGAAATTTACATACATATTATTGTTGTCAAAATCTGATAAGCATGGATGCTTAAATTGCCAGAGGTAAAAAATGCTTTAGCCACCTAGCTGCATGCCATCTTACAGCTAGAAACCCTGAGATATTATGGGGAAAACCTTTTTCTTACAAAAGGGTATGTATGGTTGTGGTGATATCACCTTGAAAACTCAGATGATACTGATGAATGGCCTTCCCTCTAAACTGCTATCAGTGTTAATCTCCCCTACGTCCAGATTAACACCAGTTCTTTGTAGACACAATTGATTATAATTTTCACCTTCATTAATTTTCAGATGCAACACCTAACTGAAAGCAATAAAGCAAGCAAAGAAAGAGTAAACAAGAAAGGCATTGTCCTCCTAGCCAGCTTCAACTCAAACAATAGAGATGTATTTAACTGTGTATATATTCAACCCCTTTCTTGATCATTTCATCAGAACCAGAAAAAGAGTGTTCACCTGATAAACATTGATGCTGACACATTACTAAGTACACAGAGAGAAAATGTCATAAATTTTTGTGGGGCTAGATTCTGCACTTATATCTATTTATGAAAATATAAAACTAATAGAAATAATCTAGCATTAGACCTGTACATGCCATTCACTGTTTTTAAATGCTAACATAAAACATTACAGAATATTTAAATATCCAAGATATTCTAGTATCTTTAATCTGCCCAGTGATGTCCTACACTCTTGTGAAATAAGATCTCACAGTTAGGTGTTCAGTATTAGAAGGTATTTAGGCTCCAATTAAAATAATTTTATCTGATCTTATTATGCCACTTTAAACTATTTCTCTCCCAGTTTCTGTGCTTAACGGAGCTTTAAGTTTTAGGGGGTACTATCTATTCACTTAATCATCACGGCAGTAGTATTTGCTTATATCTTACATTTGATCCTCTTACAGATGGTTGTTTCAATTTTCTTTATTCATATCTCACTAACCAATCAAAAGTTTAACTGAAAAAAAAAAATTTGTAACAGTTCAATGGGCTTTGAACAAAATGTCTCACTGAGACCTGAATCACTAGGTATACTGTGATTTCACAAAGCCATTGCAGTGGCAGAGATAAGCCTCCAAATCTATCAAGGCAGAGAAAGCATCAAATATTAGTGGAGAACGGCAACTGAAGTGCCCATATTTAAAAGCAAGGACGAAAATTATCTGGGCAAGCATAAGCCTGTTAGTCTGACCTCTTCAGTTTGCAAGAGCTTAGAACAGGCTTTGAAGAAAAAGATAAAGACAGAGAAGTAAATAGAACATAGGATAAAGTGTAGCTGTGTTACCAAGGGTAGCTTGTGCCAGACTAACTTGACAGATTTTTTGATAAGATAACTGATTTTCCAGACAAAGAAATGAAGTAGATATAATTTGTCTGGATTTAGATAAAGCACTTCCTACAGTGTCACTCCAGAATTTACACATTAAGCCAAAGACTGTGTGGATTACTACAAGAATTGAAAGGTGGATCCAGGTGTGATAACAGCAAGTCGTACTGAAAGGGAGTCTCAGGTATTAATAGCATTTCCGCTACAAGATGGGAATTCATCATTTGAAACATGTGTGAAAAACTAGTCTATTTTAGTTGGTCACCAAGAGCACATCAGTATCTATACAACATAAGATGCCTGTGAAAAAGGCAAATCCTATAAATTATATACTTCTAATCAAGACACACAAGGACAAGTATGAATTTTCTTAAACTATCATTCAGAATAATCTATACAATTCTGGCCATCCATCTTCACAAAAGAAAAACTGAACCTACAAAACATATGGGAACAGTCTTCTATGATGGTCACAGGAACAAAGACTCTACCATTGGAGGAGTCTGAAAGAGCTTCACTTGTGGAGCAAAGCAGAGGCTGAAAGGAAAGAGAGAAATCAAGGAAAGGAAATAAACACAGTGAGGGCAAGGAGCACATCCATAAGAAATGGACTAGATGTTACCTTGCCAGAAGGCAGAATCACGGTACTCAACTCAGTGATTCAGAAAGTCTTCCAGTCTTTGTCTGTACCATCAAAATGATGATTCCTTTTTTGTACATTAGTACAGGAAGTCAAGTCCTAGCTTTTTCATGATGAAAACTATAAGCAAGTTCTTTCTAAGTGCATTAGTGTTTTTTCCCCAAGTCATTTCACATCCCTCAAAAAAACCCAAATCATAGCATTTCTCTCTGTGACATCCTATGTGAAAAAAACTGTGAAGCTCCTCACTAACGTCCTGAACTACACAGGGCTCCATTCAAAAATCAGGCATGCTGATGAACATATGATTGAGATTAATATTTATCCTTATTTTCCAGCATCTTCAAGGCATAATTGCCATCTCTATGTCATAAAATTTAAGATGACCTGAACAGTCACAGCACTGTATTGGTGGAGCATTCAGTACTAAAATTGCTTTTTGACTAAATGAATTCAGTGATTGACTATGAATTCAAAATGTTGATCATGGGTGACTATTCCACGATTAAGACTCCCTCACTTTTTTAGAACTTGCTCTCTTTTCTATCACTCTTGCTTTAAAATGAAAATCTTCCTATTGTCATCCTGGTTTTAAGATTGACATAATGGAAACATAAAACTGGAAAGCATCACAGTTGTAAAGATATTAAGGAGTCTTGTTTTTTGCAAGAGCCTAAATTTGTAATACAAAAACTATGTACTTTCAAAAATTAATTAAGCATTTTAAGATAAAAACAGAAGACACAATACCATTAGAAGTGTTTTAGGAGTGTGAATACATGAATTAAAAATGTCTGTTATCATTAAATCCATTTATAGTGATTATCATCTTAAACATAATGTCTTTCAGGCAATACTGGAGGACTAATTCTGAGTTTTTTACATTAATATGGATGCATGAATATGAATGAAGTGCTCTGGTTATATCACATGATCTTGCCAGACATGAAATTTAGTATGTTCACAGGAACCATTCAGATTCTACCATATGACTTCCCTACTGAAAGTTAAATTTTGTTTTTTTCAAAGAATTCTTCCGGCAAATAACACTGTGACAGACCTCTGCAGATGAACAGGGAAGGAAGACTCAGACTAAGTCCCCCCCTACTATTTTCATTAGAATTATATCTGTCAATAGTAGCACTTCTGACAAATACTAAGTAGGTCTGAGCCCAATCTATGTTTTATACCTGACTCCTACACATTTTGGGCCACACTTGAAGGCAAGGATTCAAGTGTAAATAAAAAATGACAGGTTGCTCAAATCACAGAAAAATATGAAGCTTGCCTGCAAAATGACCAAAATAGCTCTAAGAGCTGACATAACAAACTAGGAAGACAGGGGAGTTGTCAATTGGGAGTAAACCTACTTGAAACACAGTTGGAACAGTCAAGTCCTAACACATGATCATCCATCACAGCCACCATAGGCACCACTTCCAGGGGAAAAAGAGTGAGACCAAAGTTAGACCAGACTCTTCCAAAATATGGATCTGGTACATAATGTAAATCTCTATTCCTGAGCTAGTACATAGGAAAATACTTCTTTCACTCTGAGATATGCTAAAGAATGGAAGCTAGGCTGCACAAACAACCTTCAGCTACCAGCTGGGAAGCAGAACACAAAATCCAGCACCTAATCCAGATGTACTCAGCAGAGGTATGCCCACATAGGCACACAAGGAAAATAGGAATTTTTAATTTACTTGTAGAAGAGTACAGCAGCTTTTCTGTCTATGCACAGGGTTTTATCAAATACTGGTGGGGTTTTTGGCATTGGCATGCTATCTGATCTGTCACACAGTCTATAATAACTAATGCTGTCTTGAGAATCATGCTATATGCCACACAATTTCAAAGTCTCCTCTCAGTTTCTATTCCCTCATCAGTGTTCTGAAACAGTAAGAAATTATTAATAACTTTAAAAATTCAGAATATTCCTGTGATGGCTTGCTAGGAATGAATTCAAGTCAGGTCAGGATTTGCTTAATGATGGCTCAAGTATCTAAATGGCACCCAGTCCTCCATGAAAAATCAAATCAATTTCCCAGCCCCTTTTCAAACACTCTCTTTTGAAAGCTACCAGCAGCTATATAAGAGTCATATTGACCATACAATCCTGAGTTTCATTCAAGTGAGTGTACCTTCAGAAACAATGTACTCACTTTGAAATGTACTATGATGGCCTTGCAGTGGCATTTTAATATTGCCGGGAGCTCATTAAACAGCCAGTCATAACCTGCACTTCCTAAAAGTCTATGCCCAGCTTCCTGCTGCATGCTACGTAGCTTGGGATTTGCAGGTAGAAAACGACAGACGGGTGAATGACAAAACAAATCAGTAGTGTTCTGTCCCTCCAGTGCCCTGATAAGAGACTCTTACAAGGTGAGTTTCAGTTTGGAGCTGGACTTCACTTTTCAGGCAAATTTTTGAGTTGTCTCCATTTACTATGATCTAGATCACATTATGGAATGGTTCTGGAGGACACAAAATTAATCCCTTTTAGATGAAAATAAAGCAGAAGATGAGCCTGAGAGTGCACCTAATGCACTCCAACAGTTTAGGCATGTTCAGTTCAGCGGACAAGAGCTAGTCAAAAACAATCTTCTTCTCCACTAAATGAATATAATGTGGACATCGTGCCCTCAGCAGCAACAGTTTGGATCTACAAAATCCTTTTGGTGGGGATAAACTATTTGCTAATGTAGAAGCAGCCCTATAATCTCATGAGAAAGGAGATAATTAACGTCATTATTTTATACTTTGATAAAATGCCCTTTTGGTTGTGATTAATCTGAAAAGCATTTTCAGATCCTCATCAAACCTCAATGGCCTGTTGAAAGGGACCTGTCACTCAGGAGGCCCTCAAAAAAGTTCTGATCTGCATTTTAGGGCCATTATTCCTACCGTGACACAACGGCAAAGGGAAGGACAGCTTATGTGCCAAAATCAGGGAACAGCTACCTGCAGTACATCCCCCTAATTTAGAGCACAGAGTACATAATACATTATCTCAAATTAGTCAGTGAATTGTTCCTTTTTGTGAAACAGCAAAACCCTTGTCTTTCAATTCAGAAAATTAAAGACAAGAGTTTTGCTGTCTTTTTTCACACCGAGTACTACCTAATCTACAAACAACTCTACTGCTGATGGAAAGTACAACTCATTGTAAAACTGTCAAACTGGATACTTTAATGGTTCCATACCTACCAATCTCAGCCATTATATTATTGACAGTTTTTCCCTGAGTCTGGTAGCCAAGCTACTAGTAACCGCACTTTTAAGATGCATAGGTCGACCCTTTTAGGTGAACAACAGAAAATGATGGACCAGAAGGAAGGCCTAAGAAATTACTGACTGGAGGCAGGACAGGCCCTGGCCAGCAACAACTTGCCCTGTCCACCTCCCTACATCCTCTAGCTCATGGAGAAGGCACTGGCTTCATCTTGCTCTGCCAGACAAGACTTGAGTTAAGGACCAAGCCCAAGTACATTTCAGTTGACTTTATCCAAAACCATCAGTCATATTCATAATTAGATTAATTTTTTTTTTATTCCAGGCTAGAAATGTAAAGTGTCCTTAAACCAGAAGTTCATTAGAGTAAATTAAATCTGACTCAAGAGGGTTTTTGTTCCCTAATACAGATTTGACCGAGAAAATCCTCAGTTTTTACCATATTTACAACAGGATTAACTGTTTCTAACAAACTCTGTATTTGCATTCTTATGCAAGCTCAATGGAACAAAAAAAAAATTACTTTCATTTGTAATTAATTATTAGAGAGCATTATATCATTATACTTTCATAACAATTGCATTAACAGCACCAGTATTAGACACAAGGATGTTCAGGATTCCATGCATCTTGTTTCAAAAGAATGGGTTACAGTCCATGTTTGTAGTATTTATGATTAAAGAGAGCTTTTTTTTTCTTTTCATTCTTCATTTTATAATAATTAATTGGAATTGCCTAGGAACTAAGCCAAGTAATGCCTATTCTGCTGTCAGTAACAATCTAAATTTGGGAACATACAACTGCAGCACAGTCCACTATGATTCTTTTAGTGCTGTCTTAGAAAGGTTCTTCATGTGTTTCCTATACTAAGAGAGCATTGTTCTCTAAATGTGCAAGACCTGAAAAGGTCCCTTAATAAAAATGAGAATTAACTAGTATAACATAAGAAAAACCATAAATGAAAGACAGCAGAAACTTACCCAAATTTCTGAAGATAAATTGTGAGATAGAAAGGTTTAGAACATTGTTTCTGTGAAATCACAATTTAATTCTAATAAGAGAGCATTATAATTTACTAGAGCAGGGGTATAATACTGTACATACATTACTTACTAAGAAAAAACTGATATATTTCCATACCATTTCAGTCACAGTTATAGATATTGCTCTGCCATCACCATCAAAGGAAATTATTATGTGCTTGCCAGACTTGCAGGAAACTATATGTCTGATATTGAGATCAGGAGTTCATTATGTTGTTTTAATTTGGGAAAATCAGGGCAGCTTTCATAACTTGAAGAGAAACAAAGTGTAGTCTAAGTCAATGTGTATTTCCTTCTGCATCAGTTAAGTCTATTTCCTTTTAACAGCTATCTGCCTTGCATTTTCAATAATCTTTGCCAGTAAAAGGTGAAAATTCTTCTTAAAACACTTAGGCAAGAAAGCATGTTTGCTATTTTTATATTCCTCCTTGCATAATTTGCAGTTGTGATTGCTAACAATGGGCCTCCATTTCGGTACCCTGTTGCACAGTGAAGAAAGCACAGATTCCCCAGTGTTCTCTTGAGTCCTTTGATATTTGGCATTTCTCTAAAAGCTCCCAGAGTCCAACAATTGGATAAGAACTGCAATTTTAATTATCCTTTGTAGCTGCAGAGAAAAAGTGATTTCTAAAGGCAACAGAACTAAAGGATCCATTTTCATGTATTAAAGCCTTGAGCACTTGAGAAAGATGAACTTAAATTTCTGGACAATCAGGTTTGACAATATTGCCAAATTTTTGGTTTGGAAATAATCAGTGGAGGTTATGTCTTTATTTTATGCTTCTTTTTTCACATTATCTACAGATGCTGTATGGAAATTTATTCTGAATAGCTATATTAACTATGATAATTTCACTTCCATCATTGTCATTCATGTCTAATTAATATATATGCCCAACTGGAAATATAAAGAATTTGTATAAAACGAGCCACAAATTTGTGACCAAATTCACAACCTCATATGTAATTTTTGAAATTTCATGGAGAAACATGAAATTGAAATTTCAATATCAAGATGGGCTGGCCCAGAAGTGAATTTAAAAATACTGGCTAAATGATGCAAATTACCACAGAAATATATATTTTTTACAAAACACCATTAAGATAAATAGAAATAAAAGTGTATTAAATAAGACTGCTTCTTCTGTTTTCTTCTGGGTTTTAACAGGTAATAGTATGTACCCCTTCCTGGTTTGCTGGTATCACAGTTTTCACAGTCAAACCCAAATGCTGCTAAAATTTGGTCTCCTGTCAATGACAGGAATGAGGATGTAATTTTCTAATCCTACGTTTTCATTGTACTTCACCTAAGATAAAAGAGAACGGATCAACCTAAATTGTATGTCATGACCTGAAAGTTTAGCAGTCATCTCAAACTATTCATTAACTACAAAATGTGTATAGCATTTATATGAACAAACAATGGAATGTCATGGGAAAGCAGCTCACCCAAAATGTATTGCTTCCATAAATATAAACCATATATTTCCAGTGTACCGTAAACCAGATTAACCTCATCAAATATCAATCCTTTGTTCAGCTATAATGAAAGTCTTTTACATGAAGCAAAAAAATAAATGGGACATTTCTCATGATTGCTGTAATTCAGAAATACACATCTACAAGCAGCATGAGAAGGAGCTTCTACACCAAAAAAAGTTCTTCTCTGAGTCTCAGTATAATTTTTTCTTTTTTTGGCCTGTTCCTCTGAATATGAGCATTGCCAAATAATAAATGCTAAAAATGAAAATGCTATGTTTTATTATTGTTGTCTTCTAGCTTGAGTGATGCATTAATGATCTGTGCATTAATGCACACATGCATTAATGATCTGAAAAGTAGGAAGTAAAAATTAAGATGAGCCCATATTAAAACTTGAGATCAGAGAACCACAGTGCTTTAGCAAAGTTAAGATTCAGAAAAGAATTTCAATTCAAATTAACTTAAAAACTACTCTAACTCTTCTTTTCAGCTTGTGAAATGCATTACAAAAAGGGATGGAATTTATTTCATTATAGCAGGAGGAAAGTTCTATAGCTTGCTTGCTAAGAAAACACAGTTTCATTGATTAAAAATTATGCATAAATTTGCATTGAGGTCACATAGCTGTAAGAAGGAAAAAAATAAACTAAATACACAAAATGAAGGACAGGGCAACATAACTTTCAATTTAATAGTAATGCATAACTCATTTCATCCAGAATATGGAAAATGCACATTCAGGCCCTTGAAGGTAGCTGAAGGAATATGAACCTTCCTCTTCCAGAAGAATATCCCAATGAGCATGCAGTGTATGGCACACTCAGATTCTTTAACTAATACTGCTCCTAGAAATCTTTATTATTCATTGCAACATCAGAAATCTATATTTCACCTCCTAGGTGAATGTCCCACCCACCAGACTGCAGTCACTCTTTCTCTGAATAACGTTTGACACAAAACAGGAAAAGCATCAAGGGATAATCTTTTAAGCAAGCCATTCACAGCTTCACTGGATGATCAAATTTCTCAAGGTAAAAAGAGAGGTCTAAACACAGGTGACCTGTGTCTTCAAGCAATTTGGTACAGAAACAGCTTCTTTCTTCTCATTTTTGAGGACTAACACTAGCCTTTGTTTTGCTATTTTATACTGCCTGTAAAAGAAGTGTTTAGGTCAAATATTTTTGTTCAATGCAAACACAAAATGCATCAAACCCCCCCCAAAAAAAGTATTTCAGCAGCAGAAAACCAGAAAAACAATTTCATTTAGTTTTTATCAAATGAAAATCTGATAAAAATCAAATTATATCTTGAGATCTTGAGCTTCCATAGAACCTCACCTTTTCTGCTCTTTCCCCTGTATATATCTACATCTGCATAACCCTGGGTGTGTAGTGGTCACTGTCTCCACCACCACATTATCATTTGCACTCTGGCAATTGGAGATAGAATATTCCCACAAAGCATGACTGTTCAATCCCACAGAAACAGTGTAATGCAGATAGGGAGAAAACATGCAAATCAGAGGGTAGAATGGAAGCACAGGGAAGAGTCTCAATGAGGAAATATAACTGGTGAGGCAAGTAGATAGACTGACAACAACCTGAAACTGTTTCAGTACTTCCACATTTTATTTTAATCCTATTGCATCTAAAGTCTTGATTCTGAAAATTTTCTAAATACAAAACATTAAGCTCTTATAACCCCAAAAGTAGTATTTTTCAATGCAGGTGAAGTGAATCTTTAAGGTCATTTATGACCATGTATTCATAATCTACACAGGCAAAGTGATAATAAAATACTGTCACAGAAGCTGTGCCTTAGCTTGGAGTCATATGTGAATGTCCTGACACACTATTGGAAGAGGAGAGTTTAGAAATAAAACACAGTTTTGCTTCATGTTCAGCTTTTGGTCACAATCTGTTCTTAAATTATAGCGGTTTTGTAGGTTCTCTGGTTGAAGGTGGTCCAATTTGAGGAGATGATTAAATAATCATCAGAACAGACAGAAAGGACCTCTATTCCACAGAAAGCTGAATGATCTGAGTGAGGCACCCATTACACTAAACAGTCATTCCTTGATTCAAAGACTAATAGATATGAAGTGTACTATTGCCATGAGGACATACCGTGGGAGACTTATCTCAGAAGACCCTCTGCTCCGGTGCTTATGCCACTGACTTGTAAAAGACTTGGTTCGACAATGCCTTGTGCAAGACAGAAGTTAAAACTATAGGCTGCAGTCATTAAGATGATGCCATAATCATGCAAAAGTGAACTCAGATCCCTTCAAGTGAACATGAAAGTGGTCCTGCATAACTGGAGAAAAATCTTAAACACTGTATGTAGCCTTATGATATATCTGTCTTGCAGAATTCTATACCTACTATTCTATCCTACTTTCATCCATCCTACTTTCTTTTCTCAGCACTTCTGGGGACGAATCTACTGTCTACAGATGACCGCAGCTATGGCCATTGTATCTGAGCATGTGTGAAGGAAGAAGGTGGGACATACCCATGCCATGAAAGCATTCGGTAGTGCTGAAAGAAGCCACTGCAATCTCAGAGCGAGACTCAAAGACTGAGTTCTAGCTGCTAATTTATGACCTATCTTCCCAAAACAGTGGACAATACTATATATATATTAATGTAGTGCCTATAAAGTCCCATATTCAGTTTCCTGTATTTTTGCAGAATTTTAGAGTAGCTCTAGAATTATGAATTAGTTAGCTAAAACTAAAGAAAATTTTGGAGATGCAATTTAAAAGTCAGTGCAAAGCATATTTCAAGTACTAAGAAAAGGTGTTATAGCTATACAGTAAAAAAAAAATGAAGTGTGAAAAATATCCCGTAACTACATATTCAATAATGGATGCCAAGCAAACAAAGTATCAGAATGATTAGAAATTATTCTCAATTATTCCAGAAGAACTATTTTTCTATCAATAGAAGACTCAGTAGAAAGCAACTGCGTACCTCAGAGTTCATCAGAAAAAGAATTACCTTGCTACATTTCATCAAAAAAAGACACCACACCAAAACACCATGATAATCCAAGAATCAAGGAAATAATTCATCTCTCTATTAATGAGCCTATGATGTAGCTGGTGTGTTGTGTAATGCTGATTTAAAATCTACTCAATGTCTCTTCAAACTCCAATTCTTAAAAAATATTCAGTGTGAATGCAAAAAGTATTTAAGTTTATAATGGCCATTATATTAAAAAAATGAGAGAAACCATATTTCTCAACCTCCCAGATATCTGCTGGGAACACAGCACAGCAGAGAGGGAACAATCCAGGAGGTTCCTGGAATGTGTGGAGGATAACTTCCTCACACAGCTGGTGAGTGAGCCAACCAGGGAAGGTGCCTCCTGGACCTGCTTCTTGTGAACAGGGAAGAGCTTGTGGGGGAAGTAAAGGTTGGAGGCTGTCTAGGGTGCAGTGATCATGAGATGATCGAATTTTTGATCCTTCGAGAAACAAAGAGAGGGGTTAGTAAAACTGCCACCTCAGACTTCCGCAGGGCTAATTCTGACCTGTTCAAAAGACTGATTAACAAAATCCCTTGGGAGGCTGCCCTGAAGGAAATGGGAGTCCAGGAAGGCTGGACATACTTCAGGAGAGAAGTCTGAAAGGCACAGGAGCAGGCTGTTCCCGTGTGCTGGAAAACAAGCAGGCGGGGAAGGAGCCCGGCCTGGCTAAACAGGGACCTTTGGCTGGATCTCAAGAACAAAAGGAGAATCTATTGCCTTTGGAAGAGGGGCCAGGTCTCTCATGAA
>NW_020799092.1:47003796-47089359 GCF_003259725.1 Athene cunicularia | reverse complement strand
CTCGGCACTGGTGAGGCCGCCCCTCGATTCCTGTGTTCAGTTTTGGGCCCCTCACTACAAAAAGGACATTGAATGACTCGAGCGTGTCCAGAGAAGGGCAACGGAGCTGGTGCAGGGTCTGGAGCACAGGTCGTACGGGGAGCGGCTGAGGGAACTGGGGGTGTTTAGTCTGGAGAAGAGGAGGCTGAGGGGAGACCTCATCGCCCTCTACAGCTCCCTGAAAGGAGGTTGCAGAGAGCTGGGGATGAGTCTCTTTAACCAAGTAACAAGCGATAGGACAAGAGGTAATGGCCTCAAATTGTGGCAGGGAAGGTTTAGACTAGATATCAGGAAGCGTTTCTGTACAGAACTGCTTGTTGGGCGTTGGGATGGGCTGCCCAGGGCAGTGGTGGAGTCCCCATCCCTGGAGGTGTTTAAGAGTAGTGTTGACATAACGCTTAGGGATATGGTGTAGTTGGGAACTGTCAGTGTTAGGTTTATGTTTGGACTGGGTGATCTTCAAAGTCTTTTTCAACCTAGCCAATTCTGTGATTCTTATCCCTCTAGCATGAAAGATCTATGCTTTTATTGTGTTTTTTTTCCCAGAAGCATTCAAAGGTGAGACTTACTAAAAAGAAATCTGAGCCATACATACCTACCTACTCTCTTAAATATACCAACTACTTCAGTACAATATGGAATGGCTGAGAATTTATGAACATCATAACCAGAAAAGAGTAGAACATTGATCCTGCTTCCACCATAACAACTACCAGGGTGTACTGGGCATGGAGCAATGAGACTTTTCTTCATGGACATAAGAATCCTCATTAACCAGATATGCTGCTTATGTCAGTTGACATCTTGTAATCTCCACCTCTGATGACCATGCCATGCAGAATTCTGATATCTCTCATGTTAACATTTTAAACACATACATAGCCTTTGTCTGGTAGGCAAAATTTAATTTTGAGACAAAATACTGGATTTTCACAAATTGAATAAGAGAACATTCAGTTCTATGATCCATTAATTCTCCAGGATAATGCATAAGCACTGTCAATATGTTGTAAATAAATCTGAACTTTCCAACTTTTCTACAAACACCTTGACTTGATTTTACTCTTAAATTTTGTTCTATGCATCCATTGAGCAAATCTTTGAATGTCCCAGAATGGTTGTTTATCATATATTCATAATTTCTCTGAAAGTCCATCTAGATATTTTGTAGATAGTAGTTGAAGTAAAGTAGTTTGGGTTAGGGAAGCAGAATCACTGCTTTTAATTGTGCCATTGACTGTCACAGTAGTATTAACATAAATTGAAAACATATCCAGTGACTACACGCCTGTCATTTTTTTATAAAAATTGCAGAAATTGTCAACACTTCATGAGATGAGAGAAAAAATTACTGTCCAGAAGGCTACATGGAACCTACATGGCAGACACACATTTAAGGTTCAAAATCAGCACCCAGGAATTACTTGCAAGTTTATCCTCCTGAAAGCAGCTCTTTTATTAAAGATTATTAAAGATCTAGTTAAGCTTCATGTCTGTGATGTCCTATGCACAGTATATCAAACAACATGGAGGCAGTCACTTTTAAAATATATACATTTTCAGTGCTTCTTCACTGAAGTGGGCTGATGCCATGTTTGTAAATATGCAATTAGATGTAGTTATAATACATTAGGCTCAGCTAAACTGAAGAGCTAGCCACAGATAAATCCCTAAAACACTGAAGAAATCGCTTCTAATTAAACAAATGAAATCTGTTGCTGATTGTGGGCAACAATATTATTTCTGAATCCAAACAGAAAATGCAGATAATCTCTAAAACACAAGAGAGATTATCAGGACCCTTTTTCTGTTCAGAGGCTGACATAACTTGTCTGTGATGTGCAACATTTTGACTGCAAAGATTGCCACTCTCTCCTAGCCAAGTCAAGTTCAGGGATTTGTTCTGGGTCACATCAGAATTTGTTATGTCAGAGGGAAAGCAGGCCTATAACAGAGGACACAGCTGGCACTCCAGAGTCTATAGAAGCATATTTCAAGGGCTGAACATCCAGGAGAAAAGCTGAGTTTAACACGTTCCTCCACCTCCTTCCTCAAGAGACATAAGACTGAATGTCACATGACCAAAAAGTATCAGTAGCTTAGAACTGTCAAGACCGCCTTCAGACAAAGTGGTTTAGAACACTTTAGTACATGTCACCTAGATGACCTATTTTTACCCTATTAATCATAGCAATTAAACATTATCCAGGAAAGAAAAGTTTGGAAAGGGCATTTGGAAACAGTCTGCAAATACAGTGATGGTAGCTGCAGCCTCAACCACCCCCTATTCTGCTCTTAGTAGAGAGCCAACATAGTTTCAGCCACATAAACTGGGACTCACCTGTTCTAGCTAAAACATTTTAAAGATTAAGTATCTAAATGTCTACCTTTCTCTTATAGCTGATGGAGGGGAAAGACGGATTCAGGAGCTAGTTCATAGCAGCTTAACACAGACATGTAAGGGCTGCTGAATCATCCCTGCAATTGCAAGTTTCCCTCCATTCATTGTAAAATGAGTTATAGAAACTAGTCTAGACAGACAGATCTGCATCTGCCTTTTAGAAGTCTGAGGCTAGATGAGATGAAGCCCACTCATGGAGTCCTTTATTTACCCAGCCAGAATATATTAAACAAATGCAATCTCCTCCTTTCACAGAGTTATGACAACTACCTCCTCCTGGTAGGAGCAGCAGCAATGAACTGCACACCTATGACAGCTACTGAGATGTATTTGTGGGAGAGCATTATGTTCACTGTATTCTTCTTCTGCCATACACATAATTCTCCACTGAAATTATTCTTGATGGAATCCCCCAAGGCACTGCCTCTGAGAAGTGAACACTCCACCGAGATTCAGAGGCGAGTCTATTCCTCAGTACCACTTTCCAGAACATCTGAAGTCTTGACATATCCGTAAAAGGTATTCTATGTTTGCTAGCTTTCCTTTATTACTGTAAGGAGTAGAAATGACATTTCACTCAATGAAAGCTTTGATTTCATTATTCCAAGAGCAGGAGTACTGTCTACTGTGTCTCTGTGCAGATCTCAATCTGTGTAAGATCAGAGAACAGCTGCAATTTCTGCAGTTTTTGCTGTCCTCTTTAGATCCAGAAAAACACAGTCTGAATAAAACAGCACATAATATATAGACTTACATATTTTATAGTTTTTTAAAGACTTGAAATAAGAAATTTCTCTTCTAATAAGAATTTAACTCCTGTGGCTTCAAAATTCCTCACTAAAAATCTCTTCCAGTGAGGGTGTTTTACAAGTATTGGGAGTTTTGTTTTTACCTGGTAACGATGGCAGCTCTTTTTCTGAGACTTTGGTGTTATTTAGCTGGATTTTAGGTTTTGTTTGTAATAGGCATGGCAAATGTTTTATCCTGCTACTACTATATTTTAGCATATTTAATTGCCAAACTCACAAGAAGCCAACCCACTAGTTTTTCCCAAGCAGATGGTGGAAGTTGTTTTTAAAACCGTAGTGAGACTTCTTTTCCAAAATGCTTGCATAGCTTTATGAAGTCTCATCACTGTTTAGTATACACATAGAAGATCAGCTCACGAGCATATATGCAGTTAGGGACCAAATATGCAGACTGTTGAGCACTCTAGCCTGGAACTCTGCACTTGGCCAACTTCTTCTATCTAAATCTCAGCACATGTTCCAGTATCTGTGGAACTGGGACTACACCTTCAGTTCCTGGGAGACACAAGCTCTTAATAAACACCAGCGTCCATTTTGGACTTTATTATTTACCATTTCATTATACCTATCTTCTCTTATTAGTTTTAAATATGAGTAATTTACAGCAATACAAGTCAGAAAAGTATACAATAAAAACCCTTTTATAAATGAATTCTACTTAAACTGCCAAACTAAATCTGTGGAAAATCAAGAGTAACCTAAAACAATGGTGTAAAAATCAACAAATTCACATCAACTCATTTTTTTGTAGCTTGGCAAATAAGAAATATGAAAAGGAATATAAGTGATGTTAAGTCAGAAAGGTAGGTCCAAATATCTCCCATCACTCTCTGAAGTTCAAATCTGGATCTGAACTCAAATATTTTGCCTTCCCAATCTATAATAACTGTAAAGTAATATTTTAGAATAACTTGTGTGCAAATGAAAAAAAATCAAATAAAAGCAGTAGAACCAACTCTTGCCAACCTATATACAGCACAGGAATACAGCTAGGGACGAGAGTTGGAGCAGCTTGTCTGCCCTGACCTGATCTCAGAGCTCTGTGCCCCCTCAAAGCCACCTCCTGCCACCCCATGGAGGCATGGACAGCCCTCAGCTAAGGCTACAACAGCAACTACAGCCCACGAGGTGCACTCTGCTGGAAAAGAACTGCTAGAAGCAAAGTGTCCTGGCAACAGCCTCCTAAACCTCCTCTTACCTCGAAGGACCTGGCCCATATATTTTTTAAGAGAAAGTATTAAATACAATTGTTTCACATAAATATAACCCATATAACCCTTTTCACGCAGAAGCCTTATATAAATGTCCATTGGTTGCTAACAAATCACTTTTGTAATATTTTTGAGACTGTCAATCCACAGCTTTTGCACCATGCTTACCACAGTACTGACAGCTCATGCCCAGCAAAATAAACAAGAGCTATAACAAATAGTGTCCAAGTAACACGAAATCCTACCAACAACTGAATGGTCGAATTAACAGGTCACTGATATTAACTGGTATCTTTGAATATTGCAAAATGTTATTCATTTGTACAGTGGAAGTCTGATTCCTTACGTAGTTACACAAAGACTAGGAGATAATAAATATAATGGATTAATGAATAATATGAGAGAATGAATAGTATGCATTATGCTATGGAAAGATAATGATGTGCCATTAAACAGATCAGCTATTACTTTTCTTAAATTTCAATAATGTACTTAAGAAAGAGCAAATAGGAAAGAAAAAAAAAAAGGAGTGAAATAAATGTAATATTGTTATTTAAAATGTGTGCCTAAGGACTTTGAGTGTATACTTCTTCACAATTTAATCTGATTAACAAAAAGCAGTAATTTTCTGTTCAGTGCTACTTGTGAAAAAAACAAATTTTCATCTTATATAAGATTTTTTTATAAAATGCTTTTCAGCCTCAAGATAGCTAACAAGTTAGTTATTAGAGAGCCTGCATAATTTTATGACACAAAGTAGGGCTTATCACACATTTCATATCTAGACTGTATTGTAAAAAAAATTGTATTCTGTCATTTCTAGTTCTGACTGACTGGAACTAACCATAGCAGGAATAAAATGCACATTCTTTTCTAAATGCAAGAAGAAAGGACATTTTCATTAAAATGATTTGCTGATATGACTTAAAACAATTTATTTAATCTTCACCTTTTTTAGGTAAATATCCTTCAACTTAGAATTTTAAAAGTATAATGTAAAATAGATTTTGTAAAGTATAATGAGATACTCTGTCAGATGGGAAGACAAATTAAAAGTGCAATTCACACTGTTATAGCAGCATTGCCACCACAGAGCTACTAATCTTTTGCACAATGCTCACAGTAGAATGTACTCCAGTCTCTGTAGGGCACGTGATTATGGACTTGCAGGGAGGCTGGGATTTAAATTATTCATCAGTGCGGATTTCCTTTTGCAGAAAAATTAGTGTGCCACATAAATAGCAAAACTGTTAATTCTTGGCCTTTTGCAAATTAACTGCCTAGTAATAGCATCAGTTATTACTGGTTAGTTTTCCTAGCAGCTACAATAGTAATATTCCATCAAACAGAAAGCTGTATACGAAAAAAATGCTAAGAGAGAACCTTGACATAGCTAATTAAATGTTCAGAATGCATTAAATCCTGTAAATGTAAACAGCTGTGCATAAACCTGCCAGGAGATCTGACAAATGACAGATTTTAGCCACGACCTATATGTCCAGAGAAGAATGCCATTTTAGATACAGCACATCTTTACATACAAACATCCAGAGGGAATATGATATCAAAATAATTTGCCTGAAAAAGACTTGCAGTCTTCAAAACTGTCAGGTGCAGATTTCAGGTAAAGTGATAACATGCTTTCATCTGCCTGTTAACCACTGAACACTACAAGGCCATTATTTACAAACTCCGTTGTCACCTAAATGGTATTAAACTTTTGCACAAGTGGTACCTGCACCAGTTGGGCAGTAGAGGATGGCAGTGTTTATGACATGCCAGCTCTGTCAGCCTTTCAGTGCAGCAATGCCAGAGGTTGGTTTCTTCTACATTTGGGGGAACTGCCACAGAATTTGCAAGCTATGGGATGGATTTTTAATAACCAGTTCCTAGCAGCTTCACTGAAGGTATTCATTGCGCAAAAAAATTAAGCAGATGCCTAAAATTAGGCCATTACTACAAAACAGGCAGAGCAAATCAGTTAAAGGACTGTACTGGTTCCTTCCTAAGTGCCTAGAATGGTTCTTTAGATCTGTGGCTGGCTCAAAAATTTGTAACCTACAAAAAAAATATAAAAAATGAAAGGCTTCATAGAAAAATAATTGTGACAGTTAAATCAAAAAAGAAAATGTCCTTGATTTTAATACATAATTGAATTCACTGCTTCTGCTTTAGGAATGAAACATTCAAAAGTAAGAAGTAGTATCAAAGAGGAAAATATCAACCTCAGCAAAATATAGGTGAAATGCCATCATTAAAATTAGAAAGAAAAAGAATCAGAGACACTACCCAAATAATTAAGTGCAAAGAAATTCATACAGATTGTTAACTGGGCCAAAATACACCATCCCCAGTCCAAAATATGAAATCTTTACCTCTGTAGCCTGGACGGGAAACAAAAACATATCTTCTGACTAGACTCAGGTCTCCTCTAGTTACATGGAACTCAAAGCTGTCCATGGTGTGCCACAACATGGAAATTAGTCCATTACGTCAGATTTCAGTTCAAACCTCAGTTCACAGTCTTAAGAATTCATATGACAATACTTTGATCTCACAGGCCAAATTGCATTCTCATTTTCCGTATTTTCTTTTGGTACCACCATAACACTCTGATAGAGCTATAATGCATGCAGACCAGTCCTATGTCTGACCAATAAATCTGAACATTTCAGTTAATCTTGATCATTCTCTTCTGGAAGGCCAAAACCACTCCATCCAAAAAGCTTAGGGAACACAATCCATTCTCTCCAGAAACACAGTTTGACCTAGTCAGCCTCCTCTCCTGCCCTCTGAAGGACAGAGAACAGTTAGACTAGCCAGGACTCCACTTCTCATGGCTATCAGTGAAGGCAGTCTGGCAAATCATTGGGTTTTTTTATTTCCCACAATAACGATCACAATACAAATGCTTACATCTGTCTACAGAAGCTGAAGATATCATTTGGGACACAAACCAGAGACTTCTAGAAAGAGGACTCAGGTTTTAGGTTTTGTTTTCTTAAATGTTGACCTTTTTTTTTTTTTTTTTTTTCCCCAAAGATATTCAGCATACTAAAGAAACTTGTATTTTACTCCATAGTAATAAGGTTGATCTCATTCACTAATCTGGTAAACATCACTGATTCTGCTTTGACAAAATCCATCAGCAGTGAGTTGCCACTGACAGCAAATTCCACAGGCTGAGATACTCCTTTCAGGAATACAGACCTGAACCTAATCCAAGAAGAAGAATGCACTGCAATGTTCTTCCCAGGTTTTAGGCTAGATAACATTATGATTTGAAAATACAGCAAGTTTCATTATCTAGAAGAGGTTCATTTGCTGCTATAAACAATTCTGTTTTTTTCAAGAACAGCATTCAATTTATTCACCTTCCCTCTCACTCAGAGACAGAAGCAATGCACAATAGCAGCAATGAAAAAAATCAGTCCTGCTTCCTAGATATTTTGTGAAAATTTATAATATTGACAGATGCAGAAGCAGTTTTATTTTACTTAGGTTTCAGCTGTGAAGTTAAGCATCTTCTTTCACCAGTGTATATGAATTGGAAATTTTGATTCTGAAACCATTATTACGAAAAACAAATTGTAAATATGATTAATGGAAATTTCATTCGCTTAATCTGTCTTTCAGAACTCCTATTCAAATTAATCTAACTACCTGCACATGGATACAGCAGGCATATTTGACTTCAATGGACAAAACCCCACATAGTGGTGGTGAGCTGAAGCATTCCTCCTGCATGTTCCCCTCCTTTCAGCCTCTTATCCTTTCTTTCATTGGAATGTGTAATTTATTTATCCTTCCAGAAGAGCTCCAGAATGCCAAAGCTTTGAACACATGTAAGTGTAAAAGAATGACATACTTTTATTTAAATACAATTGGTTCTAAACATAATCTTTCCCTTTTAAATGTCATGTATTTCCAAATATGTATCTCGGTGATGTTTCCTATAATTTAAAAGCCACATAGTGCAAACCTTGCTCTGCTGAAGCAGCAACTCAAAAAAAAAAAAAAAAAAAAAAAAAGGTAATTACCTTGCCTGTAGTCTCTCTGGAACTAACAATCCCAGTGTTTTGGACAGACCTGTACTTTGTATGTAATGGAGCAGCCAGCCTAAATACAGCCACTGCAGCTGGGCTGCTTCTGTTACTCCAGTTAGTTCATTTAGCAGGAGATTAACTATCTCTACATTGCACAAAGGAGACTGAAGGCCAAGTCCCTTGATAACTTCAAAAAAGAGTCCAAGCACAGAGGAAACTCCTTGCAGATAAAATACAGCTGTCAGACTATAAACTTTCCAGTTTTTCTATTCCCTTCTTTTCCTCAAAGGGAGGAGACGGCTGAGCCTGGATAATTACATTGTCCTTTCAGCATAATTACCCAGCTTTGTCACTGCTTCACACATAATTAAGTATTAATATTACCCTATAAGTAAACAATACATACATGATATCTCTGCAAAAGCATTGCCTTATATACACTCTGTTAGCTGGAGTAAAGTTGTAAAACACATGCTGAATCTGAATCTATACTATGCTGTCAGATATTTTCACTTAAAATGAATGTTTGCTCTTCGGTACAATGAGCCATTAAAAAATAATTTGCACAATGCTAAAAGGAATCATTACTGAAGGGATTTCTATGCAATGAACAATGTTTCGAATACCTGAATCATCACAGAAAACAAGATACTGGACTCAAGACTGCTGTTTGGAAACATCATTACATGTGTGTCAGTACTGTGAAACTGCCTGTGATGGCTGAACCCCAGCCAGCAGCTCAGCCCCACCCAGCTGCTCTCTCATATGCCCCCAGTAGGATGGGAAAGAGAATCAGAAGGATAAAAGGGAGAAAACTCACAGGTTGAGGAAAAAGACAGTTTAATAGATAGAGCAAAAGTTGCATGCACAAGCAAAGCAAAACAAAGAATTCATTCACTACTTCCCATCTGCTGGCAGGTGTTCAGCCATCTCCAGGAAAGCAGGGCTCCATCATGGGTAACAGTTGCTTGGGAAGACAAATGCCGTAACTCCAAATGTCCCCCCCCTTCTTCCTTCTTTCCCCCAGCTTTTACTGCTAAGCACATCATACGGTAGTGGATATCCCTTGGGTCAGCTGGGGTCAGCTGTCCCAGCTGTGTCCCCTCCCAGCTTCTTGTGCATCTCCAGCCTACTCACCGGCAGGGCAGCATGAGAAACCCAAAAGCCTTGACTCTGTGTAAACACTGTTCAGCAATAACTAAAACATCCCTGTATTATCAACACTGTTTTCATCACAAATCCAAAACATAGCAACTTACAAGCTACTATGAAGAAATTTAACACTATTTTCATCACTTTCAGAAACTATCTCTGTGTTTGCCTTTCAAAATATCCTATAGTGGTGAGTTTTAGAATTTACTTAATTATACGAAAAAGCACTTCAATTTCTTTGTCTTAAGCTGCTAAATTAAGCTGGTAGTCCTTAGTTGTAGTGTAAGAAGAAAAAGGGATTATTTATGATTCTGTACGTATTTTCACATTTCTTCAACAGCTGTCTGTTTTCCAAAGAAAAGAGTCCTAATTTACATTATCTTTTCTAATAGCACAGCTGTTCCATGCCTCTGGTTTCTATTTGGTTAAATTCCTTGTACCCTTTCTAGTTCTGCTACACCTTTCTGTGTTACAATGAATGAATCTTGCGTGCAGTATTCAAAGAAGCTTGTGCAACATGTAATTGTAATAGTTTAATGAAGTTCCGGTGTTTGTTCTCAAAACCTTACCTCTGAATTTTCTACATCTACTTCTCTTTTTCAGTGTTCAGCATTGAGGTGACATTCTGTATGAAATATCTGATGTGATTCTAATATTGCTAAATGATAATAGTGATGGTAATTTTGAGGTCATTATTCTATATGTGTAGTTAAGACCATTTCCCCTGCATGCATCACTTGGTATTTATTGACATTGAATTTCATTTGCCATTTTATTAGCCAGTAACTCAGTATTGTAGCATCAGAATCTCATCACAGACTGTTTTAAACACTGGGCATTACTTTGTTTTGTCTGCAAATCTTGTCGCTACAATACTTATCTCATTTTCTGAATAATTTATGAGTTTGTGAAATTCAGATTTATGAATATGCTAAACAGCACAGGCTCAGCACAGACTTCTGCAGAACTTTGTAACTACACTCCATTTTAAGAACAAACCATTGATTTCTAACCAGCAATCCTTTAGTAAGGTGGCAATATGGGTCTTTGTTGAAGGAGTTTGACATAATCATTTTCACAGTTCTAAATATGTTGCATCATCTGGATCATCTTTATCCCATGTTTACTGACACATTCAAAGAACTCCAGATTTTTGAATCATGACATCCCTCTAGTTTCCAAGCCATTTTGGTGCTTATTGCATATACTTATCTGTGTGTCCACTAATTCTACTCCTTATAATAACATCTGTCAAATTGCTAAATGCAAATGTCAGATTTCTTGGTATGTAATTCACTGGATCATCCTGGGATCCCATTTTAAACACTGGCATTATATTTTCCACCTTCTACTCAATCAAAATTGTAGGTTGCATATTACTATTAGTAGCTCAGCAACTTTAAGTTCCTTAGAACATTTGAATGAAAGCCAAGATCATGGTGATTTGTTACTATTCATTTTAATGACTTGCTCCAAAATGTCTTTTATTGACACTTTAATTTGAGACAGTTCCTCAAATTTATCATCCATAAATGATGACTCTGGAGTAGGTATTTTCCTGACCTTCTCTGCAGTGAACATAAATGCATACAATTAATTCAGATTTTCTGAACAATGGCCTTATTACACCCAACGACTTCGATTATTTACATACCTTGCTATCACCAACATTCTCTGGCAGACTTCCCAAATCCAGTGGGGGGTGGGCAGGGGTGATTTGCTGGTTTCTGTTAGCAAGTTGTCCCTCAAAATGTTTCTAGCCTGTTTCATTTTGCATTTAAACCACCAAGTTACATTTATTTCCACTTTCCTCATTTGGACATGACATGCATGTCTGTGAGTTCTAACAGTTTCTCTCTGACTGCTATTTAAACATGTTTTCAGTATTTTTAAAGTATTCTCCAATTAGTACTTAAGTTTATAGTTTATTTAAATGCATCAAGGTTACTTGCAATCATTTCTGTCCTTGCTGCTGCTCCCTTCAATTAGCTTCTTTACATTTTATCCTTCTCAAAATTCATCTTTTTAATGTTAAAAGGTACAGTGGAGCACTGCAAACAACCTTCCAGAAACACCCCTCATCAGCCAAATTCTTAATTTGCTTAGATCATAAATATTCAACGTTTTTACTTTTCTCTGGTTTTACTTTTTTACTTTCACTGTTTTTACTTTTCTCTAAGAATTTATACTAATTAAACAGTGTTACAAATATCATGTAACTAAACACTTCACTGACACTAAAATACACTTTGTATAGACTGCTGTGTACTTACAAAAAATTAAGGCTGTGTATCTCCTTTGTCCTTTTCCTAATTCAAGCTGTGCAATATTAATTTATGTTGAATCTTCTAATTGAATACAAATCTCAAATGCAAATCTCAATTACAACAGTGAGTTGGTCAAACTGCAACTAATCATATACAATCATGAAGTGGTAGGCAAATAAAACAGAAGCATTGGTTCATACTATGAACGCCACATTTCAAACTTTCAGAGGTTGAGTAAAATATAAAATATAAAATGAAAAATATAAAATGGCTTTCAGTCCCTAGTATGTACTGTTACCATGTCATACTTGGAGGAGAAGTCTCCCTTTCAAGAATACAACAGATGATACCGATTATACAGATTATACTGTAAAGTATATTTTGCAAGCATAAAGACAGATACACAGACAGAAAGACATGTAACGTTTTTTCACTTCTGAAATTCTGGTCCACTCTTAGTTGACAAGCGAATGTGGAATCACAAGAAAATGTTTCATCTTGTTTCTCTTCATCAGAACAAGACATAACAAAAGGAAAAGAGGCATATATGTCAGATCAAACTTCATTTCATAAAACTCAATATCCCGTCTCTGTAATGATGAATAATGATACCTAAGGAACAGTATGAATAAAGCACGTGATGGTAATTCTGTGACAAAATCTCCCTACCTATAGAAAACTTCAGCACAGGACTGGTCAAATGTCTCTTTTTCAGGTCAAAGTACACTGGCATAGAAAGTCACTCTTCATGTATTTAAAGAAGTCATTACACACCTTTTATAAGTTGTATCTTCTTTATCTTTTCTAATTCTTCTGTATGGTTTTCAGGACTAGAACCCTAGAAGTGTACAAATTATTAAAGATGAAGACAGACCAGAGATTGGTACAATGCCATAATGATGTTGCCTGCTTTGTTCTCTCTTTCCTAGCAGTTCTTTTCATTTTATGTGCTGCCTTTGTGCACGTTGAATCACTGGCTATTTCTAAGCATTGGACGGACTTTTTCATAGAACAATCCATTATAATTCCAAGATTTCTTCCTTGAGTGGAAACAACTCATTCAGAGCCTGTCATTATGTATGTAAAGTTAGCTTTTTCTCCCAATGTGCATCACTATCAACGCTGAATTTCATCTGGCACTTTATCACACAGTCCCTCTGTATTGTGAAATCTTTTGCAACCCTCCTCAGTTAATTTCCATTTTCACTTCACTGAATAGATTAGTATCAGCATACTTTGTCACCTCGCTATGAACCTCTTTTTCCAAATCATTTACGAACATCTTGAACAGACAGGCTTAGCACAGATTCTTCTTGACTCCACCAGTGATTTTTCCCTACTGAAAAAGATAATTTTTTTTTTCCTCCCTACCATTTAACCATTTATTAATCTAAGAGAAGACTTTCCCTCTTATCTCATTGCATTTAATTTTTCACTAGCTTTGATGAACAAACTTCCTAAAAACCTCTCTTTAGGAGGCAACTGAGAAACAATTTGCAAATATTTTCTGTGATTTTGGTGAAAGCAAATTTATTGGTGAATTTGAATTTCATTTTCTGATGTTTTGATCAAATGAATTTTCCATAAAGTTACATATCATAATTATCTAGTTTTTAATGATTGTTTTCATTTATGTTTTCTTCTTGCTTATTTTGCTGCCTCAGAATGATCTTCTGTTACAGTTTTGTGTATTATGGCATTAGGACATTTAAACAATTCAAAATACAGGATCAATAATCCTGTCTGATTTCATTACGTGCTAATAAGAATAATAAATTTCAGCTAATCTTTTCTGATTCATAGACAGAAATCTTATGTCAGTTATACATTTTCTGTTTCTTTCTTATGATGGCCAAGTAACAGAACTACTTGGAAGTAAATGGCTGAATCACACTGGCCAATAGCTGAGCTGGCCGAATACAACAAAAATTAATTATAGGTCTCTTTGTACCCTAGCAATTAGTTTCAATAGTATTACACCACCTTTTTGTTGTTATTGGTTTTAATTTGGTAAGTAAACCTTTCTCATAATACTTAAGGAAAGTAGAAGCTACACTATGAATCCAAGGATTAAGCAATATTCCTAACAGTATTTGCTCTGGAAGTGCTCCAGAGGCCTCTTTGAAAGCTCTCTGGTCTTCATTTGACAAGGAGCTTAACTTTAAGTATATAAGTAGTTCTATTCAATTAAGAACTTCAAAAAAGCATTTCACAAGAATGAACTATCTACAAATTGGGCCAAGAAGTGATGCAATAAAAATGAAAAAACAAAAGCATGAGATTTGCTTACATGGCAGTGGATGCAAGTTCTCGGTGCTTTCAGTTTCTACATAATGAAATTACTGCAGTCCATACAATATCATTATTTATTATCTACTAGTGAGACGATAGATCATAGTTGAGAAGACTTCTTAAACATTACCAAAGACAAAGACATGGAATGGTCAAATTCCAGGACATCCAGAAGTACTGGATCAAGACCAAAGAATGCGGAACAGCTTACAAGCTCTAGCTTTAGCTAGGTTCTAATAACAGCAATGCTCATGGCATTGGCCTCTGTGTAACAGAAAGCATATCGGTATTTTTTTCCCAGTATATCGCTGTGAACTAGAGTTCACTGGAGAGAATGCCAAGTCAGCAGAGGATGGCAAGGATTCCAATAACAACAGGAATCCAAATAGTCAAAAGTTAACACTAAGAAAGCAAGGCACCTTCATTACATGAGAATCCAAGAGGATGATGGAATTATAAAAGGATGCCATACACATACAGCGCAGCAGCTCAAGGAAAGACTCACAGCCAGAAATTATTCCCCTCTGGACTCATACTATTATAACCCTGGCTTTTCATGCACAGTGGATGCTGATACATTAGGAGTTAGTAGTCTGTCCAAGTTCTAACATTCCTGTTATCTGCAAAAATGGCAATCATGCTACAGAGGAAATCTGTCATGAACTATTGCCTCAGTGGTTGCTTAGCTATTTGCTAATCTTGGAAAATGTATCCTTGATAGGTCTGTCTCTTTCCTGCCCCACAATGTCTCACCTGCTTTTTGTACTACTCATAATGCTGCTTTATCAAGGTACTACCAGTCAGTTTCAAAACTCTCCATAATGAGAATATTACTTCTTCAACACCCACCCAAAAGACCATTTACTATCTATCCTAACATTTCAGTTTCTCAAAGCAATGACACACTTTTTCTTTCCTCTTGTTTGAAATGAGGTGGAGTAAACCTTAGCAACAAATAAATTGTTTCTGAAATGCAAGAAAATGTACCATTAGTAATCATCTAAAGAAATCAGAAGCACAGATCAGTGTTAATTCCTATGACTTAAATTTTCACTAGTCCTATACCTTCAGGCTATTTTATGCTAAATTTGTTTTAAATCAGTACAATGCAAATATTTATAAGACTATGGTGGCACATCATGAACATGAACCCCACAATACTAAAGGATTTATATCAAGAGATTATGACCATTATTCTTCTAAGTTTTAAAAAACTGCTTAGTTTTTCCATTTTGTACTAGCCAGATGATTTGTACATCTTGTGCTTTCATGTTTATCCTTTCAAGATTGCCAAACAGATATCAAACATGGATGATCTGTGAATGTAATACTTCTTTGTGCTTTTGCTTTTCAGATAAGCAGCTGAAGAAGGCTGGAAACTGTAGTACTACATTTTATAAACAAGATATAATATGATTTGTAAAACTGGATGCAGAGATTTATCTGTTTCAGTGACTGAAGCATCACAAAGGAAAGATGAATTGGTAAATGATGAACTTCAGATGGTAGATGAACTTTATGTCTCTGCTTGGTAACAGCCTTTACAAGTCCTAATCAGTAAACAAATTGAGCTTAGTCAGCTTGCTCTCTAGCACTCTTTCTAACACGGCAAGTCTCTAACTTCAGCAGTTGCTGCAAGACAGTTCCTTCACAGTAAATTCAGGACTTTTAGCGATAGAAATTATTCTATAGTGGTTCAATCGCTACAGGGCAAACTAAGCTTGTCACTCAGGCCAGAACACATAGACTGTCCAACTACAAAGGGAAGCTGGAAGAACTGTTCTGGTTAACACCATCAGTGTTTGTGCTCTCCTTTGTTTTCCTAGAGAGGTGCCTTCTTTGCTGACTTCGCTTTACTTCTTTGCATACTTTAGTTCAAGAAAAAAAGAAAAAAAGGCAGTAACTCACATGAAGGAGGTTCAGAAGGGCATGGTCAGTGGAAACTTAGGGTGTACTCAAAAAAAAAAAAAAAAATGGTGGGAGAAATATTTTTAGTGACATGGAAGAGAACAGAGAGCAGACGCTTCCTTTCTGTTTCTCTTGCTTTCTACTGAAACTGCAGCAAAGTAAGCCAGAACTCCAGAGACACAGCACCTAAACTTGCAGTATCTGGCCAGTTTTAGGAGAAGAAAAGGAATGAAAAGAGGTGGATTCCTCAAATTCCCAAAGAAAGAAGGCTAGACTACACTGAAGCACAGTGAGGATGGGGGGGACAGGGTCTCAGGAATAAGGGAGTAAAAGGAAGTAATATAACAATGAAAATTCAACAAGTGTAGTCATGAACCAAAGGAGACTGTATGACTACATTTCAGTGTTCTGCTTGGTGCCAGCACTGCTTTCAGATCCTGCACTGCTGAATGCAGGGAACTTACCAAAATCTAATCAATAACTTGTGCAGACACCTCCAAGCAACACTCCTCAGCATCAGCAGCCATCCAACCTGAATGCATTTTGGACCTTCAGTTTCTCCAGGGGCAGTCAAGCATAAAGCATATGGCAACTCCTTCCTGTGAGCTAGAAGTCTTCAGACCTGCAATTACTATTCTGTCCCTGAGCATCCAACTGCTAGTTTCAAACTTTTTAGTACACATTTGTTGCTTAAATTGTAGCTCTGTTGTCACATTTTTTTCTTCCTATTCTAGTTCAGCAGATTTGCATAGGTTCCTAAGGCAATAAAAGCATTTTCATTTTTACTTTTGATTTAAATTTGATTTTAAAGAACAATAATCTAGTAAGATTTCTGTAAAAAGCGCCACCAAAAAATCCCCAAGAAGGAAAATACAATCCCACATTAAAAAATTTTAATTTTTATATCATATAAAGATAAATGAAATGTCCCTTGATTTTTTTCATGAGATATTCATGAGTAAAGTAAGAGAAATTATACAAAAATTCTAAAAATAAACAATGTTTGAAGTGAGAAGATGAGTTCCTATCCCAAACGCTGCTACATGTCATCATTGGTTCTATTTCAAGTCCTGTAAAGGGTAAGGACAAAAGTGTATACAGCCGTTAAGTGTCAGCTATGCTAATTCCCATTCTATCATTGTGCTCTTGCTTAAAGATTTCAGTGACAACTGAATAATTTCATAGAATCATAGAATCACTTAGGTTGGAAAAGTCCTTTAAGATCATCAAGTCCAACCACAGAATGGACATTGACAAATCCTGATGCACTTGTTAAGGCTTGTATATTGTATTGTATAACATTTAAAAAGTGGTAAGACTGAAGTGCTAAGGCTTGGACAATAGCCCCAAGCCAGAGTTGACCTATAGATGAATTCTGCATATTTTATAACTGATAATCATTGTGCTAACAGGTATTATAAAACCCCACCTATTCTGATTTAAAAGGTGGAAGTGTTGAAGTCTGAGCAACAGGCCCTGAGCTGAAGCTGCTAACTTAGTATGTAGTCACTAACGAAATATGTATGCTCATTAATGAAAGATGTATCTTAGATATCATATACTCATTACTGGTGATGGATGTAATGAAAACATGTCTATCCTGAATGTATCTCTCTTCTTCTCTGTGTAGGGATAAGTTAAAAAAGTCATGAAGCTGGCTGTCTGGCCTTGGGACAGACGTAAGGCCTTCTTTTAAAAAAGAACATAAATAAATTAGATAAGCAGGGAAGCTCCCTTAGATTCTCCCTTGAGCCCTGGCCAGACTCTGGGGGAATCTAATAAGAGAGTGAAAACAGATGTTCCACTCAAAACAAAGGTGCCAGCTCTTCTGTCTTGCTGATTTTTAGGTATATAAGGCTGGACCTGCTCACAGCGACTTTGGCAGCCTCACCTATGGGTGGCCGCACCGCGTAGGATTTCCCCCTTGCCAGGACAGGCTCCCCAAACCCTCGCTGTAACCGGGGCTGCCCAGCCACTGCGGGGCTGGGTGATGGTAACACATGCAAGTGGTGATGTGTCTTAATCACTATTCTCTCTCTCTCAGGTAGTAATGATATGATGCATTACCCTGTATTTTCCTATTTGTTTAAGAGCACTATTCTGTCTTTTCTTACTGTATGTTTTCTGTATTATTTTGTTATATCATTTAGTTATTTTGAGTAAAATACACCTACTCTTTCATTCTGGTGTCTGACTTTAATTGGTATCCCTAATCAGCAAAACAAAGACTCAATCAGACTAGATTCATATTAGGTTAAGAAACTATGTAGATATAATTAATCCTTTTAAAAAATGAAAGTAATGTGAAGATTCCTGTTTATTTGCAGATCAGTATAGTCAAATGGCTAGAAGGACTAATGAGATACTTGCTTTCCTGGAAAAGTGTTTAAAATTTCAAATGCAAAGCAAAGATTAACATTTTATATTCAAATGTAATTCCATTATACAGATTTGAATAGGTGACTTAGGGAGAAAATCCTTTGGGCTTTAAATCATCACATTGTGTATAACAATAGGGGAGGAAACACTTTAAATTTCCCTTTATGAAAACAAAAAAAAATTACTTAAAGGGTTCCTTAAGAATTTAGCAGGTTAATTCTGCCCCAAAGCACACACACAATACTTGACACAGGTTTGTATCTGTCAAATCATCAAATATTTTCTTGAGTTGATTTCAAGACATAATTTTAAAAGTAATGATTTTCACTGTTAATTTTGTTGTAAGCATGCAGTTTCCATTTTATTTATGATCTAGTCTTGACTGTATTAATATTGGGAATAAGAGCAATAGTCAGTAAGGAAAGAAAACCAAGATTCAGCTTTGTAGCACATTGCAAATATGTTTGGGTGACATCAAGGAATGGCATCTAGTGATTATGTAAGACAACTGCATCTATGTGTTACAATTTTATGATATAGTCCATGAGCATTCATGAACTAATCCCTGAAATTTTCAGTAATCTGAACTATAAACGTAAGAAATTTTACTTAACTATTTTAAAATCATCTTATTTTCTCAGAATCAGAATACAAAATATCTCTGATGAGATATCCCCAGAGATTGCATCAATATCTCACTGGCCACTTGTGAATCTTGGAAAGTCTCCAAAAATTATTTCTCAAATTGCAGTAATACTTTCTCTGCACTGCCAGATATTTTGCCGCACACATCAGACAGCCATAATTCCAGGAACTATTGTTCAGCAAACCTATCTTTGTCGAGAGACAGCACCATTTCCCTTACAGCCTCCCAAATGCACAGTTGCTCAGGATGCAGGTAACAAACAACTCAATCCAATTGTGTAACAGAAGAGCCTCTCAGTTAGGATAGTGAAAGGTCATCTGAGTCTTCCAGAACAGCAGTGATAATCACACCACTTTTAATGTTCACCAAGCAAAGAACTGAATTCCTTAAAAAAAAAAAAAAAAATAAAAAATGCTTCAGCTGGACCTGGTTGCACTCAATGAAAAATTACTTCTTTCTGTTAACAAACTCAGATGTCTGGGGCAGAGCAAAGCGAAATATGGATTTGGATTTTATCAGCAGCTACTGTAATTCTGCAGTCCCACATTCTCAAATCTTCAAATGCCTGAGCCAGTGACTGAGTACTAGGTTCTCTATCAGTATATATATATATATATATATATGTGTGTATATATATACACACACACACACACACATCCCAGGAGCTTAACCAGCCTATTTACCTACGCTTTAACTGCTACCTACAGAGTAATACAAATGGTAGCAATTCTGGACAGTGTTACCACATACTATACTAAATAGTTTAAGAGCTCTGATAGTGGTATATGGCTTCATGCTGAGCTCCATAAATCTCAAAATAATCTTTGCTACTCTCAAATTTTGAAGCGACTGAAAACCATTCCAGTTCTACACTATTATTGTCATCCACCAGTCCATGTTTGCCTCCGGCCATGTATTTCATCTTGAATAAAACTGATCTAAAACATGGTCTTTCAAATACAGTTGTTTTGTGTGCTCTTATTCTACATGCTGTCCTTGCTCTCCATCACTCTATTGCTGCTTCAGCCACTTCAAGCAGCTGCCAAAACTACTGGAAACGCTGTTCAGTACTGGTAATAAACACTGTACTTAAGCCATCCACAGATAAACTGCAAATATATCACACAGATAGCTCCACAGTTGCAATAAGCATTTGTCCATGCTGACCAGATACAAGTTGAAAGTAATGTTTGTGAGCAAAAATACATACTTAGAATAGCAAGAAGTCAATGAAAATCCTGTCATTTGGCTCCAGATCGAAGAATTCTCATTGATTCTTGCAGATTTCCAGTTTTGCTAAACCTCTACCATAGCAGGGTGAAGAGGTTGATCTAACATGATTTTTTATCTTGCTTTCAGTATATAAATGTATGTAATTATGGAGATCATATAGCCAATTATGAATAATCTATAGAATGAAAATTGTTCACCTATGTTGCCCTGTACAACATACAATTAATTCATTTAGGGAAATAAATTATTCTGTCATAAATTATTTGCCAAATACATTATTCACTGTGAATTGTTCACCCCCTAGTAATCAAGGGCTAATCTGCTGTTCCTCCAAAGACCAAGTCAGTGGAAGAGTGCAAATTAATCTGGAAATTGAATAACCATTGATTCATCTCTCTGGCATATATAACAATGCAACTTGATACTGTTTCCTGTTTTTTTTATAAAGGCTATATTAATTCATTTGATGAAGATCAAATCTAAAAAGCAAAAATGCTTAAAATAAAATAAAAAGCAGAAAGAAGAAAAAGTTCTTCTCTTGCAACAAACAGTAATATTCTGCCTAAGCAGAATTCATTCTAAACAGTTTATGCGCTTACACTTCTGTTGTGGTGTTATAATCCTCTTTGCTCTCAGTTATTCACTCAGATCACTTACACAGCTTAAATTCTCTAGGTATTATATTGAACAAGTGTTCTTTCTCAAGATTTTTATTGAAGGAATTTGGTATCTGTTTTGTTTTCACTTTCACTTGGAGAGATAATTTTGGAGCCTGATGCAATAAAAGCAAAACCAATGTCTGAAGGTAGTTATACTGTACCTCTCCAAAGAGGAAAAACCCCTGCAGCAATACAGTATTTGTTAAAATGATGCTGAATGCTTCTCATGAAATCATATCAGAAATACAGCAGCATAAATGATATAAGTATGCATAGTTTGGTAGTTACCTAACCTTCCTTCTGCTCAGACCTCTTCCCACGGCACACCAGGACATCAACTGGCAAATCCTCCAATGTCAGCAGGCAGAGACATGCTGTCTGTGGAGCGGTTCATAGATTCCTGATTCACGGGCCTTCACTGGAGAAAGAAAGACCCTGGCACACATGTACCACAAGAGCTCCACATCACTGCCCCCCTTCCAGCTCCTCCAGATCCTCTTGCTGACACTCTGGATGCATAGGACTTCTCACCTATTCTACTCCTGTTCTCCTGGGGCCCCACAAACTCACTGCATTGCCTCACCCTCTTCCTGGCTCTGGCATGCTGGCCATCAACACCACCAGGAGGAAAAAATAATGGCAAGGATGCTTCATCAGCTCACCTCTCAGAAAATCACCCAGCTGACTTCTGAAAGCAACGGTCTCTCTCAGACATGCTCTGCTCCATGCCTTTTTCCTGAGCCCACTTAATCCATTTTGCAGCCCTTGACCCTCAAAACCTCTCTTTTTTCCTGCGTTGTTTCCCATCATCAGTTGCCTATTCTCCATACATTTGCTCAAGAGATATTTAGGCACATTAAAATTGGAAGGGTCAAGAAACTGGGAAAGATCATCTCTCTTGACCACATATGCCTCATGTGTTCGTGTTCAGTGGATTCCCTGGGATAGCTGTATGCTGTCTCTTTTCATGTAGTGTAACAGACCTCAGTGGGAAACTAACTTCCTACTGCACAAAAATATTCATGATTTCAACAGCTTTCCTTTCCCGTAGACAGGAAAACAAAGGCCAATATCTCAAATCTTTTGCAACTGGAAAATGTCAACAGAAGACATACTTTGACAAGTCAAAAATATTTCATTTTTAAAACTCTCATTCCATTGCTGATATTACTATAAAAAAATACATGTTTCAAAACAATTGTTTCAATTAAGAAACACTAAAATCTTCATTTCAAAAATGGCAAAGTGGGTTGTTTCCACAATTTTTAAACTTTTTCAAAACAATTTTAAACCAGGAAACTAATCAAAATGCTATTTCCCACAAGCAGGTTAAGTACAGTTCCACCAATATTTTCCAACTAAAAATGGTTTAATCAAAAATTACTCTGATCTACTTATCATCTTGTACATGATTGATAATGTTTTGATATTTAAGACTTCTTATGTGATTTTTATCAGTTTGCTTGTTCTAAAAACTTCATATTAATTCAAGTGAAGTATCTATTTTTCTGATTAAAATGCAAACACATTTTTCATCACATGTACAACCCATAGGCCAGAGTACACTCATAACTGAGTTTCATATAAAATATAATTGTCTTTCAGATAATTAAATCTTTTTTTTGTTGTGTATAGCACTTAACCAACTCTTGGTATTTCTTGCTATGTATTAGAACACAATGTGAATCTTATCTTAGACCTCTAATTGCATAATTTCTCCAAGGTAAGGTGATGTTCAGAGACTTCAGCATTTTCAAACCTTACCTCTAACACTAAAGGCAGTGAGCGCTACAGTTAACAAAATACTGAGAAACAGTAAAAGATTCATTCTTTATTACACTTCACATCCCATGTTTGGTGAAAGCTTAACAGGCATCACTAGTGCTTTCAAGTACTGAGCCATAAATTAAAGCTTAGAACTATATCTTCTCCTGAAAATCACATCCTGCAAAGGGATCAACTCCAAACACAGACCATTCAGGAAGTTAGCACCATCCAGTATTAGCTCTTCAGCTTGTAAAATCTTGCTAAGAGTCTGGACAGAATATATGAAGTGCATATGTGTGAACACGTGTCTATGGAAGCATAATAACTAACAGCAGAAAATCTTTCTGACTAAGCAAGTGGCAATTCCAACAAACCCTTTCATTTCAGACATTTAATTTTGATAAAAATATAATTTTTGCTGAAATAAGGATATCTCATTGCTGTTTTATATAATCATAGGTTTTCTCAAAACAAAGGAACCGACTAGTTTGCCTTTAATTGAGGGGAGAGATTAAAAATTCACCTACATAGATATCGACAAAATTATGCAACCACATATACATAAAATTAATTTAAATTAAAGAAAAAATGTGCAGCGTCACTTGCATTTAACAAGATATGTACTGAAACAAGCTTTTTCAAATTAAGTTGATTTCAAAAACAGTATGAAAGCGATCTGAAAGAAACACTACTACAATTCATAGCTAGATATTTCTGGTTGTTTATCAGTTAATCTTGCCAGCTGATCACTGAAAAACATCAGTGTCTGCGCTAGGTTCAATGAACACAAAGATGCAAGCTTACAATTATGACTGTTTTTTTCCTCTGCTCTGTATGTAGATTGTTAAAATTAGGGAAAGTTATCTACAGGCTAGATATTCTGAACATGAGCAAATAAGCTCTGTACCCTCTAGCGCAAATCCATGTCATAGCATAATCTGTTTCCCAGGAAATTCCTGAAAAACATTACCAAATTAAAAGCCCCTGAAACAAATCTAACCTATTACTTTGTTTTCTGAATTTCAGGACAGCAATCTGCAAACGATGAGCTCTTCATTTATCAAAGCCAAAAAGCTTCTGAGAAAAGAAATTTTATTTAATTAGAAATAAAGCCATCTCTTTTTCTAGCCTCTTGTTTTTTTCATCCTGGCCTTTAGCAATAGCAGCTGAGGTTTAGCAATAGCAGCTAAGGATACAGGTGACAGAGCTTTGTACTCACATTTCCCTGCAAAAAGAGCTGCAGCTCTTCTCATAGTCCGTAACACCTGTGATACTGCTGCAAATATCTCTCCAAGCGCCTTGCTTATTTCTTTGAGCAGCAAAAACTAGTGCCCACCATGTGATATTGTTTTGCTTCTTTTATGACAGTGATAAGTGAGGCCTTGCAGCAGGGGGACCATTCATTCTGCACTATTATAGACAGCCTTTATTTGGTGCCTAATGTTCCATGACCCATAAGCATTAAAAGAACTGCTAAGATGTATTTGATCAGGTAAAAGGTGTATTTTTGAGCTACAGGCATGCAAAAGAACATATTGGAGAAAAAAAATGTTTCATATAATGAATAGAATACAGCATAGTCAGGTAATAAAATAATAGAATAAAAGCATAGCCTGACAGAGGCAAATTCTTGCACAGAAAAACCACCACTCTGTGCAAAAGCCACAGACACAGTTAGTCCCGGGCATGACAACAGCCGGCCTCTCCTGGAAACACTGCTTGACCTGAGGGTTGCAACACTGATGCAGGATACAAGTAAAAAAATCATGTCATGTTTCATATTAGTCCATTAGTGCCTGGTTTCCCCTGGATTGTCAATAATCCTCTATGAAATAGACTTTCACAAAACCAGCCACAAGGTTAATCCCTCAGGAATGCATTGGTCTGGCAGACTAGCAGAATAGTACAAGCCACCAGCAGTGTCAGTACTGTGGCAAAGCTATATATTGTGGCATAGGCAAAAAACTGGGATATACAAGCACAGATTCTCTCTTCATCCTCTGTCCACTTCCTTTCCCACCAGCAAAGGAGAAGTTATTTTAGTCCAGCAAGGCTGGAAGGGACATCAGGAGGCAGGAAGACTCTAGTGCAGTCACCCCTGAGCTCAGACCAGGGTTGCTATGGGATTTACACAGTTGAAAAACCCCAAGAAAGAGAGCACAACTGCCCTGGGCAGCCTCATGGTAAAAAAAAAGGTTTTCCTTATGTTGAGCCTGTACCTCCCCTCTTTCAGCTTATGTCCAGTATCTCTACCTCCCAAAGAGTCTGGCTCCATCTTCTCATCAACCGCCATGCAGGTACTGGTAAAACTTTGGTAGGTCCCTCCAAAGATACCATTTCACCAGGCGGTGAACAAGCCCTTGTCTCTCAGGCTCTCCTTGCAGGGCAAATGCTCAAACCTTGACTGTCATGGGGGCCCTCTGCTGAACGTGCTCCAGTTTGTGTCTTTCTTTGGGGGGCCCAAAACTGGACACAGTGAGACAAGGTCTAATGAATGAGTGCTGAATAAGGGGGGATGATCCCTTTCCTCGATCTACTGGCTGTGCCCCTGTTTGTGCAGCCCAGGAGGCTGCTGGCCATCCCTGCTGCCAGGGCACACGGCTGCCCCACACTCAGCTGCCCACCAGGACCCCAGGAGAGCTGCTCCCCAGCAGTCCCCCCCAAGACGGGGCTGCTGCAGGGGTGCTTCCTTCCCGGGGTCAGTGCTGGGTGTTTCTTCTCATTGAATTAATACAGATCTAAACACCTTGCTAAAGTGGGTAACTGAGACCACCACCATGAGGAGGAACTGGACCTCTTGCAATAGCTGTCTACTCAACAAAATAATTCATTCAGCAGGGCCAAAGCAACAGGAGCAGCCACTATACCTGTCAGACTGGCACTGGCCCTGATGCAGCCACAGCACCCACACAATCCAGTCACCATCCCTCCATCCCTGCACCTGCTGGTCCAGGCAAACCAAAGATAAGTACAGACAGCAACTCAAAGACTTGCTCAAGGTTATCAAATAAAGTGGCAATGGCAGTCCCAATAAGCAGAGTCCAATGAGTAGCTCGGGGAGAAAGCAGTCATCTTGTTCTGAGAGCTGAATGTGATTAACAGTTATTCTAAGGTACCTCTGTGTAATCAGGAAATGCTCTGACAACAACTTCAGGAGGAGATTAAGGTCTTTTCTCTGCCTGCAAAATAGGTAAATCCTCCTTCAGTAAACTCAGTAAAGAAAAGACCTGTTTTGCAAGCAGGCAAGGGCTGGCCCTGCTCATGCTCTATGCAGGCTCTCCAGCCAGAACCTGTGGACCAAGTTTTCTTCCTGACAAATCTGAACCAGCCCTGTGGAGAAATTGGACATGTTGGTTCAGACCTAGTGTTATACCCTTCACACGCAACAGAGTAGTTTATGTCTGCTCAGCAAGTAGCAGGTGGGTGGTGGACCCCTCCTGTTTCAGCCAATCCACAGGACCACAGCCCTGCCTCTTCCCTTACTCCACTGCTCCCTCCCACCACGTCCCAGCAGCAGCCCAGTCTATGGGCGGCAGTGCAGACACAACCCCATAAGGAGGCAACTGCACGTAGGACGGGGAAACAGGCCTGAGCCCAAGGATCTACCCCTCACCTGTACAAACCAGTGCTCTGGGAAACTCACCCAACCCAGGTGCCTCGGAAATACAATTTACAGGAGCCCCAGCTGCCTGGCCACATTTATTTTGTTGCTGCAGCAACCATTTTCTCTAGCCTCACTTGGTCCTGCCACCTCCTACATTGCCTCTAAAAAGAGGTTTCTCAGTGGGGAAAGTGGGAGGGGGAAAGCTCCAATGGAAGAGGAAATCTGCAGGGGAAAATCCATTTAGATCTATACAAACTGTACAGCTAAAAAGATCCTTAAGGCTTTTTAAAATAAACAACCACTTGAGCATTCAACACTGAACCTGAAAGAAAACAGAAAAGAAAAGAGAACCAAGGGCAACACAAGTTGCCACATATTTCCCTTTGAGCTTTTTTTCTCCAAAGGAAATGCCATGTACTTTATCACTGCACTACTCCAAGAGAATTAGTTTCTTTTTTTTTCTAGTACATTGCTGTGCCAGCTGATGAAGTTAGTAACAAATTTCAGTAGCAAAATTTTGCAAATGTAGTAAGTTTTACTCACTAAAGGTTGAAACTACATTGTATAACTCCCTGCAACTGCAGTAATCATTTAATGTCTTTTATTTAATGGTACCAACAAACCAGCCTACATTAAAAGCTGGCTTTCATAAAAATGAGACAATTTGTTGACTTGGCAAATAAGAATGAAGAAAAATACCCAAATGAGGTAATAAACAATTAATTTCAAAGAACCAATCATCAATTTAGTAGCCTACACAATAAAAAGATATGGTGATGTAAATATAGAGGAGCTGCATCTACAAGATGTGATTTAATTGGTGAAATGAATCAACTAGAGAAACAACTGTAAAAAATCCAGCATTTTCCAAGTTTAGGGAAATGGTCTCCTTTCAGGTTTGTAATGTGAAACATTATTGTTATTTTGTTCCCATTCTACTTAAAAAATGTCACTTGTCCACTGGAAGTCTGTCAAGCCTCAAATATGTAATCAATTCACCTTGCAGAGCACTAATGAGTTCTTTGCCCCAGACCTGTACTCAGTAAATGTTCACTATTCTTGTTCATAGGATAAGAATCCCTTTCTTTGTATCACAGACATATATAAAATTTGAAGTTAGACCTCTTAAAACTCTTCATTTTCCTTTCCTTTCTTTTGCCTCTTTGACTAACAAAATTGATGTGCCCTGAACTGAAATATTATATTGAATGCAAATGGTAAATGGAATGCAAATATACATGAGAAAGCACAAGAAACAGCAGAATAGGGCTAAAAGAAGAATAGCCTGTACTGACAACGTGTCTTGGTTCAACTGGGATAGGGTTAAGTTTCCCCAGCAGTGGGGAGGGAGTTCTAGCTGGGTTATTCGATGACCTCAGGTCCAGGCGCCCAAGCGTGGGAAGTTTCCTGTGGGCTTTTGTCCGGGGAAGCAAGAGCATCAGGCTGGCTGTGTCCATTGCAATATTTCTCTGTATATCTTTTGTCTTGTTTACTCTTATTGCTGTTTATTGTTGTTATTATAGCTATTGTTATTGTTTGGTTTATTATTTGTTACACTGTTGTGTTAAATTTTTCTTTATCTCAACCCCGGGGTTTGTGCCTCACTCCCAGCTCTGCGCAGTCCGAGGGTGGGGGAGGGACAATGGCAATGTGGTCTCTGGTCCCAGCAGGGTCTAAACCACCACAGCCTTTTTGGCACCCAACGTGAGGCACAGACCCTGAGCAGAGTGTGTTAGGTGCAATCTGTTAGGTGCAATCTTTCTGGTTTTAGTTGTATTGTTTGATAAGAAAATGTTTGCAATGCTGGCCCACTTGCTTGCGTGGTGGGGCTGGATTAATCCTTATATCCACTGTGTGTTCCCAGTGATGGTGTTTGGTGGTGGTGGAAAATGTATAAAGGGTCTTATATTGTTATACGGGCTACTGACTGCTTATAATGCCTTTGTATCGCTGTGCATGGGGGCAGGCCGGTACTTGTTTGCTGCCTGGGCTTTTGTTAGGGGTCTCACCCCCTCTATGGGTGAGCCAGGGGAAGAGATCCTCTCAGGTTTTGAAAGTTTCAACTGTCTTGGAGCATCCAGACCAGTGTATTTGAGGCACAGTGCTTTCTGAATGTCTGCCAGATCTTGTTTTGGGCCATGCGGCACTTCTCTAACAATAGCAGTACCCAGAAACCTGCCCCGAGGTCAGATAATAGTGAGTGGCAAGGTATGTTGGGAGGGTTTGGAGGGTGCATGACCAAATGGCCACAGTTCCTGAGCCACTCACATCAGGCCAGTTCAATACTGGAAGCTGTGGGAACGTGGTTGTGGCTGGTAGCCACCATCTACCACATCCTCTACCACACACCAGCCTCTGGAAAGATTGAGCGCTACAGCAGACTGTTAAAAACTACACTGAAAGCACTGGGAGGTGGAATCTTCAAAAACTGGGACGTGTATTTGGCAAAGGCCACCTGGCTAGTCAATACAAGAGGATCTGCCAGTCGAGCTGGCCCGGCTCAGTCAAAACCTCCACGTGCTGTAGATGGGGATAAAGTCCCTGTGCTGCGCATGAGGAATATATTGGGAAAAGTGGTCTGGTTTAGTCCTGCGCCAGGCAAAGGTAAAGGCAAACCCATCCACGGGATTGCTTTTGCCCAAGGACCTGGGTGCACCTGGTGGGTGATGCAGGACAATGGAGAGGCCCAATGTGTAACACAGGGGGACTTGATTCTGAGTGAGAACATGCTGTGAATTATGCTGTGCCTTTGTTTTCTGTTATTGTTAAGTGCTAAATGGCAACTAGACATGACGCAGATGGTATAGAATAAAGGGCTGGATTATGTGCTGGTTCAACTGGGATAGGGTTAAGTTTCCCCAGCAGTGGGGAGGGGGTTATAGCTGGGTTATTCAATACCATGATGACATCAGGTCCAGGCGCCCAAGCACGGGAACAGTTTCCTGTGGGCTTTTGTCCAGGGAAGCACACGCGACAGGCTGGATTGGAGGTATTTCTCTGTATATCTTTTGTCTTGTTTACTGTTGTTACTGTTTATTGTTGTGGTTATTGCTATTGTTGTTGTTTGGTTTTTGTTACACTGTTGTATTAAATTTTTCTTTATTTCAACCCCGGGGTTTGTGCCTCACTCCCAGCCCTGCGCGGCCCGAGGGTGGGGGAGGGACAACGGCAATGTGGTCTCTGGTTCCTGCAGGGCCTAAACCACCACACAACCTAAACCACAGATAACAGCAATGAAACACTCAGGGACGTGATGTTTCTATTGAGACTGGGGCCTGTGCTCTGTTAAGGCCACAGCACAGATGACTCAACATTCAAGACCCTACACTTTGAGAAAAGGAGGAGGATAGCAAGGCTACAGCACATCAGATAAGCTGTTCCTCTTCTTGCAAGCCCAACAGGAAGATAGGTTGCAACTCTGAGATACCTAAAATCAGGAAACATAAACAATGTCCAGCAAATTTGCCTAAAATTTATGATGGCTGAAGTAAGCAAAATTCAGAGGCAGAAGATCATGCAATAGTAACTGCTGAATCCTGAAGGACATAAAAGCCTGGTTAAAACCCAGTTTGTCATAACCAATTGTCCTGGTTCAGCTAGGATAGGGTTAGGTTTCCCCAGCAGAGAGAGAGGGGGAAGGGATCTCCAGTCGGGTTATTCATACCATGCTGGCGTCTGGTCCAGGGGCAGAACCTTTTTACCGGGCTCTTTGGCGGGCTCGGTGGTGGGAACTTTGCTTTCCTGTAAACCAGCTAGTGGTATTTCTCTGTGTATCGTTTGTCTTGTTCACTGTTATTGCTGTTTATTGTTGTTACCATTGCTACTGTTGTTGTTCAGATTGTTCTATCACTCTGTTGTATTAAATTTCTTGTTATTTTAGTCCGGGTCTGTGTCTAACTTCCAGCCCGACCGGTGCGGGTGGGGGAGGGGCAATGGCAACGTGCTCTCAGATCCCAGCAGGACTTAAACCTGCACACCAATCAAGAAAACCCAGATGCTGTGATGAGAATTCATCAAGCCAGCATCATATGTCCTTTGTGTCACACCAAGTCACCTTGGCCAAACCACTTCAGCAGACCTATCTCAGTGCTGTTGAGATGTGGGAATGAGTGAAATCTATTCACAGAATGAATGTGAATTAAACAAGTGTTGTTTAAAATAAACCCACCTTCCTCTTCCACAAGATCTCAGGAAAAGTCTCACTAATTTCCTACAAACAGTAAAAGGACTGTGAAGCTACATGGCCACAAGTACATAGGTTGGCATGTTCTTTACCATCAAGGATTAAGGAAGACCTAGAGCTGCCATGACCTTAAAAACAAAACAAAACAAAAGAAAATGAAACAAAAAAAAAACCCACCAGATTTGCCTTTAATTATCTAGAGTCTTCTGATTTTGTTAGATGATGCTTTAGGAACCCAAAGCCAAGGAGTCTCCTCCCTTACTCAATGTATTTCAGAGAATCTTCCTGATTAATGTTTGTCCCTGGAAGACACGTTTGCCATTCCTGACCCCTCAGATACAAGATCTTTCCTTTCCATGGAAACACAGCTCATTCCATTTTGGATTTCTTCAAGATGCACATCCTGGGAATCTGGGTTCTTCCTAGTTGTGCAGCAGCTGGGCTTTAGGGATTGCTATCCTTTGGTTTGGGAACATCCTGACATTTGAAGCCACCCATTGCTCAGGTACCTCTTGCACTCTTTGACCATCTGAAGTGCTGAGGCTGGAACAATAGGCCCGAGCCAGAGTTGACCTATAAATGAATCCTGTATATTTTATAACTGATAACCATTGTGCTAACAGGTATTGTACTAAGTTATAACAAACCTCCTGTTCTGATATAAAAAGTGGAAGTGTTGCAGCCCGAGCAACAGGCCCTGAGCTGAAGCTGCTAACTCAGTATGTAATCGTTAGTGAAATATGTATAGAAGCTGTAGCTATCCGGAATGTGTATTTATCTTTGTATGTGGATAAAATAACAGGGTCATGGAGACAGTTTGGCACTGTGGCCTGATGTGAGACCTTGCTCATAATCCAATTTGATAAGCAGAGAAGCTCCCTTAGATTCTCCCTTGAGCCCTGGCCAGGCCCTGGGGGAATCTAATGTGAGATTGAAAACAGATAATTCAGCTTAAAACAAAGGTGCCAGCTCTTCTGTCTTGCTGACTTTTAGGTATATAAGGCTGGACCTGCTCACAGAGACTTTGGCAGCCTCACCTATGGGTGGATGCACCACGTAGGATTTCCCCCTCCCCAAACCCTCGCTGTAACCGGGGCTGCCCAGCCACTGCGGGGCTGGGTGATGGTAACACATGCAAGTGGTGATGTGTCTTAATCACTATTCTCTCTCTCAGATAGTAATAATTTGATGCATTACCCTGTATTTTCCTATTTGTTTGCTTTAAGTGCACTATTCTGCCTTTTCTTACTGTACATCTTCTGTATTACTCTGTTACATTATTCAGTTATGCCCAGTAAAATATGTCTGCTCTTTTCACTTTGGTTCCGAGTTTAATTGGTATCCTTAATCAGCAAAACCCCATCATTCTGGGGAAAATAAAAAAATAAAAAAAATTCCTCATATCTAAGCTTAATTTCCCATGTTCTAAGTTGCATCCATTGCCTCTCAATCTACTACTGTGCATCTCCAAGAAGAGTGTGGCTCTGTCTTTTCTATAGCTATGCAATAATTACCCTTTCTCACAGAGTGCTCCAGTCAGATTCAATTTCTCTCTCCCCAAGATGATTCATCTTTAGCAAATCCAGAACAGAGTTTTAACAGTCCTCCCTCTAACTGGCTGGTATTGGATTCAAACCCTTCTTCAATGGGCCAGGTACTATTCTTGTATTTAGTATCCTGCTTGGCCAATTTGAAGTCGCACTTTCCCCCTATTTCAGCATGAACTGCTTCCATCTAGTGAACCTTCTATTTTGCATCATTCTGTAGCGCAGCAGATACAAAAATATAAATGTGATTCATGCATGCAACTGTTTACTGTTTCTTCACTGAAATCAGACACATGATAATCAACCATTTGAGGTGACAGTGAGTTTGATATTGCTGGCCGCCCAAATCTCTGAGGAATAACTGTTTTCTATACAGTAGAAATTCTCATCTTGAACCTTTTCTATGGCTTTTTTTTAAGTTAGTGCTGTGGTTGTTCAAGTCTTGAAGGTTTTTTCATTATTAATTAAACAGGTATTTGGTATGGTGACAGCAGGATCTGACTGTCAAAGATATCCTGACAAAGTGCCTTAACAAAGAAGGTTGCTCACCAGGGATACGAGGGAAGTTTTAATGTCTACTTAATCCTTGTCTATTTATTGAAACTTGAAAGACAATAATTAGTGCAAAACAAGATGGTATTTTTGCAATTTGGACAACTGTCCACCACAAATTTAAGACTTTCATTTCACATAAGCCAAATAAAAGCTCACAGGTGATAACTCCATTCAGACAGTGCTAGCCTAGCCCGGGACATAAATCAATGCCCTAGAGGTGAAACTTTTCAAATCCTGTAACTATCCACTAAAGAATTCATTCTCCCATCCTAAGGATCCTTGGGAGTTGTAAATACCAAGGCGATAACACAATCTAGATTGAAGAACAAATTTTCACACATCCTTTAGTATCCTGTACTGGTCATCTTATTAAGATTGTCTGCACGTATCAATACAGAAAGAAATATTTGGCCATCCAACTTCAAAAAGAGTTCACAAAAATTAATGGCAGCTATAAAAATCTCATCACTTTATTTAGACTGAGTCTATTCTTACCATGAGCTTTGGAAAGTGACAGCTATATGTGCTGTACACAGGATGAAAAATGCACTGTAGCATAACTACAGATCCACGAAACTTCCCAGGAAAACTTTTCTCTTGCAGATCATTCCCTAAGCAGAAAACCAACCAATTTGTGAAGTCATGCTGAATAAATCAAAATGTTTTAAACAAATGTCTGCTTCAATTTCTATCTTTTTTTAAGACTATTTCACTTCAAAATGCATCTATAAAAATATCTTTTTTAAACTTTAAAATATTCAAAAATCAAAGTGTTGCCTTTTATTCAAAACACAATAGGTTGTTGTTTTTTTTTCAAAACCACAATATTTTGGACTGTGATTCTTCCAACACATTCTATATTTTCAGTAGCCCTGGTCAACCAAGAACACACCTCTTGCCAAGCATTGCCCATTCCTCTGTTTAATCCAAATTATCCATCACCTCATTATTTATTTGTCAAAGACCTTCTGCTTTGATAAGCTCAAAGAACCACAGTCATCCAGTCAAATAAAATAAAGGTAAGGAAAAACCACTAATTTGTATGTACTGTAATTAAAAAAAAAAAAAAAAGTTACCGTTTCTATCTATATTCTCTGTATATCTTAAAATATCATTACTAGTTAATGAAAAAAAAAAAAAAAGAGAAAACTAAAAGAAAAATGGAAATATTGCAAAATAATTCCAGAACTAGAATGTCAAATTGACTGTATGACAGAAATTTGCCTTATTCTCGAATACAGTAAGGCATTTTTATTTATTGGTATAAATAATAATTACTGTTTACATTTTAAAAAAATTATATTTTCAGACCTCAGCTGTAGCAACAGTCACTTGAGTACTGCTAGCAGAGGTGGTCATGTAAGAGCTCATAATTAGCTAACAGCCTTTCCAGCTTTCAGGTAGTTCCTCTCTGTTTTTTTAGGTCATGTCAAAAGCAAAATGCTCTGCAGGATCATTGGAAACAGCAGTCAGGGAACCTCATGCACCGCCCTGCAGCAGAGGAGCTTTCCTGCCTTTCATACAGAGGTGCCCTAGCAAGCACAGCTGTTTTGCACATAAAATGGTGCAACAGTGTTCACAGAACTTGCACTTTTCAATTTTGTTCCATAACTTGTAATACTGCTTGAAAACATATCAGCATTCCCAAACTACTTAATCAAAATTTATACATAAATGCCTTTTATGTATAAATAACTGCCTTGAATAATTTAGGAGATATTTATTAGGATAATGTTCTAGAAGATATTAAGATGGATTGGATAGGATAGGATAGGATAGGATAGGATAGGATAGGATAGGATAGGATAGGATAGCATAGGATAGGATAGGATAGGATAGGATAGGATAGGATAGGATAGGATAGGATAGGATAGGATAGGATAGGATAGGATAGGATAGGATAGGATAGGTGTTAGAATAAATTACTAAGAGGATAATAATTTTTTAAAGGAAAGGAGAATGAAGAAGCCTTAGAGTAAACAAATGAATTTCACTGAATGTGAGACTACTGTTACCGCATTACCTATAAACTATGAATACAGAAATACATTTTTAACAAGCACTGGCATTTCCTTGATCAAGCTCAAGTGTGATGTAAACATTCTTAAAGACAGAATGTAGGCACAACAAAAGTATATAAGAAAACTGTCCAAGTTTTCAGATATGAAACTCAGATCTCTGATTTTCAAGTGTTCTTCTGAAAATCTCTTAGTTCACTTAAAATTTTATCACAAGCCATGCCATTTCCACTTTTTTTTTTTCACTTTAATACCACCCAAATGTTTTCAAACTGCAAAAGTTGGAGCATCTTGAATTCTTTTTCAAAATACTTCATTTTGACAGTCATGCATTTAAGCCCCATATTAAGCAGCACAGAAGACATGGATTTGGGAAAATCTACAGGAAAGTAATATGATTAGGTAACTATGCTTCTGAAATAATCCCATCACTGATGTTATCTTTTCTACCTCATCCATACTCATTTTATTAACTATTTCCATCATAATGCTATGTCAAATAATTTATCTAAATCTATTAGGCAAATTGTAATAATGATGTTTGTCAGAGTCCTGATCGTTTGTTACTATGGCCTGGTATATTGCTGTCAGTTGACTTGTCTCAGCTGGGCAGCTGACTTTACATTGTCACTGTTTGAGACAAACAAAAGTATTCAAGGACTGGAAGAACAGGAGACTTTTGGAGGATATTTTTAAACGAATTCACTGCACTAAATTCCTCTTCATCAGAGCATTTGCATGTTCCATTCATGTGAATCATAACACATGCAGATGGATCAAGCAGCAATCACCACTCTATCACATTCTTATGCACAGCATGATAAAGCTGACTAATATAAGTTCCCTTTTATTTGCTAAATAAGGAAATACTCAGTCAGCATTAACATTGCTTCTTTTGCATGGAGGCAAAGAGAGAAAGCAGCAAAAGGGCAACTAAACTGAGCTCTCGTTACTTCAGGATCACATTTTGGAGCCAATATCCTCTGGTAGCTGAACTCTGTTGAATGAATTAATTTTAAAGTACTTTTTGTTAGATATATACAAAAAACTTTTAGGCCACAGCAAAATATCTCCATAGAAAAAAGTTATGTTTAAATATTAGGAACTGATAAGGTAAAATATTCACAAATTCTCAAACTTCTTCAAAAATGAGCCTTTTATCTGAAGTACAGATTTTATATACATATGTATATATGCCTTTATATGCGTATATGTATATATTCTCTCTCTTCCGTGCATACAGGCGCTTAAAAATCAGTTAAAATTAGGTCAATTCACATGTTGTTTCCAGCTTACAGATATGGGAAAAAAAAATGTAAAGGAATTTCCTTCAGTTTATGCTTTACCCTTTAAACTGCTTTCCTGGATGCCTCTCAAATCAATGACTACAGCTTTCACTATAACAAAACTGCCTGTATTTTTCCTTTCCAAAACACTACTGAAATAATCTTGTCTAAATACTGAAGTAGCCAGAACCTCAAATCCCTACAAACACAAATCCGTGACCCAGATCCCACTAGGAAATGTCCCATTTTGCACAGGAAAGACTAAACTAGAAAGTCACTAGATGTTCTCCCTGCCCAAAGAGGGAACCAGCTGTATTTATGTCATTCTCCAGTGGCTCTACATCAGTCCTGTCTTCTTCAGCCTCCCTTAGATAAAATGCTTTACCGAAGACTATGAGAGCTTCCCCAACTAGTGAAAAATAAAGACCCTGAGTTCTGTTTTAGAAAGATATTTTAAAAATTCCTCTTCATCACATCCTTGAGAGTCTAAAAAAAAAATCCTTCAAATCTGTACTGTGAAGAGAGGATTGCACCTTCACTGCAGAACAGATTTGCAAGTGTACTGCTGCAGACAGACACTGCAGTAAAATTTTCCCAGTTAACAAAAGAGCTGCATACCCTTGACCCACACACTCCTTTTTTATTACAATGTTGCAAATTAATTCTTTCCCCAGGAGACTTTCATGGCTCTGCTGTTAAAGTTATCCATGTTCTGAAAGGAAATGTTTAGATTATCTAAAGATGATGTCAAGCAAATTAAGCCTGTTGTTGAATGTTTGCATTTCAATGTCAGACACCTACTAGCTTCACTGGGACCATCTGCTACAAACAGCAATGAAAATACAGGATGGTAATAAAATTTGTAAGAAAATACTGAACTAATTCAAACTTTGAAATCTTGAGGAAGATACATTGATGTCTGAAGGCACTAAGGTAATCAAGATTCATACTCCTACGTATATTTTATTATATCCTTAGAGTTCAACTTAATAGTGGAACAAGAACTTTTCATGGTAAAACACTTCCTAAGATATAAAAATATACCACTCCACTCTAATGTACATTAATAGTAAAGTTAATGGAGAAAAAATCAGGTCTCTTAATTTCCCAGGCAAGGAACTACAGTTTGACATTTGTGTGACAGAAGTCTCATCCCAGGAAGATCACAAGGTCTGTTACACCTTGGAGTTTTAACCAAAGTTATAAGCTCCATTTTTATCTCAGCCCTGATAAGACTATCTCCTTTCACACCATCAATTTTTAAATACAACAGTGCAAAGAAATCAATGGGGAGCTCTACTTAATAATTAATATGGCAAACCAAAATTCAAGCACTACACATTATACAGCTGCCCTAAGACATGCAATAAATGTCTGCTATTATCAATCACAGTAATGAGACTTCCACAGTGTAGTCATACATTGAGTTGTATAAAAGAACCCATTTGGTGTATTTATTGTTATTTAGTTTAGATAACTTCCATGACATATCCATTCCAAGCACAACAGGAGACATAGCTTCTGCTATTTGTTTTCATCAGTACTACAACATAACATGATTTATTTCATTCCTTAGTGCAAAGTAACTACATGTGTTACCAAAAGTATGAAGATGATAGATAAGTGATATTTCTTTAGTAGCTAAAAGTTGAGAGCTCTGCTAGTTCAACATGGAATTGGATTTGAAGAATGCAATTGAGGGTTTTATTCATATGTTCATTACAGAAAAGTTTTTCATGAGAAGATAGGTGGCACAGAGGGTTAAGTGCAAAAGCTCTTCAGTACTGAGTTTAAGTAAGGGCTGAAAATGAGCTTTACTGTTCTCACGTAGCTAATCCAAAGGGGGTCTGTGAGCTTCAGAAGAAAACATCAGTTTGTCACAACTGCTAGCCTATTCTATAGATGTATCTTACTGAAATAAAAGAAGGTTGTTCCAGGGAAAAACTGTCAGTTACGTGGGAAACTCCTACACAAGAGAAACACCTCTGTCTAATGAGTTACTAAAGGAAGTAAAAAATGTAAAGCATCTAAGATCAAGTGAATAGGTCTAGCACTTTTTACGCGTATTTGTTTAAATTTAACAAATACTGAAATGTTTCTACCCCTTTTATATTTAGATTCTGTCATTTTTAAAAAAGTAAAGTTTATTAACATGGATATTGAAAATTTTGAAATCAAAGCGTAAGTCTTGATTTTTCTAAAAAAGCAAATTTTTTGATGAGTAATAAAAAAAATTTCAAAAAACATTTTTTTGCGTTTGACTGCATTCTGAAACTAGCACAACTGATTCCTAATCAAATTAAAAGAATAATTTGATCAAGCAATAGAAAATAATGTATTTTAACAGTGACAATGTATAGAGTAGGGAATGAGGGAGTAACACATATACTTTTCTGCAACTTATCATACCATAGAACTGTGATATTAAATAGAAAACTATTAAAATTTGTTCTCATTTTGAACATTTATTGAAGCTAGTTTAACTTCAGGTGAATATCTGGGCCTTTTGAAATCTGCCATCAGCTTCACCAACTAGAACACAATGCTTATTCTCTGTCAGTGCCAACACAGGACATTACTCACAAACCTATGGATTGCTATATGTTTCTTCTTCTTCTAAACAGTTCTTGAGATCTCATTTTTCAATTTTTTTGGCTCATTTACATTTCACTTCATAAGCTAAAACATGGAGTTCAATATTTTACAGAAACTAAGAACTGATTGGCTGTGCAAATGTCTTAATAACTGCATTGAGCTGGCTGACATTTTACATGTACCTCCATGCATAAACACAAATATCAGGCTTAAACAAAATCCCAAGACAGAAAACGTTTATCAGAGGTATAAGGTACTGAAAATGGGGTCCTATGACAGGACTTATTAGGGAATCTGACAATAGGTAGGGTTAGCAATCCCATTAATAATATATACACATACACAGTGTATGACACATTCATTGTTTATGATGACTAAAATTAGTTCATATGGCAGCGGAGAATCAAGCTTTCTAACCTTAAAAGTAATTTTCTGTATTCTTTCCTTCACCTTTATAGATACATTTAACTCTGCATGAGATGTGACATGAAATTTCACAGGGAATGGCTTGTTTTGGGGACAAGTGGTCGATGGGAGTTGTAGATCAGACTTGTAATGGAACCTAGCTTCAACCTTAACTGTGCAATAGCTATAACTGTTTCATAATAAGAAAAAAGATTAAGTCATGGTATATTGTTTTCTTACTCTGGCACCCTGTAGTCAGCAAGAACCATTTGCAGAATCCAGCCAGAATAAGGCATACTAAGAAAATTGAATGAATATAGGTTTCTAACCTTTCTAGGGCAAGGATTTGTCAGATGTTTCTTCTAGTTTTATTCTGGGAAAGGTATTTTAAACAATTGGGGTACCAAAGCAATATACAGTGCTGCAAAGGTGGCTAGTACAAAGCAATCTCCATAGACACAGGAGAGCCATTTACAGGTTTATATAGAAGTCACAGTGCAAAGTTAAATAGAGGAAATATTGAAGATTGAATTACACTGCATTTCAGCAAATGTATTATGACATATTTGTCTCTTAATTATACTTCAGCAATAATTTGTTAGATATTTGACGTTTTGGAAGAATTCTAACGAGTTTGCTTCTGTGTAAATGAAAATAAAAACTCAACAGAAATAAACCCAGGAAAGACCAGACATGCACTATAATTCCTCTGCATCATCGTAGCTTCTGAGAAATTCTTTTTCAGCAGACCAAAGCATTAATTCTACTCTGCTACCAAACACATTTTTTAAGTTTGCTTTAGTGGGATGACAAGATACCAAGCTGCCAGCTATCGCTACTACGCCTCTAAGAGAATGAGAGAAACAGAGGCTCTGAGAACTGCTCTCAAATGTGCAGGAAGGCATTATTAACATGCAAGAATTACCACTTCACTGATAAAAAACTATTATTACTAACAGTCTATTAAGTATTTTGGTCATAGAATTTTTACATTTGCACAGCATAAGGTACCATGCTTTAGATCCCCTCCTATTAAGTCACACTTGATGTCCTGTCCAAAGCAACTTCAAGATGGTCAAACAAGTGATATATAGTCTTACAACAACAGTAAAAATATTTTTAGGAACAGTTTCTTCCATTGTTATTTTTAGGTTGCATGGAATCAAGAAATAGAAATGTGAGAGACTATTTATATTTATTAGTATAAACTAAGCTACTATCAGTTCAAGCAGTTTATGAAACATTTGGGTTTTGTATCATTTTAAACAAAGTTTGAGAAATGTGGCCATTTTCTTTTGGTTGCAGAGAGAAACGTGAATACAAATGATTGCGTTTCTCATGTCTCCAACTAGTAAATTACGGTCTTTTTTTTCCAAATACTTTTGCTTGTGCCGTAAGATTAAAAGACAAGATAGTTCATTATCTCCTTTAACATTTGTCAAAAACACACTTAAAAACTGCAGTAAGTATTAAAGCTGCTCTTTGATTAAGGAAAATTGTTTCTGACTCTAAATAAATTAGTCTACATAAAAGCTACAATCTTATCAAATCTTATGAAATAATAACGTTCACAGAAATTGTTTCAAAACATTTTTCCCAGGGGTTGTAATTAAAAAAATTAATCTTATTTACAGTACTTTATAAAGAATCACCCCAGAAAAGTTCATGAAGATCTTATTTGTGTAATTAAAATGGGGTCAATAAAAATGAACAATTTTTAAATGAAGTAGCACAATTAGGTTGCGCATGAAGATAAATATATTTTGCTTTGCTGTTAGGAGTTACTATACTGACCTCAACATGTATATAGGTGCCCTGGGTGCCTGGAAGGATAACTGAATCCTTTCTTTAAGCACCATATACGTTTTCAGAAATGCAGACTGGCTGACTTGAGATGTCCTGCCTGGATGTACGATCCTTTTGTTGTAACAGCAAGTCAATGATTAGACAGTAGAGTTGTAACTGTTATTGCACCAGTCAGAAGGTATTCACAGGAAAATAGGTATTTGTAGCAAAGTATTTTTCTAAAAAATGTCTTTTGAATATATATCCACAACTGCATCAGAAAAAGCTGTATCATGTACTAATTTCCTTATGAGTTGTACTGTAGGCACATAAGATTTTAAGATTAATTACCTAAAAATGCAGACAGCCTGCAGAGAAATGCCTGCTTGAATCTCCCTAAAAGCTGGTGGCCATGTCAACAGGGCGTAGGTGCAATTTGATCAACTTAGGCAAAAAGGGCCATCTACAAAACCCCTGCATCAAAATTCCTGCCATCCCCTAATGAGCAAATAATCAGCAAGTACAAATTCTGGATTCCAGTCTCAGCTTCCAGTGCATATTATTCAGCAATAGTTTTATGCATAAATTTTACAAGAGGAAGGAACTGGATCGTGCAGTACCTCCCCTCTACTCAAGTGGGCTTCATTGCTGGGCCGCTGACTTGGTCCTGCTCCTGTGATATATCCCTTTCCACAAAGCAGCACAGATTCATGGGAGAAGTTGACTTAGATCATGTAAAATACCCAAAAGACTGAAGAGAGAAAAAGGTCAGTACTGGACAGTAGATGTAATCACGGTATAACCAATGAATCCAGTCGGTGGAGAAAAATAGCCAGATCAGGAGGACATACACTTTCAGAATGGGCCAGATGATGAATCATTCTTGGAGTTGCCTATTTTTCACCACTGACTACAGGTAGGCTGGGATCACTGGCTTAGACTACTTCGAAACCACGAGCTGGACTCTCCCAAGCCCAGGTCTGCAGAGCAGTGAGATGCTTGCTCAGTAAGGCAGCAGCCACCACCACTACAGAGGAGGATGGGGCAGAATTACTGCATATTCCTTGGTAGAAGATTCACTTTATCTTTTGGAGGTTTATAAATCAGTATGATTTTATGTTTCCTTTTTCTCTCTAGCCAATAAAATAGTGGTTGTACAGCCTGTTTAATTTGGTAATTGGGGAAGTATGTCTCACCAAACACTTGTGTAGTGTTACTCAGTTTCCCAGGTCTCAGTATTGCGTAACTTTGTAGAACACAAGGCAGTGTTTTAACAGCCCTTTGAATCTGGTCTTTGCTATTGCAAATCAGTACCCAGCAGAAGAGTCATATAAATAGTTGTAATAATGGTGTCAAGTTCATTAATTATTTTGTAAATTCCACTTTATAAACTTTCTTGTAACTTCTGGGATTACTGAAGAACAGCAAACCATATCAGAATGGTGGCATAAATTGATCAAACACTACTTAATCCATATTTTTTTTCAGTGAGGCTGGACAGTGCAGTACTTCCAGCTATGACATGCCTACCATATCAGACTGAGATTTGTTTGAAAGAGACCAAAGTTTTCTGCCATAAACAGTGAAAAGCTGAGCTCTCTCACACTAATCTTCCAGTCATCCCTAATATTATTGCAAGCTGGAATTTATGAGGGATTTGCCATTAATGAAAACTATTCTGTTTAATCAAAGTCCCCGTAGGTAAGAGAACTTAACTGAGATTATACCAGTAAGCACTGTAATGATTTGAAGTTTCAGAAACATCTTAAAGATCAACAAAATATCAAAGAATACTGTAAAACTTTTGCAGCTTTGGTGGCAAATTTAAAAAGCAGGAAATCAGAATTCACTAGAGCCATCTATCTATTGCTCCTTTCCAAAATCAGGCAGAAATAAAATTATTTCCTAAAGTTCTTTATCTAATCTGTTGAACAGAATATGATACTCCAAATATTTCAGTGACAAAACAGCAGAACCCTAAGAACATTGTAAACAAAGAAAGAAAAATTAATTTCCATTGCTAAAACCAAGTGTTGATTTGAGTTTTGTCTTAAAAGATGAGTGACCTGATTTTTAACACAGTTTATTTTACCTATAATTACCTATGCATTGTTGATCTTCATTCTTTGCAATGATTTTCACACTTCATCATTTTATCTCTGATATATTTTAAAAATTTTACTTTCAGGGATATCCAGCATATAAAGCTATCCTTGTATAACCCCTTTCAATTGCGTCATATGCTGTTTGCACTTCACTAAAACTACCCTCAGTAAAATCCCTAATAACCTCCTTAAAGCCTATACTTAAAACCAATTGAATCCCCATCCTCCTTGATCTATCAGATTACTTCAAAGCATATATAACCTCTATCAGGGATGAGGACCAAAAGTTATCCCTTTTGTTTTTAATCTTTTTCTCTATGCCTTGACAGAAGCTTGACACCATATAGCTCAAGTAGGATGCACTTACTTCTTCTGCAGAAAGGGAGACCAAAGAATTATTTTAAAAGTGTATATTCTGAGCTTCTCAGACGAAATAATGATTTGACCAAAGAAGATACACAGTATTTCCCTGACAACCCTTTGAAAAAACACAGAGGAAAGGGCTTACAAAGTCCTCTCCCAAAGGACTCAGTGCTCAAGGAGGACATGAGCAAAGCAAGACCATTGAAGTGACAGCATTTCGACACACTTGCACAGGTCCTCAAAAATGGGAGCCCTGCTGTGCCCTCTGTTGGAGACCTCTCCTCTCCACAGCCCTTGAGTCTGAAACAAATGTGACGGAAAATGCTCATTAGGTTGAAATGACAAGGACAAGCCAAGACCTAGACTTCTCACACACCCTGTTAACTGTTAGTTCACTCAAGCTGAAGTCAGGGCCTTTTCTTTGCATGCTTAAAGAAATTAATAAGAATTAGGACTTTTAAATTTAGTTCTTCTACACTAGTAGGCCTTAAGGGCACATCAAACCTGTGCTGACTTTTATTTTTTGTTTGTGGATTGAGCAAGTAAGGAGAAAACAGGACTTCAGAAATTAAACCAGGAGATACTGTACTACTAAGAGGAAAAGGTCAAAGAATGTACCTCTGTATTTCATGCATATCCATTTTTATTTTGTCAGTCTTCCACCATTACTAAAGACTGTGAAAAAAATAAGGGGATATTTAAAATCTGAAGTGAAAAGTCAGAAATAGGAAAGTGCTCGTGTTTTTCTCTTCTTCACAAAGAGACACAAAATTCATAAATAATCACAGAAGTCAGGAAGGCTGTGTGGTTTACAGAAGGGACCACTGATCATCACTGGTGAACAATATTCCTAGAAAACAAGGGAGCTGCAGTCACAAGTGTTGTGTTCATAGCAGGCAAGACAGGAACAACTCTGTCCATCCATGCCATCTAATAATGGTCTCCTGTGCTCCTTAACAGAGCTGCATGACAAAAAGCAAAGGTTTTCTCTTTGCAGTCCCTGGCACCAAGGGTGGAAGCCTGATGGCTAACCTATATCGCTGCTTTCTACTCTCCTTATAAGCTATCATCATGATTTAAACCTGGCTGGCAAGAAAACACCACATAGCCTCTCTCTCACACTCTCCCACCCCAGGGAATGAGGCAGCTGAGTAAAGGTGAGGAGACTCATAGGTCAAGATTTTTAAAAAATATAATAATTGAAATGAAATAAAAATCGAAATAATAACGATGATAATAATAGTAATAATAGAAAATATAAATGAGCGACGCACAGTGCAATTGGTCACCACTCACCAACTGATGCCCAGCATATTCCCAGCTAGCAATGCCAGAGGAGGGAAAATCCCATAACCACAATCCTGGAAGAGAGAGCCCCATCTTCCTGGCCAACCTTCATCTATATACTGAGCATGACATATGATATGGAATATTCCATTAGCCAATTTGGGTCTGTTGCTCTGGCTATGTTCCCTCCCAGCTTCTTGTGCACCTGCACACTAGCAGGACATGGGAAGTAGAAAAGTCATTGACTTCTTAGCAACAGCTAAAAACATCAGCATATTATCAGCATTCTTCTGATACCAAATCCCATAGTGAATCCAAAACACAGCACTATTCTAGCTGCTAAGAAGGGAAATTAGCTCTACCCAGCCAAAACCAGGACAGCTGCTTAACTCTGCCTGCCGGCTATACTGACAGGCCAAAAGCCCAGCAATAAATGCACTGCTAAAGTTTTTAACCTCATTCAACCTGATCCACTTCTTACAGTCAGATACATATAGCAGAGGTCTGTGGAGACCGGTTTCTCTATTTATAAAACTGCTGTTTCAGTCATTACCGAAGTATGAACAGTCAGTTTTAGTCACCTTCTCACAGGTAGAAATTCCTTGATATTTCCTTATAAGATGATGACTGGAATTGATAAATGATGGTGCTATCTAATAATACTTCTACTAAAGAATGTTATTTGCAAGTGTCTGTTCTCTAAACGTCAGGCTGATGTAGATTCACACTGTGGGACCTCTGCAAGGCACAATAATCTTCAACGTAAAACCACTTCTGCTTTGAGTCATCAGGACCACCGTCCTACAACCGAGAGTCAGGTCTTCTTTCAAAGTGCAACCAGTGACAGATCACTGAGTCCAGCTTGGACCAGAACAGGAAGGAAATTTTACATAGCAACACTTAAAGGGAGAAGGAGGCAGTGGGGACTAATGCTGTCCATGTTTAGCTCCAGAGAGTTCTGGTGTCTAGAAGTATTCGAGGAAGCTGTCTTTACTAAAAGATACGTCTGCACACCTCTGAGCAGTCACACACAGAGGTGCTCAGGTTAGCGTGGACAAAACTAGCCTAGGTACTAGAAGGCACATAACTCCCTTAGCATGGCACTTCACAAGTTATTATATCCAATTTCTCAGTAAAGCTGACTAGCTGGGTAGTGAAATATGCTTACTGTACAGCCTCTTGGGCAAATCTGTATGGCAATACACTGCTTTATAGATATGTCTTTACAAAACTTGACTTACTAAACTTGAAGAATTAGTATTCTTTCTGATTGGCACTAGTCCTTCTTTTTCATTTTCAGACTCCTGCTAGACTCAGAGGACTCTGTGTATGTGAGGGTTGAAAACACCACTATTATCTTATGCCCAGAAAATGAATCAACAGATCCTTTATATAAATACTTGGATCTTCCCCTATTAAATGCTTTAAGATGACCTTGCAAGGTCCTCTCCAGTTGCTTTCAATCACAAACTCTTATCTGGAAGGTACAATCACATGCTGCGATCCCTTCAAAAAGAAGCTCTTCTCTGATCCTGTCAGTAACAAGATTTCCTTCAAAAAGAAGACAAACCTTCACTTTCTTTAGTCTGATAGGAATTATGAACTCCATAAAAAAAAAACAACAACCTCAACAGACTGGAAAAAGAAAGAAAGGGTCCTTTTTAAAAATGTTAAGAATTCATATTTTAATTTTTTTTTCCATCAAAGATCAATTATGGCACTGATGCTACAAGTAGACAAAACCCACAAAAATAGTATTACTTCAAAATGGAAAAAAAAAAAAAACAAAAAAAAAAAAAAAAAAAAACCATTATAAGCTAGCACAGCAAATCTCAGTGTGCTTCTAGAAGAAATAGCCCAGCTCATGGGAAGAGGGACACCAGAAATGTTTTTGCTTCCTGAGCACTGGATCAAATAAACACACACAAAAATCATTAACAACTTGTAACTTATTTTCTTATTTCCTCCTCCAGCAGGACTCCACAGAAACATTGTCACCAAGAAGGTTTATTTTAAATAGAGCATTACCATACTATGATGCAGAATTATTTGTTTGGCTCTTTTACAATTAATGTATATCTTTTTTTTATGAGAATTGCATACGAAATTAGTTAGGAAATAACCTTGACAGCTCTGTGTTAATTTGGGGTTTTTAATAAACTAGAATTTAAATGTACAGAAACATACAGCTTTGAGGAAAAAAACATTCAGACCTAAAAAAATTTGAATAAATGCTCATAGTGGCTTCACGTATGAAATAATCTTTAGCAACAGGAGATAAATCAGAGCACAGCAATAAATTATAGTCTTAATTCACTTGATTATATAATTTTAGTCTTCGCTTTCTTTTTAAATCAGCGCTTGAAGGAATGAATTTATTACTGAGGCTTCTCTTCTTGTTCTGAAAGATTGATCTCACATTATTCTTGAAATTTCATATATATGGAATTTAGCACTTCAGAAATAACTTTCTTTGGTTTATAACTTAACTAAAAACATCTGCCACATACTACTGAAATATTAGAAAATCAGTGAGCTAAAAGAATATAAAATATGCAAATTTTCTACAAAAATGTGTTTTCATCAAATTTTACATTTTCTTGCTTATCAGATCTTATTTACTGAATGAAACTTTTCTAAAAACTGTGATCTGAAAATCAGAAAGAGTAATTCAGTTACTTGATTGTGATAAGAGATTGTACTGTTCAACTAACACTGGAAGGTTTAGAGGAAACAGATCCCCAGGTAACAAAATGAGTCAAGACCTAAAGTCTGCAGTCCACTGGCATGAAATTACATTGCTGCAGACACAACTTGATTTTGGCATTAGTGAGAAGCAAGTAAATGCAGGGAGTATTCTTTCTTTTACTCTTTTTGGGAAAGAACAGCAAGACTTTTTTCTGTGTCCTGCCTTTCCCAGTAGGATGCACAAGGAAAAAGCTGTCAGACAGAAACAAGTCCTGCCAAAAGGCAGGCACTCAATGAAGGCAGGACCTGAAGACTGGTGAGGTTGGCAGGTTGCCTTTCCCACTGTCCCTTCTCTGCTCACCAGGCTGGATTTTAATCCCTCTCCTGGGATTTACAAACCCTGGGGTTAAAATCTCAAATCACTTGATTTTGCTCTTCTCATGTCCTTTAGTTTTGCCTTGCCTTTTGATCCTTGTCTCTCTCTTCCAGTAACTCCCAATAAATCATTCAATCAAAAAAAATTGTATTTTAATTAGGTTTGACAACCACTTCTTATATAAGAGAATAGTGAGGAAGCAGCCAATTCCTGCAAAACATTTGCCGTTTGTCCTCACAGTTTATATGCTAAGAGAGGTTGAAATAATTTGTGTAATAACCAGCTGGATCTCAATATTTGCCTCTCAAGCTGTTGGTTCATGCAATTTTCTCCCTCTCTTCAATACAGTAGTTTTCCCACTGAACTTGATGTTCCTTAAATTCCATCTGTGTTTTCAAACTATTACCCATCTGTGCAGCATGCACTGCAAATAAACCTTGAACCAAGTGCTGAGCGAGTGTACCATGGTTTTGTTATACTCCATAGCCTCTTTCATGAGCTGGTGAATAATCATTAAACAAGACCAACATTAGTTCAAATCATAGAACATAACTATTTATTCCTCTGTCACAAGAAAAGACAAAATGAAATCTTTTTCTTCTAGTTAATAAATACTGGTAATCTTTAACGTTAAGATAAGATTTTTTTCCTAACTACACTAAAGCATCTAATCTGGTAACTGTGTCCCCTGTGTAGCTAGGCTGTCATCTTCACAAGTAGATAGCTATGGCCTTTCACTGTACTGTATCAGTGACCAGGATACCAGCCAAAGGGGTTCTCAGAGCCCGTTTTGCTTTGCACCGAGTCCAGGGGCCAGCTCTGCCTGCCTGCTGCAGAGCTCTGCAGTACCACCGGTCCCACCAACCCAGCACCACTGTGCATCATGAAGCCATGGTGAACATTTGCCCACAAAATGTATGACTTGGTGTGTCACAACCTCTAGCTTCCCATTACCGTGCATCTGCATTTCTTAGCAATGCAATGCAAGGTGTTTTAACAAAGCTTTTAAACAGTAAGGAATGCAGCAATCTCTCCACTCTACAGGTGTTTTCTTTCTGATTACACAGTTTTTCATTTTTAGTAGAAATGAAAAACAGCAGAGATATTATATATTTGGCCTACATGTATCAGGATCTTTTGCATTTAATATATTCTAGCTAGTCACGAATGATAGCATCACCTTTAAAGATACAGTCTAGTAGTCAGGTCATATGTCAGCCCAGGTTTCATAGAAGAATAGACAAGAAAACTACAACAAAAAACATTCACTTGGATCACAGAACACGACAAACATGTTTTGTAAGATTATGCAGGATTTCATTTCTATTGGTTCCTTAACAGACCTATTCCTGAATAGCTGCAGTGATGATTCCTCAGCAAAATGGCATACAATATTTGCAAATGCATAGCGATTAACAAAGCAAATGGGTTATAATACTAATTAAGAAACCACTAAGCAACCATGCGTGACCTATTACTGATTTGTGCCATGAGACTCTGCAAACTGAAAGCAAATGAGAAAACTCAGCAAAGAAGATGACCATGCTGAGTTAAATGAATCCATCATTCTTTATTAAATTAGCATTTATATTCTAAAGTGTTGTTAATAATGTTTGGTTCAGTTAATACTGGATCTGAATTCATGTTAATTATGTCAGCAAACTAGAGCTCTGCAAATACATAGTATGAATTCTGTGAAATTCTATATTAAAAAATATATAATTTTATATTACTTTAATCTCTACTATTACAGTATTCAGAATTGTATTAAAAAACTATTTTTAGTGTTTGAATGCAAAATCCATCTTGATACAAATACAGACCCATTCCTTTTCAATTTTTAATTAAAAAGAAGGTATGTTTATGTTCTAAAATCACATACTCTGTAATAAATTTTTTCTTATATTTATCCCTTTTTTGATTTGTAAAGCAAAGAAGATCTTCTAGTGTTTATAATATTTCAAAATAAGACAAAAAAATTGCTAAGGCTAAGAGGGAATCTTGTGGGGGCAGAGTGGAGGCTTTTGCTCATTATGTTTTATTTAATCCTAAGAAAAACTATTTTACTATACTCCGAATGCACAAGTTTCACATTCACTGTGTACATGAGATTTTGAAATAACAGTTTGGGTTCTAAAGTTAAACTGACTGTTGTCACACCTATTTTCTTCATTGCTACACTTATCTCTAGATGCCTCACAAATAAACAGGTTTAATCTAACTTTGCCTGGTAGAACTGTAGTCATATAAAGAAAACACTGCCCAATTTGTTGGTACATGGCTTTTTCCTTCTTTTAATCACTGAAAGTCCAATTGAAAATGCAAATCCAACATAGTTACTATCAATATAGCATGATAGTCTAGCCCTGTGCAGCAGGAGAGCCCACCTGTGAAATGTAACATATCCTCCCTTCACTACCATTATATTACAAGCCTCCTTGATTTAAGGGAAAACACGTTGTATATACAGTTTGTTTTGCACTGTATTTGTGTGCCAGGGTTTTGGTAGCAGGGAAGAGGGTTACAGGGGTGGCTCCTGTGAGAAGGTGCTAGAAGATTTCCCAGCTCCAAGTCTGACCCACCTCAGGCCCAGACCGAGCCAATTAGTGATGGTGGTAGTGCCTCTGTGATAACATATTTAAGGGAGAAAAAACAAAAAACAAACCAAACAAACAAATAATGGGGAACCTGCAGTGGAGAGAGGAGTAGGAGTGAGGAGAACACCTATGCAGACACCAAGGTCAGTGAAGAAGGAGGAAGGAGAGGTACATCAGAGCTGAGAATCTCCTGCAGCTCATGGTGAAGACCATGGTGAGACAGGCTGTACCCCTGGAGACTGTGGAAGTTAATGATGGAGCAGAGATTCACCTGCAGCCCACGGAGGACCCTGTGATGGTCCACTGAAACCATAGTTAATGTCTCAACCATCCAATAAAGAACTTTGATAAAGTAAACTGTTTCTATGGAAATACTGGGGCTGTGAAGGTAACGTCAGGAAGCCATGGCAAGAGGAGGGATCCTGTAGAGGTGGGACCACATTTTTCTGGGGCTGAACTTCCCTATCTTAAGAGACTCTGTGAAGAGTCAATAAAGAAGCTGCTTTCAATATGCATGTGCCAAAAGGAAAGGTCAAACAATGCTCACACCTGCAGAGAGGGGAGAGTAACTCCCCACTGACCCCTAAGCCCAATGACGCATTTCCAGAAGAATCTGAAAGTATAAACCACACATGTACCAAAGCAACGAGAATTCTAGAAGCATAAGCTGCACATAATGTCTAATTAGCCTCATGAGTCTAAGAGCTGACCCAGAGGAGGGGCAAGGAATTATAAAAGGACACAAGTCAAAGCCCCAAGTGGCTGTGCCCCTCAGGAACTGGACTTCTAAGCTGGCTGGACCAACACTGGAACCAGGACTGATTAAATCTTGTCTTTCCTGCTCTCTTTTTCTCTCTCTCCTTTTCTTTCCCATTCTTATTCTGTATCCCCACATATAAGACAAAGCTTGTCAGGGCATGCTCAATGCTTGATGGGGCATGTTATACAATCTGCCACTAGTCGGTGTATATTGTAAGGTTTGTCAGTGTATGTTATGAGGTTTACCTCTTGTGGCAGAGGTTGCAGAGCTTACTGACAGTTGCATGCCAGTATCTGTTGTGAGCGAATAAAAACTGAGTTTTGTGAATTGAAGAATCCGTGTCAGATCACCTTAATCCTGACCTGGGAATCGGCAAATCTGAGTCATTGTCCCAAGAAACTGGGATATGACAGACCCCACACTGAAGCAAGTGGCTGCACCAGAAGGAGGCTGTGAGCCCATGGGAAGCCCACATTGGAGCAGCCTGTTGCTGGGAGGACTGCAGCCCGCGGGAACGACATGTACTGGAGCAGTTCATGATGAGCTGCAGCCCTGTGGGAAGAACTCACATGGGAGAAGTTCATGGAGGACTGTCTCCAGTGGGAAGGCCTCCACGCTGGAGCAGGGGAAGAGAGTGAGGAGTCCTCTCCCTGAGGAGGAAGGAGCAGCATACACAATGTGTGATGAACTGACCACAACCCCCAGTCCCCATCCTCCTGAGCCACTCAGGGGAGGAGGAGGTAGAGAAATGGGGAGCAAAGCTGAGCCCAGGAAGAAGAAAGGTGTGGGGGGAAGGTGTTTTTAAGATGTAGTTGTGTTTCTCACTATCTTACTCTGATTTGATTGAGAAATGAATAGTGATGGTGGTATTCAAATTAAATTGATGTGGGTATTTTTTTTCCCAAGTCATGTCTGTCTTTTGCCCGTGACCATAATTGCTGAGTGAGCCCTCTCTTTCCTTGTCTCAACCCATGAGCCTTTTGTTATATTGTCTTCTCCCCATCCCACCACAAGGGGAGGAGTGAGCGAACAGCCACATGGTGTTCAGTTGCCCTCTGGGCTTAAACCACAACATGCACCCAGGCATATTACAAAACTACTTGATTTAGGTTAGAAGGTGAACTATTTTGTAACATCTGCCTCCTTAGCACAGTTGTATAAAACTAGTAAAACTAGGGTAACAGCATCTGATCTACAACTACTTGAAGGTATCAGATAACCTGCATGTCTCTGCTAACATGCACACCCATCTGAAAACACCAGGATGGACAAGTGTTGGGGGATAACACCTGCCTAGATAGGTTGGAACAGATTCGTTCCCACCTGCAGAAAGCTGAGGTAATCCTTTGGACCAGACTTGTCCTGATCGATGGAAAATGTTTATCCAGATGCCAGTGATGCAAGTGGAGTCTGGGGGGGGAAAAAGACAACACTCATTTATTTCAACTCCATTTTCTCTCACTGAAGTTCTTGAATCAGGACATCTTGATCTTGGACAACTGAGAACCACCCAACACTTTGGCCATCAAGGCCAAACACATAAGGCTTGCAATGCTGTGTACCCAAGGCTTGGCTAATTTGTTTGACTAACACTTGATTTCCAGTTGTTGAGCATAAGTAACGGGTTGCTTGAAGTTTTCAGGTTTGTCCTGTGCCTCAGTCTCTCAGGGCAGTCCCATCAGAGCAGCCGCCAGTTCCCTAACAGTAACAGTAACCTGGAAATAGAAGTTGGTATCTGGAAAGAACATACATTGTATTTGGTGAGGAATATTTTTCATCCATTCATCCCTTATGTAATATGAGACATCCAGAGTATAGCATCCAGAGTACTTGCTTGCTTCACAGACTTTTAAAGAGATGAACTATACTGTAAACTAATTTTCATACATGTGGTGTATGTATACAGGTGTGCTGGGCTTGTGTGTGTGGCTTTTGGTAGCAGGGGAGGGGGCTACAGCAGTGACCCCTGTGAGAAGCTTCTCAAAGCTCCTATGACTCCAAGTCAGACCCATCTCTGGCCAAGGCCAAGCCAATCAGCAATGGTGGCTGCACCTCTGTGATAATGTATTTAAGAAGGGGAATCGGAAAGTAGGATTTGAAGTTGTGAGAAGTTATGAGGAGGACATCTATGCGAACACCAAGGTCAGTGGAAGAAAGAAGCAGGAAGGGGGGGAGGTGTTCCAGTGCACACCCCCCTGCAGCCCATGGTGAGATGTCAGGGCCATGCCCCACCACCACCCATGGAGGACCACAGTGGAGCAGATGCCAACCTGCAGCCTGTGGAGGACCCCACACCAGAGCAGATGACTCTGCCCAAAGAAAGATGGCACACTGTGGGAAGAAGAAGGCCCTGCTGTTGTAGTTCAGCGCTGAGAGGATTTCAACACGTGGGAGCAACCTACACCAGAGCAGCTCAGGAAGAGCTGCAGCCTATGGGAAGGACTCATGTTGGAGAAAGTTCATGGAGGACTGTCTCCCATGAGAGAACAACACTGGAGCAGGAAAAGAATGCGAGGACTCCCCACCAACCCAAGGAGAAAGAAGTGGCAGGACTGACTGCACCCCCCGTTCCCTGCCCCTTGTGCCACTGGTGGGGAGGAGGTAGAGAGAGCGTGAGCAGAGCTGAGCCCTGGAAGAAGGGAGAGGTGAGGGGAAGGTGTTTTTAAGATGTGAAAAAGCTTCTCACTGTCCTACTCTTTCTGTTAAGTGGTGGTGGTGGTGGTGTCTGAATTAAATTCATGTTCTTTTTTCTTCCCCCTGATGAGTCTGTCTTTGGTCCAGGACATTGAGTCATGTCCTTATCCTGAATCCCAAACCCTTTTTTATTTTGTCCTTTCTAGTCCTGAGGGGGAAGAGGGAAGTGAGCGGCTGTGTGGTGCTCAGTTGCCCTTTGAGCTCAAACCATAACAACAGGAAGTATATTTAAAAGTTTTCAAGATACGTTTTCCATTAAAAATCCCAGAATTTTAGAATTAATACTGAAATTCAATTTTTAATTTCTATGATTTACATATATTAGTCCCTAATTATACTAAACCTTCTGAGATGAACCTTCATTCAAAGAACAGGCAGTTTTATACAGATATGTAACATAACTTCATTGGGGAATTACAATCTAGATTAAACCCATCTAGGGAACTTTTTACCATCCAATATTCTTGCAAATTATGTTTAGCCAATGGCTATTTGAATTCATGTAATTCATGTATAGTTCATATATTTCAGTTCATACATATACATTAGGATTCGATCTGCTTGGGTTTCCCCCAGAATTTTTCTTATGTCAATAATAGTTATGGAAAGTGTGAAGCTGACAGGTTGGCAAACTCCCTATTAACTAGGAGCAGTTAAGAATAAGGGCAGCAGAAGTATACATATGGCTTACTAAAAGTGCCTTCATTACTGGGCACTAAAAATAGCTGGCTACACTCTAAAATGGCTATTATTAACTAGTGCAAACCAAGTTCTACATAACAACTATCTTTCAAGAACTCAAAGAAGCACACAGAGACATAGCTTGAGGAGAGGTCTTTCAGGATATGTGAAAATTATTTCTTTAAACAAAGACTAAAAATTTGGTTTAAAAAAGTAAATGTTTGGAAAATAATTGTACATCTTCCACTGAAAGCAAAAAGGTTCATTGCGAACTCTCACGATGTCAAAGCCTGGCTGTGAGGAAGGTTTATTAACAACCAAACAGCTCTGGTGTCACTGGAACTCTAGGAGACAGCTCTATTGAGAATTGTAATAGCTGTTTTGGAATCTATAAATAAATAGAGAAAAAAAAAGTATACTGACAGTGTAACAGCACTTATATTAACTTAAACCCTGCCATGTCAATGCAAATGTATGTAACCTTTCAACTAAACAGAAACAAATACTTCACAGGCGATACCTTCAGCATATATGCTCTTTGAACTTGATGCAGTGACCTGGCAGAACCAGGAATTTTACTATGGGCCAACGGAATTCCAATTTGCTGTACATTATGGTCTCTTGAAATTAGGAAGAAAGACTCCCTGAAAGTGATAATTTTCCCTCATACAGAAGTTGACAGAAATTTGTGGCCATTTTGAATTTCTATGCAGTACTTACACACAACGCATCTCTAAAAACCTAGATGCATGGGGTCAAAGCAAAGTACTACACACTGAGTTTTCACCCTATCCTTTCTTAGCTCAGTGTAAAGGCTCTTCCTGAATTTGATGTTTGTCCTGGGTTTGAGTGACTAGCAGGGTTTTTTGGTAGCAGGGGAGGGAGCTACAGCAGTGGCCCCTGTGAGAAGCTTCTCAAAGTACCCCTGGCTCCAGGTTGGACCTGCCTTTGCACCAAGGCTTGGCCAAGTAGCTGCACCTCTGCTATAACGTATTTAAGAAGGGGAACCTGAGAGTAGGAGTTGGAGTTGTGAGGAGGGGTTGTGAGCAGAACATCTGTGTGAACACCGAGGCCAGTGGAAGAAAGGAGGAGAAGGGGGAGAGGTGCCCCAGAGCAGAGACTCCCCTGTGCCCCGGGGTGAGACGGCGGGGCCGCCCCGCTGCCACCCATGGAGGTCACCGGTGGAGCCGATACCGATGTGCAGCCCGTGGGGGGCCCCACGCTGACCCAGGTGCCTGCACCCGGAGGAGGCCGGGACCCCGTGGGAAGAAGGCCCCGCTGTTGTAGTTCGGTGCTGGGAGGACTGCGACATGCGGAGATGACCCCCACACCATGGGAGGGACTCATGTCAGAGCTGGCTTGCGGAGGGCTGTCTCCGGTGAGAGGGGACCTCGCTGGAACAGGGGAGGAATGTCAGAAGTTCCCACCCTGCCTGAGGTGGAAGAAGCGGCTGGACTGACTGCACCCCCATTCCCTGCCCCCTGTGCTGCTGGCAGGGTGGAGGTAGAGATATCAGGAGCAAAGCTGAGCCTGGGAAGAAGGGAGGGATGGGGGAAGGTGTTTTCAAGGTGTGGTAATGATTCTCACGGTCCTACTCTTGTCTGTTAATTGGTGGTGTTGTTAGTGTCTGTATTAAATTTATGTTCTTTTTCTTTCTTTCCCTAACAAGTCTGTGTTTTGTCTGTGCCTTAAAAGATGAGATCATCTCTCCTTGTCCTTATCTCAAATTCTTGGGCCTTTTGCTTCCCTTATTCCCAGCACTGGGGAATTCCCAGTTCAGTTGCACTCTGAGTTCAAACCACTGAGCTTTTTGCTTTATTTTCTCCTTCTTGGCACTGGGGGGGAAAGGAGGGCATGAGTAGCTGCATAGTGCTCAGTTGCCCTCTGAGGTTAAACCATAATAATGTTTCAAGATCAATCTTCTAGGTAACATTTTCCATTATATTTAGGCTTCAACCCATTCTCAACAACAGTTACTTCTACTGTCACGCAAAAAAAAAAGAAACCCAACCAAACAGAAAAAGCCCCAAAACTTCTCAGACCAATAGAGAGAGAGAAGGAACTTAAATACAACTAGAACAGGTCCAGATTCTAATTTATAACTTCTGGGTGGATGAGGCAGGGTCATAACCAAGTGTACCAAGGATCAGCCCATAAGCAGCAAGCACAGGGTCAGCATTCAGAATCTGCAGTGTGCCCACAACTTGAGAGGCCAGACGTTAAAAACTCTCAAGTTCAGTCTTTGTTTCCAAGCACAGATCTATCCCAAAAGGTTACTTCAGCAAAAGCCAAAACTAAATAACAAAAATTAACTTCAAGAATCGTCAACTTGTGGTTGAATAGTGCCCTGGAACTGCAACAGAGTTGCAGGGAAATGCATACAACCAGCAACTTTTCCTCCTTGCCAGAAATAACCTGCCTTATTTAACAACTTCTGTGGCTATCTTTTGCTCATGATCTGAGTCCTACACACTTTGAATCACTGTAGATGCACACTGGACACATTTTTTATCTTGTAAACCTTCCCCACTAGCTGTGCCAGCTACCGAGCAAGTCAGCTTTCATAACATTTTTTAAAACATCTGTACTGCAACATTTTTCAAATACTTTTAACTATTGATACGAAATCAATAGCTTTTATGTCTAGTTTTGGGTTTTCAACTATTGCATTTAAGTTCTCTGTTGTCAAAGCCAAATATGCTAAACATTTCAATAGTCATAGTCAAAGCACACAGCTTTGACCACAAAGTAAACCTGTCTTTTTAAGTTTGAATAAAGTGGAATAAATACAAATGAGAGAGACTAACAGGGAGCTGTTAGCTAGTATTGACATGGGCCATCTGGGTTTTGCTACTAATCCTGATAGAAATAATATTAATATTCTAAAAAACATAATGATAGATTACTTCTTTGGAAAATAGTAGAAAAAAGCAAAACTTGGAAGGCAATCCCTTTTCTGGAGTAATGCTACTGCAAGAATTTTGTAAATCTGGCATTCCAGCAGTATAAAATCTAGTGAATAATATGAGACTGATATGCAAAGTGTTATGCAAATGATATGCAAATCACAAGGATTGATAGCGGGTCAAAGCAGCATGCTATTAATATTCTACTAGTGGTATGAGAATTACTGTAAAGTAGTATCTGTACACCACCAAGACAATTAATGACATTCTCCACACATACACTAACCCACATGACATTTTTTCTTAATCTTCTTTATTTCACACACAGTGAAAGAAGCCTCGTTACTACTTCAGCACTTTAGCTTTCATCAGGACATACAGAACATTTCCAGCTGATAAGCACTAACCCTTCTAGCATACAAGAGTTTCCAAATGCCACCATCACACGTTACCTAGGGAATGTACATTTTAATCTCATTCTTAATATGCCTGTGTCCCAGTGAGCAAGTATCTTACAGCAGGCTGATTAAGCAGAAGTATAACTTTTTGTTTCCTTTTCCTTTTCAAAATGCATTATCTGTACTAAAATTAAGATATTGTTACACATAGCAATGCACAGTCAGCTGTGATGAGTAATACAAGAGCCAGGTATTTAGCAAGGGAGTGTCACAAAGTCCACGTTCTCCAAGCAGAGCCACCACACTGTTCTTTGACAACCACCTCACATCACCTTGGAAGTACATTTATACAGAACTGACATTTTGAATTGAAAACACCTTAAGTCAGTAAATCAGCATCACATGACAAGAACAGCACAGAGAACAATAAAAATTATGGGTAATAATAGAATGCCACACACAAGTTTGGGGGAATCTCAAGTATTTTCCCTAGACTATACAAAGTGACTGTGGACTGACACTGAGGTAGCAGTGCTGTTCACTGAGTTGAGATCTCCAAGTCCAATGACATAAGCCAGACCCCTTTCTACAAGCCACTTTTCCCTTCTTATCCCATTCCAGTTCTTGTAAGGATCATCCATTTTTGCCCCTCAGATAGCAGGATAAAAGGAGAAATCATCCCTTGCTTCTTTCTGTCACAACCTAGGTCATCATATGAATCAGCAGGCACAATCCTTTCCTTCAGATGATCCCTTTTCATGTTATTTTTAAGAGTCTGAGTAGGTTAAATATCACAGCATTTGGTGTCAGATTCATGTATTTTGAATGGATCCTATTTTGGGAGGATTTAACATTTAACATTGGGAGGTATTTCAAGGGTTCACCTTTTCTGAGAAGAAAATTCCTGGTACAGAACAAAAGCCATCTTTGAAAACTCAATATATTGTGGCACAGACAACACTTTACACAGTGACTACTTTTTTTGTTTAAGAGAAATCCATGTTTTATTTAAAAGTTCTGTATGTTGTTTCCTGGTAATGCAATGAACCAGGAAAACTATAATTTTTCCTTGGGTTTAATTTATTTAGGTTTTCTTTAATCTCTGAGTTACTATTGCAAATTACTTCCTGAAGCATATGCCAAGAGAACTGATAGGATATCAGTTGCTACTCAAAGATCACACCAGCTATAAATGAGCTAATTAATTCCCCAAGTGCAGGTTATCTGTATTTTATGACAATTCCTTTAGTGTTACAGCTAATCAGTTCTCTGAGTGTGGGTTATCTCTACCACAACTCCAATAATGTTATAACCCGATTCACAACTTAACACCCAGCTACTATTGGGTCTTCTGCACATAAACACACTAAACATTATGTGGCCATTGTATAACATCAATATTGCCTTCAGAAAGCCGACAAGATTGAGTAGAAGGATGAGTTAATATTTGCACAACCCTTGAACTTATATATTTAACATCTGCACAACAGTTAAGCATATATGTAAGTGCTAAGTGTTGTCACTCACATGTGGTTTCTCCATCTGAATTGAAGCAGCCAGGCAAAAGGAGCGACCCATCACTATGTCCTCACTGCTTCATGTTCTCTCTGTCCATCTGTGCATAACAACTCCATCATAGTTTTGTTTTCTGATTAAAGTTTCATAAAGAATGAAGATTAAAATGATTGCATGTGTACACCAGGAGAGCAGTGGATGTAATTTAATACCTTAACTTTAGGAAGGTTTCAACACTGTCTCCCACAGTACACCTTTATAAATGTCAGGACATTACACTCTGGAGGAGTGGACAACCAGGTGGGTAAAAAATTGCTGAGATGGTAGGGCTCTGAGAGTACTGGTTAATGGGTCATACCCTGCCTGGAAGCCAGCAAGAAGTGGAACTACAGGGATCTATCCTTGGACCTGTCCTGCTTAACAGCTTTATTAGTGACTTGGAGGAGTTAATGGAGTACACCTCTTCAAGTCTGCTGATGACACCAAGCTGCAGGGGCCAGTTGATATGCTGGAGGGTAGGCCTGCCATTCAGAGAGACCCAGGTGGGCTGGAGAAATAGGCTGACAGGAGTTTCAAGGACCTTCATGAAATTCAATTAGCAGAAATGCAAAGCACTGCCCCTGGGAAGGAAAAACCCTTGCAGCAGCCCAGGCTGGGGAAGGGCCTGGCTGACCTCCTAAGGTCCCTTCCAACCTGAATTATCTGTGACCCTATGACCCTAAAAGCCACAAGCTTCTTTTAAATAGGTATTATATAACACAGTCATATCTGAAGGTGAAATAATAATGGAACAGCTGCAATGTTTTAATTAAGTGTACTGCTGCACCTAACAATCTGTCTCTCTCTCTCTCTCTGTCACACACACTTGCACACACACTTTTTCCAGTCTCCATCTTTGCTGTGAAAGTAATATATCAAGGACATCACTCCCTTATAATCACTAATTTTCACAGAAATCCAGATCTTTCAAGAATTCCCATTTTCTCTATCTGAAGATTGCTCAGTACCTCTTCAGCAAGAGATTTTGCCAGTTCCAGCCACTTGGATTCTCAGTTTGTGTAATGTCCTTTTCCTTCAGATAATTAAGTGTTCGCTATTCAAGTATTTTCAGAGGTACTGGATGACTGACAGTGGTTTGCATGCTTGAAAAGAAACAGTTCTGTATTTCTATCTCAGCAGTCTTTTATCAAAAGTAAGAATATTTGCATCCTTGTGAACAAGAGATACAGATACAGAAATAATTTGAGTCACGTTATGAATCCTTCCCTGTAAATTAATTTCAGTACAGCACAGTGGTCTGTAACAGCTATGTCATTTCAGTTTCCTTTGTCTTGAGCAACAAACATTTTAGACAGAAAGAAAAGATAGTCCAGGGGTTGGGCCAACAGCTGCAAATCTAGAAGAATTTGCATCTGTTCTCTACAGTACTACAAGTTTCCTCCAGGACCTTAGGGAACCCAGTCAGTCCTCTGTGGTAGTTTAGGCCCTGCTGGGACCGGAGACCATGTTGCCATTGTCCTTCCCCCACCCTCAGACTGAGTAGGGCACAAACCCCAGGGTTGAAATAAGGAGAAATTTAATACAAGAGTGTAATAAAACAATCTGAACAACAACAATAGCAATAAGAACAACAATAAACAGTAATAACAGTAAACAAGACAAAAGATATACAGAGAAATACCGCAGTGAACACATCCAGCCCGCCGCGCATGCTTCCCGTGACAAAAGCCACAGAGGAAAGCTTCCCGTGCTGCCCCACTGGACCTGATGTCAGCATGGTATGAATAACCCGGCTGGAGATCCCTTCTGCCTGCTGGGGAAACTTAACCCTATCCTAGCTGAACCAAGACATCCTCCTACATGGAAACTGCATCCATAAAACTGGAAGGCACACTAAGATAAATATTGTTTTACAGTATAAAGTAAAATTTTGAAACACTCAGATACCATGTTAACAAAGGTGGATCATGTAAGTACCATTAATGTATAATCTTCCAATTAAGATATGAATTTGATGCATTGTGAAGTAGACATGTAAATATTGAGAAATCAGGAAAAGAAAATAAAATTCAGTTATAGTGACAAACTGAGTCTGCTGCAAAGCAAATCTCCAAGAGGTAAAATTGTTTGATGTGCTTGTTTTTAACATTAGAAATATTGGGATCTGAGTTCCCTGTAGTACATGTGTTTGTTCTGAGATGTTTGCTGAAGGGCTAGCATTGTTTAAAGAACTGACATGAGCAAGAACATCATATTGAGCAAGAAACCTGGTTTAGAGCTTGCCTATGTATGACACCAAAATTTCTCACCATTTTCATCAGCCATATCCTAGTAATGTTGAGCAACATTTAGAGGTGGAAAAACAGGCAGGTGCTAACAAAATAATGAATATGTAACAGAAATGGCATCTTCATGCTTTAAATTCTGGAGATTTACAGTGAATTTAGCAGGACTGAGTACTGCTACTGCTTCAAAGAGACTGTCATTCAAATATCACACACTTGCAGTACCATTCCTACACACTCCTGATGAGTGTACTTGTAAACAGAACAGAACCAGTGCTATTCCTCCGAGAGCACTTTCTTAACACTCATGATTATTTCCAAGGCATTTATCTCCTATTTGGAGTTGGAGGTGCTGGGGGATGGTTGTGTTGGCTGCTACACTGTGATGTCTTGTGTGTGATCGTATTTCAAATAGGCTTCTCACAAGTTCCATACAGAATATCAGATTCTCTAAGGAGATCTGTCCATCCCCACATCTTACCTTCATTTTTCCAGAGATGTTCCCTTAAGATTAGAAAGTCATTCAGCTTAGTTCTCCATCTAGGGAATTCAGTCACAAATATAAACTCAAGTCAGAGATTGCAACCATCTCCGAGATATTTTAATAGTAAGTATTTGTTTGTCATAAAAGCACTTTCAATTATCTGGCCTATTTATTCTAGTAAAGAAGAGCTCATTATTTGAGCACTTCACTCTGTCTATGAAAGGAAGCACAAACATCCATCAACCGTTAAATGCCAGAAGCAATGTGATTGGGATGGGGGTTTACTTAAGCCCCTCTTTACCATGATCCCCAGACAAGTGATGGGAGGACTTTTGAGGAGATTATTTCCAGAAAACAATTGCTCATTATGGTAAGACACACTGTTGCTGGCTTTCTGAGTAGCTGAGAAGCAACATAAACTCTCCCTCCAAAACCTACTATGAAGGTTTCTCACAGGCCATGGTCTCTGCAGTGCTAGAAGACTCATCCAGGGCCTCAGCAAGCAGCAGAGAGATTTCAGTACCTCCATTTCTCTCTTATGAATTGCAGAAGACTTAACCTCAGCTTTTCCAAGGCAGAGTGCTTTCTTGTGTTCCTAAAGCACACCGTACAACACAACCTTTACTTCTACAGGGGCTCTCACTCTACAGATAACAATTCATTCTTTAGTGGGGCATAGAAAAAGTTTGTAATACTCTATTCTTCTTTGACAAATATCACATGGCTGTGTAAATATCAATTTTGTCCGTCCTGTTTCCTGAATCCTACTCCTTTCTTCTAAAAATCTCCCCTTCTATTAATCCATTTTGATTTCTTACAAAGAGTGAGTAAGAATCAGAAAAAAACAGTACAGATTACCATCAAGACAGCCTCTGTTATGGTCCTTTGCCCTACAAGATGTTTATCAAAAATCATCCACCACTCTTTCACCTGGGGAGCAATGCTAAAACCAAACGGATTATTTTTTTTTTCTCCTGAGGACTTATAACTGGAGGATTTAACAACCACCTTTGCACCCCTGAAAATTCATTTTATTTTATAAAGCCATCCACATGAGAGATTTCATGCACTGTCAACACATTCTCATCATTGTTTGCCTGCAGTCTTTGAACCATCTCCTTTCAGCTACTGAAATATTAAAACTGCATTTTCCTCTGTTATGTCAAAAAGCTGTGGAGCTTAACAGGACAGTAGTTCCTTCTGTAGTTCCTGAATGCTCCATTCTCTCCAGTGAAACTGAAAGTGGGAACTAAATACATGATTTTGTGAAAAACAGCAGTCAAAATATAAGAACGATGTGCTTGCAGTGGCATGGAAAAGTGATAGGGAATTATCATCCATTATTTTTTGTAATAAATAATAAATACTAAATGCTAATTAAGAAGTATCAGATGAAATAAGACCAAGTTAAAAGCAAACATGAGTAGCAATGTTTGGACACAGCATACAGTTATAGAAATCAGTGTCACAGGATATGTAGATATCTGAAGTTTATATGGATTCAGTTCGATTAACTCATGCAAGAAAACTATCACAGCCTATTAAACACCAAGATGCAACCTCTGATTCAAAAAAGTCCCTAAATGCAGACTGCTGCAAGGGTATAACCAGCAAGCAGGACCTCGGAAAGCCTCTCGTGTTCCCTGCTGTTCCACAGGTCTCCATCCACAAAGGAAGCCTAGGCTAGATTGAGCCAGTACAGCTCACATTCTCAATACACAGCAAGACTTGTGGATGAATTTAAAAATTACAACCCAAATCCAGTAGTTCAGTAAAAGGTAGAAAGTAGAACTGTGACAGTCAAGACTTATATGAGTTTGAGTTGTTTGAACTTAGCTTTTATTAACAGGTCTTATAACTTGTTTATTGGTCTGACTTTCATCATTCTTCCATAGAGCATAATGCTGTAATTAATAATGATGTCCGCCCACATCCCTTCTTCTTCTAGGGAAGAAAAATGTTTTTCAGCTTTTGCTTTACAAATGTTTTACAGCTGAGGAGTCAAAGACAAAGAAACTAGACATCCCCCTTGAGATGAATCAATTTATGTCAAGGATGTTGTAGTACAGAGCCTGCCTGATGATCCGTTGTCCCTCTCACGTCCTGTTTTCCTACATTAAAGGCTGTACAATAAATTTATTGATTTGGGGGATATGAGCTTGATTCCTGAGTCCCATTCAAGTGCTTTAGCCAAAGAATATCTTATGCTCTCAACTCCAGAAGAGACTACTTCATCACAAAAATCAACTTACTGTGTTTTCATTTATCGTATCTTCCCCTCTTCCTTATGATAATCTGCAGCTACCTCATGGTATAATTTTAGTTTATTTTGCCAAAGCAAGAGTCTTATTGTGTAAAATATCTACCATCACACTTTCAACTGCTGTGAAATAAATAACAACAAATTAAAAATCGTAACAAGAACTTATTTTAATCTCCTGAACATTCACTGAGATGTGCTGTGGCAGATGATTACCTGGGCTACAGAAATGGATTATTTCTCTTTCTGTCTCTCACACAGACTCAGACATATTGTCTTAATATAAGATATATCTGGTCAAAGGTTTGAGTGTGCACAAAGAAGTGTTAAGGAACTGTAAATTACTAACGATCAGTCAGAACTGTATTTGGAACATGATTATTATTCCAGACAGGAAAGCTTAATATAAACTAACCACTGGGCATGTGAAATTGCACCTTTAAAAAATGTAACTGTTCTTATATCCCCTGCTCAGATGTCAACTCTACTAACAAGTCAGAAGTTCCTCCACATGAGCCTCATCCTCACACAGAGAAATGAAGGATTTCATGGGATACAAGCAAATTTAGACTCCAGTCATAAGGATGGAATAAATGAGTGGTACATGAGCTCCTTTGGAAACATAGTCACAAATAAAGCAATCCTGAAATTTTCTCATACTATGTTTCTTATTTTTTTGTACTTTCAGCATATGCTTTGAAATAGTATTTTATCCACTGGATTATAGTTATTTGCTTCACAGTCAAACTGTAGTAAGTATTCAGAAGATAATAATTTTAATGGAATCCTCCCACCAAATATTTTGAATAGCTTTTGTTTTTGATAGTAGAGCTTTTCTAAGCATTAGATCAACTTCTATGAGGCAGCAGATATTTAATGACAGAAGATCTAAGAATTACACATCAGTTGTATTTGAGATCCCCAAAATATTTCAAAGCAAAACTAAAGGCTATGAATGCTGTTGATCCCAGGAAAGTCAATGAAAAGCTTCAGAGGGATTCTACAGGAACAATTTAAGATCCTCCAATGGCTCTGATCCGAAGTCATATTACATTAGTGCTAAGACTTATCTGTCTTCATTGTCTCAGATTTGTCCTCCATTCAGAGAGCAGTACGTTATATGGATCTGTTTAAAACCTGTTTCTCTGGGTTGTCTTCATTCATTTTTAAGGTATTTATAGAAACATCATCATGAATTACTGTACACTTGCTATTACGGGGCCAACTAACTCAAAGGCTTGACATCTCTTTGACCTCCAAATGTTTCCCATGTCACAGGTTTGATAGCTGTCATATGATATGACTAATCAATACATTACTGAACAGTCAGTACTGTATTGATACACAAGTCACTTTTTATTAATATTTATTTTACAAAACAGAGTGCTAGCGAATCCAAGATAACTGACAAAAGAATTAATCCCCATGTTTTCCAAAACTGCTTTATTCAAGATAAACAAACCAAGGCACAAACATTCAAGAATGTCTGTTCAAGAAAGAAAACTGAACAGGATGTTCAGATGTTACATCTGAAGAACATCCTCTTAATGAGACAGAGAACTGTGGAAAAGTAAAATTAAGGCCAAACTTGCTCGATCAGCTTAGGGAGCCAGCCGTCCCAAACTGGGATCTCTGTAAAAAGGGACAGCTGCACGTTATCTACTACAATACTCTCTTCCCAGTTGGGAAATATCACCTTTATCAGTACAAAACTGATTCTTCAGCACCATTGATGCTGTTTAAGCTGAAGAGGAATGTTACTTCAGTTATGCAGCTGCAATCATTCCTCTTCTGTCATAACTCCCTATTTTTTCCTAACATTCAGAGAGGTGAGATTCAGCATACCAGAGCAAAATCCTGTCTCCTCAATTCAATGCTATAAACCGCAATATTGAAGAAGTTCTACCAAGACTAAACAGTAGAAGTTGGACTCGAAAAGCTAATGGCCACAGTCCTCTGCTCTTGCTTCAGCTGCCTCATTCACTTACTTAAGGAGCGACAATGGCATGTACTGAGACACCGCTACTGTCAGCAGTCCAGCCTACAGCTTTTGTCACTAGGAACACACATTGCTGTCTAATGAACTGAAGCAGAGATTAAGAAGCTTAACAAGTCAGCCAGTAGCGAGAAATCTGACCTCAAAGAGTTTATTTGAACAGACTTTCAAACTGTCTGTTTAAGAAGACAAGTTTCAACTAGTTCTACAATGATTATCCTGTACATATCTATACAGTAATTTATTATAACTTTGAATGGATCATACTTTTAGTATTTAACTTTGCATGGGGGAAAAAAAACCCAAACTTTCTCACATAACATTACCACAATACTTGAGCTAAAAAGTTACCTTTTCTTAGATCACATTTATAGAATAAAGGAAGAACATTAAGAAATATTTTGTAATAAATATATCAATGTCAGATATTTGGTATAAGACAAGGTTTTTACAGAATTTTAATAGAAAATTTAACATATTTCAGCAAATGTTTTGAAATATGATAGGTTTACTGAGGACTTGAGGACATCGCTTTCCAACTTTATAATGTAAAGCAAAATAACTTTATAATGCAGAAACTCTTTACATCTTTAATCCTGACCTTCTAAACAGTTGTTAAAATTAAAAGGGACAGTTTTTCAAGATGTTGTGACATGGAAACTTGTTTATTTCAAGTTTGATGTTTCAGGAATGCTGTTAAATTAGAAACCAGTAAAACAAACACTTTGAAAGGCACTAATTTCCAAAATAGGTAATGACCAAGGTGTATCTGAGATCAGTAATTCGTATTATAAATCTATGATAATAAATCTTCACATCCACCAAAACATGGTGTCCTCAGCTCAAATCCCACAGATTAGTCTTACATAGGCTATCTTCCCCAATAACTTGGCTAAAAAATAGGAGTTTTCACTAATGAAGAGATGACTTCTTGCAAATATCAAAATTAAACCCCAGGAAAAGCACACAGCACTCAATTAAATGTAAATTAATATGATCACCACCCTAAAGAATTTACAGCCCCAAAACATAAACGCAGGCAAATATCGAAGCACCAACCACCCAATAAAAGGACCCCCCCAAGGAGCCTTTTTACCTTCTGGAGTAAGTTTTAAAGTAGTTTGATAAAAGTGAAGAAAATCCTTCTACTGTCTTTGGAGGATTATCTTGTCTGAAGTTAGTTATTTTGTCTTCCTCACTGCGGTTCAGGGTTTGTCTCTGTTGCCAGCTTCCTGCAGGACAAGCAGCAGCAGGGGCTGGCTCTGCCCCACAGCCAGGCTCAGCTAAACCCATCCTCACAGCCTCATGATGTCTGGCAAGGGGACACATCCAAGCTCCAAGCTCCCTGCAGCTCAGAAATATATACATCTATGGAGATGAAAATGCCTATCTATTCTGCTTTACTTACATTAATTACCTCTGGAGAGAGAATAGATCCCATCTATCAGCCTGAGACTCTTACAGTGCTTCACAATACATAACGTGTTTCTTTTAAGACAATTCAACCTCTTAATTTACAAGGCTAGAAACCAGGTTACACAAAGGAAATATTCTAGAGCCCTTCTTAGACACTTTAGCATCTCATGTAGAAAGTCCTTTAACTTGCCTCAGAGCTTTAAACTGGATGCAAAATCTGTACAGCAACACCTCATTTTCTGAGTGTGGCTCTGAGCCTGTGCCTTTTCTCTGAGTCTCATTCTGAAAGACAAACCTAGCTCCTACACTTCTCTTCCTTCTCCATTTCAGTACAAATACTGTATTTCTCTTCAACAAGCGACAGACTTGATAAACAGCTACCATTTTCTGTTGGCTCCTCACCTCACATGATGTGGGGCAAGTGGAAAAAAGGCCAGGTAATAATTATTCAGCACAAACAAGGTTTCAGCTCCCAAGTTCTGAAGACGATCTGCCTGTATATTCTTTTTGTTCAAGAATATGACATATGTTCCAAATAAGAAGAGAATGCATTGGAAGATGCTTTCCTTAGGCACAGTAGACTGAATTAAAATGCTATACAGCCCAGACTAAATTCTAAATTGTTAGAAATCTGTTTGATCCAGTGGATCCACTGAGTGGATTTTTTGAGCTTTTCCAAAGTTTCAATGTTGCTGTAGACCTTTAGTTTTTTAAGTGACCAAAAACCAGGTATGAAGAATCTCTTAGAATGGAAAGATTTCATTAATTCATTGCAATATAAAGCATAAGCTGCTTTTCCTTTGAAAATGACCTTTAAAATGACTTTTTAGAGGTTCAGGCCTCCTCTTAGAGGGAGAAAGACTTCAGTAACATAAGGTTGCTAATTAGGCAGTGCTGACTGGCATACATAAACAGGTCAGCATTATTACCCATGTTGCTAAAACCACTCTGATTGTTCTGCTTAGAATAGCTAAAAACCAGGATTTTCTCACCTATGTAACACTGAAAGAGAAATTTGCTCAGAAGGAGAAAGATATTTCTCTTTTTTCTGTCAAAATTTAAAATAGCTGGAGAAAGATTGTAAAAACTCTTTTATGTCTTCTATGAAATTTTAATATTCAAAACTATTATCAAATCTGGATTGTTATTTGGTGAATTTCAATATATGTGATTAATTAGCTTTCAGGCTCATCCAAGCCACACTTGCAAATTGAAAACAGAAACAGAAAAACCTGCAATTCAGATGTTCAAGTAAATACAAAGCACTTCCATGGTGACTGAAAAACAGCACAAATTCATCTTAGAGAATAGCAATTGATAATTTATTCTCTTAACGATGTACAAATCTTAACAGACATCATCAAGACTGTTCAGTAAACTGGATGATCTATAAGAAAGATCAGAACAGCAAAATGATTACTCACATGATAGGCCCATACTAGTAATGCTCTAAGATCCTCCAAATACATGTAATAATTAATATGAATTTTTTCAACTAACAAATTCCGGGTTGTTTTTTTTTTTATAATCGGTGTAATATATTCAAATAATCTCATTTTGAAGAGAATTCTCATGGCAGTGTAACGTGTCAGTTGCAATTTCCAAACAGCATAGGCTGAAAGTCTCTAAAAGAGGGAATTACAGTAATCAGCCCTTGAGATGATAAAAGCATTAATCAGCATCTATCTTTACTACTGATCAAGGTCACAGCTTGGCAATAATACAGAGACTATAAAAAGGAGCCTTTGAAACAGATGCAAATACTTACCAAATGGTATGGCACTTTGTGACCAGATGCTAAAAGCAGTACAGAATGTAATAGCAAAAGGGAGACACTAAAAATTAAAGATTTAAATATTCTGCAACATAATTCATGCCCTGTGAAGCATACCATTAGGACTGGTATTTTTACAAATAGATTAAACTTCAATACATGAGAACATAATTAAGAATAAATGGAATAACTTCTAAATGACTTAACCACTTGGTCACCAAAAATGGATTATTGTTGTTGGCAGACTTCTCCGTTCTTCTAATTAAAGTCAACCATTTAAAACAGTACCTTCCTATTAATATGACAGATTTGATGAAGGAACTATAAAATTTAACACTCTCTAATGAAACTATTTCCACCTTGTACTTCTTGTCAGTAAATGGTGACATTCTATTCTCCAAGCAAAACAAACAGCCCCATGGATTTCCCAGAGGCTGAAGCCACGACCACTGTTTGACAACAGGAAACACAGCTGTCTTTCAGTGACTTCACTGCAAGTGGAGATTACCTTCTCTGAAGACATTAAGGATGTTGCATATCTTCTAGGAGAGGGTACTTCCTGATCAAAACCAGCAATACTTATAAAAATGTAGCCTGACCATTAGTCACAGTTCATCACCATAAATAATTCAGGATATAAATTTCATAATCAAAATGAAAGTTGCAAGACAGGAGCAGAGCTTTCATAAAGACATCACTCATGGTCCTATCAAAGGCGTGGTGTGGAAAAGGTCTGTAGCAAGTCTAATACACCATAATGGAAGAAAACTAGCCCAAGCAAAAGAGCCATAGACATTTTTATCAAAAATCTTCATTTTCACAGAATCACAGAATCATCCAGGTGGGAAAAGACCTTGAAGATCATGCAGTCCAACCATTAACCTAACATTAACAGTTCTCAACTACAACGTATCACTAAGGTATATGTCAACCAGATTCTTAAACACCTCCAGGGATGGGGACTCCACCACTGCCCTGGGCAGCCCATTCTAACACCTAACAACCCGTTCTGGAAAGAAATGCTTCCTGACATCTAGTCTAAACCTTCCCTAGCGCAACTTGAGGCCATTCCCTCTTGTCCTGTAGCTTACTACTTGGTTAAAGAGACTCATCCCCAGCTCTCTGCACCCTCCTTTCAGGGAGCTGTAGAGGGCGATGAGGTCTCCCCTCAGCCTCCTCTTCTCCAGACTAAACACCCCCAGTTCCCTCAGCCGCTCCCCGTACGACCTGTGCTCCAGACCCTGCACCAGCTCCGTTGCCCTTCTCTGGACACGCTCGAGTCATTCAATGTCCTTTTTGTAGTGAGGGGCCCAAAACTGAACACAGGAATCGAGGGGCGGCCTCACCAGTGCCGAGGACAGGGGTCAGATCCCTTCCCTGTCCCTGCTGGCCACGCTATTGCTGACACAAGCCAGGATGCCATTGGCCTTCTTGGCCCCCTGGGCACACTGCTGGCTCCTGTTCAGCCAGCTGTCAATCACCCCCCCAGGTCCCTCTCTGACTGGCAGCTCTCCAGCCACTCCTCCCCAAGCCTGTAGCGCTGCTGGGGGTTGTTGTGGCCCAAGGGCAGCCTGTACTTCCATCTCAGAGGACACAGGCTGGAAGGTGGCTCAGGAAATCTCTAGTTCAGCCTCTTGCACAAAGCAGGCCCGAAGTCACACCACACTGGCCAAGGCTTTATTCAGTCAGGTCTTGAAGATCACCAAGGACAGAGACTGCCTGGAGAGTTCCAGGCAACCAACTCCACTGTCTGACTGTTCTCACAGGAACAGTATTTTCTTATATCCAGACTGAACACCTTGCATTGCATCTTATGTCAATTATTTTCTGTCCTCCCTCGATGCACCACTGTGAAGCACCTAAGTCTGTCTTCTGGGTTAACATCCTCCCTGGTACGGGGAGGACTGCTGTGAGGTCCCCTTGAAGCCATCTCTCCTCCAGGCTGAACATACCCAGCGTCCCCATCTTCTCACAGGACAAATGCTCCAGTGCCCGACTGGCTTCATGGACCTCCACTGAACTCACTCCAGTTTATCCAAGTCTTCTTGCACTGGGTGACCCAAAACTGAGTGCAATATCTAGATGCAGTCTAAGAAGTGCTGAATAGAGGCAGATAATCCCTTCCCTCAATCTGCTGGCTGTGCCCCTACTTAGACAGCCCAGGAGAGGAGACTCCTGGCTGTCCCTGCTGCCAGCGTATGTGGCTGGTCCATGCTCAGCTGCCTGCCAGGGCTCACGTTATATTGGGCTGTGTGACCTGTCATGAACACAGGAAACCAGAAGCATTTCTCTCTCATGTCAATATATACAACAGTGGCATCTGGGGCCCTCTTTCCTGAAAAAGTATTGACAATGTGACTAAAGGGCTAGTTGTAGAATCATGCTTTAAGAGGGAAAGACATGGAAAATCCCAGGTCTTTCTTAAAAATCTGCGACAAAATGTTATTCTAAAGAATGTTTTTAATATACTGGGCAACACATTATCTTTGGGGACCATAAAATCAGAGGTGTGTGAATTATCCACCTGGAACTGGACAATAGTAAGGCCCTTCTGAATTTGGTACTAACTGTCTTTTTGTTTAAAGCTTCTGTGCACTGCCTCATACACCTTAGGTCAGACTTTTAAAGACACCAAAATAATTCTTTGTGGATAATTTTATATAGCATCAGCTGAGATGAGAGTAAAAATATACCACATAAAGATGCACTACTTGGAAATCCCACAAACAGCTTTAGATAAAATCCTCTGTTAAAACTGATTAACTAACCAAGCCTCTGCTTTTCCTACTGTAAATTATGCACTAATTAATGTTTGCTTTCTACTACGGAGTGGCATTAATATGACAAGAAACAAGATCACAAACACTATGCAAAACACACACAAAACACCTGATTAGCCCCCATTACAGGAAAAGGAACCCAACATATAATTAATTAGTTTTACTAATTTTAGCTGTTCCTAGATCTTATAAGAGGCCTTACATCAGTGTAACTTCTATTCCTATACTAAAATATCATCTGAGGACCTAAACAAACCCTGACATATTTTTAATCATCACAGTTGTCATATCTAAATCCAGTACAGGAAGAAGTTGCCACTTCACTACATGATCTCATTTGCTGTGCGATCAACATGGGAACATTCTTTTGCTGACTTGACAAACAGAAATAAATCCTAGATTCTGGAAACATGTTTAGGATTTATTAATTTTACTGAGAACAGAATTTAACAGAGACGTGAATCTGACCATAGAACTGGCTATTTTAAGTATCTTCCCCAGTGTACACCACACTAGAAATCTTCCTCAATGTATTTAAACTTTCAGAACCTTAATGAACAAAATAGGACAGACTTCTTTTAATATTCCATTTTGTTTCCATGCAAAAGAAAAACTGGATACTGAACAAAGTATTATGTTATGTAACATGCAGTATATGGAATTATATGTATGCAGTAGTGCCCCAGATCTCTAGGCAAAGAAATGGCATTAAATGGGACTCTTTCCTTCAAAATATTCTTCTAGATCTTATTTTGAAAATACATTTCTATGAGCAGAATTTAGTGCACATAGCTTCACAAATTTCAGGAAAAAATGCAAACAAATAATAAACTGAAGTGATGACATTACCGAGTTTTTCTCATTTCATTAACAAGGATCTAGACATGGAACAACAGTATAAAAGAGCTGATACTGGTAATTTCTCAAATTAAATTGTATGGCTAGGTAATTCTGACAGCTTTCAACCACAGATAACTCACACTAATGAAGATGGATGCTATATTAGCAGAGACATGGTGGGAAGTTAAAACACTGCACATCAAGGGAGCTGGGTCCTACTCTTGTATGACTTTGGACTCATTTTGAGGGACGGCTTAATTTTGTTTTTCTCCTGAAGCAATGGAGTTTACCTCCAGTTAAAAGCAAGACAGAGTGGATCCAAGAGCATGGATGCTATTGCCTCACTGCAAATTCAAACGACTCTCAGATTTCACATCAGAAGGGATTTGAACTTTTCCTCCAGAAGAATCAGCTGGGGTCACTGGACTTCTGACAGTGTGATTGCCCCTTGGGATCACTGAGGAGTTGTAACTGGCTAATCATTGTCATCTCAGAGACACGGGACATGGGCACATCCCTCAATCTCTCATTTTCTTTACTGTGAAGTAGTTATCTCTTTTTGGCCTTTCAGTACTTTGGTGTTGATTTAGAATTTGTCATAGAGCAGTAGGAATCACTTTGTGTTCGATGGTATGTGACTATTTGTGTGGCAGATGTTCTGCAAACATCAAATCCTGAGGCAGCTGTTCTGTGAACCTCTGAACAAGACATCTGTTGTAATGATGGTCATAATCCTCAGTAATTTTAGAGGATTAGACTCAATGACAGAGTTGGTCTATACCCTATCTATCGCACCTCTGTGCAACAAATTCCTTCTTTGCGAAAGATAAATATTCCCTTAAATCTTAAGAATGACTTCTAGCCAGTCGTTTAGTTGAAAAGTATTCTGAAATCCCCAGGTCCCAGAAGGCAACACTCAAGCACTGAGTTAGTCTAAACTCTAGAAAGGGCATATGAAGCTTCTGAAAATTAAGTCATCGCACTACAAGCTCTACATTGCTCCTCCATATGCAGAACACAGCCCCTACCAGCGGAAGGACAATAGACTTCTTTAAAGAAAGAGCAACAATCCCATTGTAGTGGGTGACTCTGTTCTGAGGGGTATGGAGCGGCCCATATGTCAACCAGACCCATACCATACAGAAGTCTACTGCCTCCCTGGGGCTCGGGTCAGAGATATTAAAACGAAGGTCACTGCTTTGGTGCAGGTCTCTGATTACTACCCCTTATTGGTTATCCAGGCAGGTAATGATGAGGTGGTAGAGACAAGTCTTAAGGCACTCAAAAAGGACTTCAAGGCACTGGGGTGGCTAATTGAAGGCTTGGGAGCTCATGTCGTGTTTTCATCAATGCCTCAAGTGGAAGGGAAAACCACTGATAGAGGGTGGAAAACATATCTGATTAACACGTGGCTCAGAGACTGACCACCATCAAAATTTTGTGGTTTTGATCATGGCGAAGTTTATAAGGCACCTGGTCTGTTGGCAAGCTGTCTGCAGCTGTTCCAGAGGGGGAAAAGGATTCCGGAGCAGGAGATAGCAGGGCTTATTGACAGGGCTTTAAACTAGATATGAGGGGGGGACGAGGAGATAACTGGGCATGTTAGGAACAAGCTCAAGGGAAGCGTGCCAAACCTTGAAGGATGGTGAACTGGTAAGGGTTCTCCCTCTGACACTTCATTTGAGAGAAGGGAAAGATGTTTAGGAACCGCGGAAGCACCTGAGAAGTGTCTGGTAGGGAATGGGGCCCACACTCAAAAAAAGTGTTGAATTCACTAGCTCATTTCAAGTGCATCTGTACCAATGCCCACAGTAGGAGCAACAAACAGGGGGAGCTTGAGGCCACGATGCAGCACAAGAATTATGACAGAGTAGCTATAACAGAAACGTGGTGGGGTACCTCACATGACTGGAGTGCTGCAATAGATGGCTACAAACTCTTCAGGAGGGACAGACAAGGAAGGAGAGGTGGTGGAGTGGCCCTGTATGTTAGAGAATGCTATGAGAGCTCAGAAATCAAGAATAGTGAAAATGGGGTTGAGAAAGTTTGGGTTAGGTTAAGGGCCAACAAAGCAGATCTTGCTGTGGGAGTCTGCTATAGACCCCCCAACCAGAGCAGTGAGGTGGATGAAGCTTTCTACAAACAGTTGGGGGAAATCTTGCGGTCACTTGCCGTTGTTCTTGTGGGGGACTTTAACCTCCCAGATATCTGCTGGGAGCACAGCACAGCAGAGAGGGAACAATCCAGGAGGTTCCTGGAATGTATGGAGGATAACTTCCTCACACAGCTGGTGAGTGAGCCGACCAGGGAAGGTGCCTCCTGGAGCTGCTGCTTGTGAACAGGGAAGAGCTTGTGGGGGAAGTAAAGGTTGGAGGCTGTCTAGGGTGCAGTGATCATGAGATGACTGAATTTTTGATCCTTCAAGAAACAAGGAGAGGGGTTTAAGTAAAACTGCCACCTCAGACTTCCGCAGGGCTAACTCTGACCTGTTCAAAAGACTGACTAACAAAATCCCTTGGGAGGCTGCCCTGAAGGAAATGGGAGTCCAGGAAGGCTGGACATACTTCAGGAGAGAAGTCTGAAAGGCACAGGAGCAGGCTGTTCCCGTGTGCTGGAAAACAAGCAGGTGGGGAAGGAGCCCGGCCTGGCTAAACAGGGACCTTTGGCTGGATCTCAAGAACAAAAGGAGAATCTATTGCCTTTGGAAGAGGGGCCAGGTCTCTCATGAAGACTATAAAGATGTAGTGAAGCTATGCCGGGAGAACATTAGGGGAGCCAAAGCGCAGCTAGAGCTCAACTTGGCTACAGCTGTTAAGGATAACAAAAAATGTTTCTATATATTTGTTAATAGCAAAAGGACTATTAGGGAAAATCTCCCTCCTTTATAGGATGCAGAGGGAAACATGGTAACTAAGGATGAGGAAAAGGCTGAAGGTGCTCAACGCCTACTTTGCCTCAGTCTTTAGCAGTGGAACTGGCTGTTCCCTGGACACCCAGCCTCATGAGCTGGGAGATGGGGAGGGGAAGCAGATTGAGGTCAGCACAGTGGAAGAGGAGGTGGTCAGAGACCTGATGCACCACTTGGATGCACACAAGTCTGTGGGACCAGATGGGTTACACCCAAGGGTGCTGAAAGAGTTGGCAGATGTGCTCGCCAAGCCTCTGTCCATGATTTACCTGAAGTCATGGCTAACTGGGGAGGTGCCATTGGACTGGAAGGTGGCATATGTGACACCCATCTACAAGAGAGGCAGAAGGGAGGATCCAGGAAACTATAGACCTGTCAGTCTGATCTCAGTGACAGGGAAGGTCATGGAGCAGGTCATCTTGGGTGCCATTAAAAGTCATATAATGGACAACCAGGGGATCAGGCCCAGTCAGCATGGGGTTATGAAAAGCAGGTCCTGCCTGACAAACCTGATCTCCTTCTACAACAGAGCGACCTGCTCATTGGATGAGGGAAAGGCTGTGGATGTTGTTTACCTTGACTTTAGTAAGGCCTTTCACACCGTTTCCCACAGCATTCTCCTGGAGAAACTGGCTGCTCAAGGCTTGGATGGGCACAGGCTTCGCTGGGTAAAAAACTGTCTGGATGGCCGGGCCCAGAGAGTTGTGGTGAACGGAGTTAAATCCAGTTGGCAGCCGGTCACGAGTGGTGTCCCCCAGGGCTCGGTTTTGGGGCCACTCCTGTTTAACATCTTTATTGATGATCTGGATGAGGGGATCGAGTGCACCCTCAGTCAGTTTGCAGAGGACACCCAGTTGGGTGGGAGTGTTGATCTGCTCGAGGGTAGGGAGGCTCTGCAGAGAGACCTGGACAGGCTGGAGCCATGGGCTGAGCCCAACTGGGGGAGTTTCCATAAGGCCAAATGCCGGGGGCTGCCCTTGGGCCACAACAACCCCCAGCAGCGCTACAGGCTAGGGGAGGAGTGGCTGGAGAGCTGCCGGTCAGAGAGGGACCTGGGGGTGTTGATTGACAGCCGGCTGAACAGGAGCCAGCAGTGTGCCCAGGTGGCCAAGAAGGCCAATGGCATCCTGGCTTGTGTCAGCAATAGCGTGGCCAGCAGGGACAGGGAAGGGATCTGACCCCTGTACTGGCACTGGTGAGGCCGCCCCTCGATTCCTGTGTTCAGTTTTGGGCCCCTCCCTACAAAAAGGACATTGAATGACTTGAGCGTGTCCAGAGAAGGGCAACAGAGCTGGTGCAGGGTCTGGAGCACAGGTCATACGGGGAGCGGCTGAGGGAACTGGGGGTGTTTAGTCTGGAGAAGAGGAGGCTGAGGGGAGACCTCATCGCCCTCTACAGCTCCCTGAAAGGAGGGTACAGAGAGCTGGGGATGAGTCTCTTTAACCAAGTAATAAGTGATAGGACAAGAAGGAATGGCCTCAAGTTGTGCCGGAGAAGGTTTAGACTGGATATTAGGAAGCATTTCTTTCCAGAAGGGGTTGTTGGGCGTTGGAATGGGCTGCCCAGGGCAGTGGTGGAGTCCCCATAACTGAAGGTGTTTAAGAGTCTGATCAACATAGCCCTGAGGGATATGGTGTAGATGGAAACTGTCAGTGTTAGGTTAATGGTTGGACTGCATGATCTTCAAGGTCTTTTCCAACCTGGACAATTCTGTTTTTCAGAGTCTTTAAATCTCTTCCGATTTCAAGCCCCAGCACATCTGTTCAGGACAGCAGATCTGACAGCTTGCCTCACCACACACAGTAACAGCAGACACCAGAAAGACCTTAGAAGAGTCAAACATAGGAATCTGAAAGCCTCATAATTGCTTTCCCAAACCAGCCAGCACTAGCTACAGCTAAGTACTTAGGAAGTACATTAGTGTTTTCTGTCAGGAGGCATTTTTATTGAGTTGGTGATTTGAGATTCTTTTTTCTTCTCCTTTACAAGGTGTTCTTGCCTTTTGAAGAGAAGCTGGATGAGCAACATTTAGGAAACAACCATCACATTCAAAGCAAACAAGATTCTGGGGGGTTTGGTTCCATTCTGCATGCTGGCACCAAGATGGAAAAGAGCCTGCTTTCCACAAAAGAAAACGGAACAGCAGTATGTTCCTGTCGCAGTCCAAGCTTCTCTTCAGTCCTTTTCTTGTGCTTATGGCCAAAAATCCAGACAGAATGAAAGAGGGAGGAATAAGACAACTGCTCAATATAAGCTGTTGAGGGAGAAAAATGTTCTTACCATGACCAATATATCTTCTCTAAGAATATCTGCCCACCCCCAGTGTCTCTTATTACATCTACTATGAAAGAGCTACTGTTGGTAGTAGCGTGTTCTGTCAGCTGTAAAGGTTTGGACCTATTTCAAAGAGCAGTATCAATTCCCACAATGCTAACCCTCATCTCTTTGTCATGGTATTTTGTTCAAAATTCTTTGCCAAGGTCTCAGTACCAGGAAACAGGCCTCAAGCAAACTAGGATGGTCTTTGCTAGGTTTTGAAGGGAAAGATGAAGAGGTTAAGTCACCTTTACCAATACTTGGGGAAAAAAAGAAACAGTGTTACTTAATTGTCAAAAAAAAAACATTTCCGCAGTTTCTGCACTGATCTAATTCTAGCTGTTACCACAGAATGACTTTAACTCAGAGGACTCAGATAGTGTTATCAATCAGAAAAGACATCAAAGAGAAAGCTGAAATCTCAGAATATTGATGTTGACATTTTAGTACTTAAGAGGCAAAGTGATTGATGTATGGCTCAAGACTGTCAAAATCTAAATTCTGCAAAGACAATAAGGCCAAGGGGGGATTAGTTTTGTTTAAAAATGAGTTAGTTTTGGAGCACCAGCCACAGTAAGAAACAAATGAGAATGCGCTCTTGCCCTGCCCACTACTAACCTAGCTATCATTACCTGTTTGTTGTCAAAACTATTTTTAGACTGAATCATCAGAGTACTTTCTTCTCTAATTCCATTGTGTGGCCAGGACAGGGAGAGGACACCCCATGATAATGGAATTATGTGTGCACTGGGACTCTGGTCACCAGCAACACTTCGGAGAGAAAAAATAATTCTACAAGGGGATAGTTGCTCTCATCACTGCACAAGAAACTTTTCTTCAAGAATTAATTCGCTATATTCTGAAGTCTGAAAAATATATGCAGATTTCAGATAGTCCTTCAATTTTCTGGGACTGATCCTAACAAAACATTTTGAAACTGATCGGTTCTCTAAAAAGGCAGCTCACACACTTCTATAGTACGTTATGATGATCTCCCCTTCAGCAGCCTGCAGATGCACATACAGCTTCTTCATGGATACTACTGAGCACTTACATTTTGCAAGTCATATCAAAAAGCCAGAGGTCATGATACAGAGCTGCTATTCCCTGTAGTTCTGTTTCTTAGTAAAAACATCTTGCTTAAAGAAATTCAGCACCATTACTGCTGTCCTTTTCATGATCCAACAGAGCATTGCCTCATACAGGAAAGAAGCAGCTTTGTAGGTCAGAGCATGCAGAAACCAATCAGACCAGTTATTATTCTTCAAGGTGTGGCACAAACCTGCAGCAAATAACAGATACTATCCTGTGTAAGAAATAAACCATACAATCATGAGACACACAGATGAACACAGAAAACCATCTTCTTTCCCTTAGTAGTTCAATTAATTTTCAACTTAAAACTGTAGACCAGCCGTAACACAATTCAAAAACAAGAGTGATTCAAGTTTATTTTATTTATAGAGGTTATGGGGCCACAAATTCCTTGGAGATGGAACACTTTTATATGAATGTAGATAGTGAAATTGTCTGACCAGTATTCAAAAGGTTAAAAGAAGTAAGCCAATAAATACTAGAAATCCACAGTACTTTGGTAAACATCATATTGTCATCAACACATTGATAAACAGCAGCTGACCACAAATTCAGTTTGTCTTACTTTGATATGCCATTGCTATTAAGCATTTTTGTTGATGTGTGTGTTGCCTAAAGCAAAAAAGCTTAGATGTTCCTTATCTTAGGACCACAAGGTGTGTCACAGACAATATTTTTTTTTCTTTTTTTTTAATTCTTAAACAGGTTACCATTTTGAGCTTGAGATGTGATAATTGTGTTCTGTAAGGCTCCATTCCCTCACTGGGTGGCATGCAGAAGTCCACATTTCCCATGAAGCCCATCAAAATTAATAAGCACATTACCTTCATGGAATGATTTTCAAAAGGAAGGCTTAACATTTACCATAATTCCCTTTTGGCTATCTTTATATTTTCCTAAGGTATCATCCTTCTCCTGTGTACTGAAAAGCAATGAGGAAAAGTATGCTTTGAAAAAACAGGCTGAGTGGAATTAGAAGGAGTAAATAGTGTGCTCACTGGGAAGTAATTAAAAGCCATGAAGCAGGAAGAAGGCTGGAGGTGCCTAAAAGGCATTATAATTAAAACCTAATGCATGTTAACTGTGAGTAGAACATTGAATTCATTGACATGAATGACAAAACTCCCACTGAATTCAATAGGGACAGGATTTTACTCTGTAAGTGCTCAACAAGAAGGTCAGTTCAGCTTCAGAGAGATTGATTGGAGGTTTGAGGATAAAAAGAAACCTTGCTGAAAACGGGAACTGGTGATTTATATAGACAATGATATGCACAGTTGTGAAATATCCACAAGAGAAATGAAAAGAGCTAATGAAAACCAAGTAAATTAATCCCTGTGAAAGGGGAAGAAGAAATTATTTTTAAAATATGACCAGGGAAAAAAACAAAGACCATTACAAAGGAGACAGAATCAAGAAAAATCCTGAACATGGAACAATTTTATCCCAACTAATAACTAGAAAGAAAGTGACTAAGCAGTTAAAAGGCAGTGATAACTTTGTAGAGCATAGCTATTGATAAAAAGCATATTGGGAATACTTGGAAAATCTGAATTGATTCTGATAGCACAGCCTATTTAACTACAAAACAGAAATGAATTAAGAAAGAAAAAGAAATAGAATTTGCCGTTCAGTATATCTAATCTTCAGAGCCCAGTTAAGTAATGGAACCATTCTTCAGAAACAGTCAACCCAATTCCAGTGGTTTTAATACCATGTTGTCAAAAAATGGCAACATAATTTAAATTTGCCCAGATATACTTAATGGATTTAGACAAAACCCCAGAAATTTAAAACCATACTGGATATCACCACTGTCCTATAACAAACATACCACCAAAAGTCCTACTTGTACAGGGAGTCTAGCAGGCTAACAAATTTTGAATGGAAAATCTGGTGTTTAATTTGACCAAATGAATGAAATTTCATACTAGATACACTGCATGTGAATAGCAAAGGAAAAAAAATGCAGAAGAGTAGGTACAGAAGATTACGTAAGCACTTGGAGTTCAACTGCTGCAAGAAGGGAATTCTGTTTAATTTGGATGGTATATCCAAAAATCTGATATCAACAGTCAGCAAGCAGTGGATGGAAAGGAAATATTAGCAGCGTACCAGCCTATTAAGTAATGATACTCTCCATGTCTGGAGAATACTTGCAAAAGCTCTCCTTACCAGACCAACAGATCTTCCCAGTAGAATACTCTTAACATGAAAAATTCTGAGGTAGAATTGTGAGCACGTAACTTGTAGAAAGGATACGAGAAATCCAGAAAAAAAAAATATGGAAAACAAGTACATTTAACAATAGCAGCAAGCAGACAATCTCCTAAAACACCACGCAGCCTTTCATTATCTGATCCTGCAAGTCAGCAACTAAAAATATGCACTTAATTACTTATTTAAGTTACCTGTGTGAGATAAAAAAGGATACAGAGCCAACTGAGAGAGCTTGAGAGCCCTGGGACTCCAGAGAGTCCTAGTCAGAGATTTCAACTCTGACGAGACTTTAACTTAACCAGAGAAAGGGCAGAGGATGGAGCTTCTGAAGCATAGTGAGTGCTGTCTCCCTCATCCTTTTACTCAGTCAGGCTGCCCAAGAGGTAGTGGGTCTTATGCAGACTATCCCAGACACTGTTATATTTCAAATACAAGTATACATTCCCTTAAAGGGCTCGTTACCTCTAGTGCTGTGAGCAAAGACACTTCCAACTGCTCTCATTTGTTGAGTGTCCTCATGAGACATTCTTGGTATTTCTGCACTGCAATGCAAAGGCTTAGTAAGAAAATATTCTCCTGAGACATCAGTCCTAGTCCCTCCCTGGACTACACAGTTTGTTCCTACAGCCACACAAACACTCCCTGGAGACCTCACGCACATTCTGCAGGGAGCTCTATTTTTTGCTCTTCTTCACATCCATGCACAGTACACAAAATGCAAATAGGGCAGTCTTAAACCTCAGAAAAACACATATTACTTATTTATTCTTGACTGAAGTTCCACAAAGATGTAAGAAAAACACAACCCAACCAGCAACAGTCCTATTTACTTTGTCCTACATCTCATATGCACCGATTCATATTTAAATTTTCAGTCATTTTTAGCAAGTACGGTTATTTTTATGTACCAGGTCAGGTCATTCCAGACATGCAATTGACACTCTTATCTGCAAATTTTGGAGGGGAAAGGTCTCTTCAATCACTTTGAAGAGATGAGACAATATTGACAAGACTTAAATTATTAACAAGAAAAACGCCTTAAGAATTTTGCACTTCAACTCCTAGTGGAGAAATAATTAGTTTCTTTTTAAGTAAGAAGCCTCTTGTTCTTCTACAGAAGTTATATACAAAGTTAACACTAGAATCCCACTTATTTCTCTGCTTGCTTGTGAGTTGAATCACATAAAATGTAACATTGCACTATTTTTAGAGCTGTGAAAATGAGATATAAATCATTCCAGTTTCACAAGTCACCTTTAAGGAAGTATTTAAGGGTTTTTTACTCTACTGTGACTTCATAATTGAAAAGTACTAAAAATGTTTAAACATGAGATTCAGTGGCTTAAAATGAATACTGTCACAGTAAAAATAGATTCCTTGAGAGAATTAACTAATCATTAATAACTTGAATTGACAAAGGCAGCACTAATCAAGTTCTGGTTTCATAATAATTATAAAAATGGGTGGAAGGGAAGAGCAAGCTAATGAAGTGAGAATAATTTCTGCAAAAATAGTAATGAATCTACAGCACATTAACTCATTACAATTATACTTTTATTTCAGTATTTCTTTTCCAGGTCAAGAAAAACACAGGACACTTAGGACAAGCTGAGCAGGGAAAAAATAATGCATTTTACTACTGGCAGCACCTACGTCATGTGAGAAAATATCAGAAAAAACAGATTAATTTTATGTTACAAAAGGGGATAAAGCATCTGAAAGGTGCTGACCAGAAAGAATGATCCAGTTACAGAAATAAATGTACAAGCTATGTTGAATACAATTTTTTGAAAAGCTATATTGTTAACTTGAGTGCTCAGCTAGCAGGACTGTCACGCCACGCTAAAGACTAACCTAGAAAAACATGTTTCTATCCAGGAAAATTATGGTAGTTGTATCTGACCCTCAAAGTTGACAACAATGTCTGAAGACTCCAGTGGGGACAGAATCAACCTCCATATACAGAATATCCCATGTTGAAACATGTGTGCACTGTAATCACATGCACATTAAGCCTTTGGCTTCAGAGAGGGATCAGAACCATTGCACAAGAATAAATCAACTGGATGGTACAGGTCCAAAAGACCTTCCAGAAGTGTCAAACTTATAATGAATGACTCTACAACACAACACACATGTTCAGAGGCTTCAAATAAGATCATTTCAATGTCCACAGTCCCAGATGAGACCACTATGAAATGCTGATGTGCAGCAGCTGGATCAGAGGCATCTGTGCTAGGGTTATCAGGTGTCCCTAAATCCCAGACACATTTGTAAAGTATTCAAAATGTGCCAAGAATTCTAGAGAATACAGCCGAGAAAATCCAAACATATGTATGCCCTAACCCTCCATGAGAATGTGTCTGAACAAACTTCCCAAACATCCACAACTCCCAGTGTTTTTTTTCTGAGGTGATAATGGGTAAAATACTGTTACCTGTGTACTACACATGCACACACTGAGAGTTAATAAATTATTTCATGAACCTCCTAACCAGGTTCAATTTATAGTGTTCACCTAAAAACTTAATTTCGCCTCTGCAGCTGCTTTAATCAGTGGGAATCTTTGGCTAGCTCTGAGCTCTGGTCAGGTGAGAAAAAAAAAGCAAAAGGAGTTTGTAAAAGCTTCTTTTCTTTTTTCTTTTTTTTTTTTTCAGTCTTTACCTCTGTGTGAGTAAAAGGCAGATGCATTTATATTCCTTGAAATAAATCTTATTTGACACAGTTATTCTGTCTGACTTTCTGCAAGGCAGACTTCTTTTGCCAGGAATAAAAGCTGTGATCAGTATAAAACAGAAAAATCAATGTCATATAAAAGGAATGGTGATTCTATATATGCACCCAAACACTGCACACACAAGTAGTGTGAGACCTGATCCTCTGATCATGCAAATAAGTAAACAAATTAGTTGCACTTGCTGAGAATGGCTTCTAACACTACTGCTAGATATTTTCTGGAGGTGGGGCTGAGAGAAAGCACAAGTTAATCAGAACCTGCTATTTTTTCTTCTCAACATCATGTCTGTTAATTCAGTCTATGTGAGCCTACAGCTAATTTAAAAGAACACAGTAATGCCAGTTTTGCTAATGGTTTTCAGTTTAGATTTCAACACATCAGGATGTTTCCTCTCAGTTTTCTATTTGTAATTCTGCCTTGCACAATGCTGATTTTAATTTGAAGTTTTTTCTCTTTTGTATTTTTTTTAAAAAGATATATTTTCCTCTTCCTGTGATGGCATCATGCTTAGATTTTCTCACTAAAATACCAAGCCCTTCTACTTTCAATGTTTTTTATTTTTCTCACTAAATTCCTCTTTCATGTATTACCTTCTGTTACAGCACTTCTCTTCAGAGAATCTGAAATTTTAAAAATGCCATGATTTCCAAGTGTCCTGAGAAACAAAGTACGTCTACACTATGCAGTCCTACTTTAGACCAAAATGACTTAAAAATCTCAGATTTCTACTTAGTATGTTACAACGCGTATCAAAATCTCTGGTTGCGTTTGACACTGCAGATTTGATTTAATTATGTACAAACATCACTCCTTGTTTGAAGATTCTCCAGTCAGACAGTTCTGGCTGCTTTATGGATTTCCTCTGTATTATTTCAAGTACTATGTAAGCTTTCACAAGGAAAGCTCTGTTACAGTACAGCTTGCCATAATTATAAGCATCTTCTTTTTACTTCGCCTGTGTTTGTACACCAGCAGAAGGACTGCGCTCCACAAGAAATCATTTCTGCAACTGACAGCTTGCAGAAATTCCCTGCACGGCCTCGTGATCAGTGAGAAGGAACCGCACACCGCTGTTCAATGGCCACGGGATGCCACGTTAGACATTTTGCTCTGCCTCCCTCCCCAAGCGGTCCTGATGCTGCTTTCTGGGACAGGCTGGCGGGGGGGCACATGCTGCAGTGCGCACCCGAGCCATGTGCCATGCACCCTGATACCTGGATGGGATTTTCCCTAGCTGCCTTCAGGAACAGACATCAGTCAGCTAGCAAAGACGATACTTCAGCTAGCAAAGACGA
>NW_020799092.1:46997152-47003746 GCF_003259725.1 Athene cunicularia | reverse complement strand
AAAAAAAAAAAAAAAAAAAAAAAAAAAAAGAGCAAGACACCAGCAGTAGTTGTTATGTTCTTCTCTCCTAACTGACACATCGGCTCTGTACATTGCCAAACAAAGGGAGTTTTGACTAAATATTTGTCTTCCACTCTATTCCTCTGTGAAAATTAACATGCACAGGATCACTCACATGAACAGCATAAAAGGGGCTAACAATGAAAGAGTAGTATGAAGAGACAAAACATTCATTAAGGATTAAAAAAAGAAGGGTGGCTTCACCCACTGCCAAACAGCTTTTATTTAAACAGGCTATTGCATCCTGCCCCCACTATATACAGACACACAGACTGCAAGAGAAAAGCTTGTTTACCCTCATCCTCCAGCTTTTCCATTTCTGCAAAATTTGGCAGCATAAATTTGTTTAACATTTCCTGTGATTTCTCCATCCTGCTAACTTCTCTGGAGACCCAGAGACCAATGCCACTTCAAGGAAAGCTGGGCAATCCCTTCCTTGCTGGGGTAGAGGGCCACCCTCAAGACACCTAGAAAAGCAGAGGAGATAGAGGGGCAGGAGGAAAAGGATATGATGCAGCTATACCATTTTGATTTTCCAAAATGGCAGCTGGTTGGAAGGGGGGGCAGGTGCACACTGTCACCCGAAGGGGTTGGAGTGGCAGCGGTGCTGTGCTGCATGGCAGGGACTGCAATGGGAAAACAGCATCTCCCCCCCTACTCGACCCCCAGCGCACCCTGCAGGGCCAGGGCATCCATGCACCAGGGGAATCCCACCGTTTTTCCAACTCCCAGAAGCTCTCATGCTGATTCAACTACCACCAAAACCAGTGTGTCTCTGGACTTCCGTTCACAGTAAGGGGATAATTTTCAAGTCAAACAAGTAACTTGGTACTCATCTCATGTCTGAAAGTTTCAGATTCCAGTCAGAACTACCCAAAGCCACCCTGCTTTTTGCCTTCCTCTTTTTAGTTAGCATGAAGAACATTTTCTATGATAAAGGCTAGTGAAGCCCTAGGAGGGATGGCCAACCCAAATACTGCAAGTTTTTATGAACGAACAGGCTGAACAAACATGGCACAGGATGCTTTTAGTTCAATTAATCCTGTCTTGGGCGGATGGATTACGTGACTCTTAGAGTCCCTGAGAAAAACTTCCTCTCTGGTTCTGTTGTTTCTTTAAAAACTATCAACCACCTTCTCCCCTTTGATTTCCACTATGTAATAAAATATCTTTAAATCCTGTTTAAAAATAAAGGTCAAGCCCTGCAAGTGCAAGAAATAGTTGTAGCAGGTGTCTTTTCATGACAAAGGAAAGTCACAAATGAGACATTTTGGATTAAACAAGCTGAACAGAGACAGTGGAAAACACCACATGCTGAATTAATGTTGACACAAGCCAAAACAATAAATTCATCACAGATTCGGTGGCATGTCCAACTCCACAGTCTCTGGAGTCCTGTCCATGTGGTCTTGTGATACCAGTGACAGACAGGAGATTAAACTGGGCAGCAGAACAATATGCAGGATGTACAATCTCTTATCAGACGCCCAGTACAAGCTGCCAACAACTAATGTGGCCTTGGGCACTGTCCACACTCTGCTCAACCTTCCCACTGAGGACTGATGAAAACAGGTGTCTCCAAGAGGTGATCTGGCAGATGATCTAAAGTGAACAATGAGGTGCAGAGTGAGGGAAGATAAAACATGGGGAAGGGGCCCAAACTGTGACAGGATTTCCATGTGGTCGTCGTGCTGGATGCATGAGACCCCATTTGCAGGCAGCCCCCCTCAGTGCCCTTGCTGTCTCCCCAGGAAGGGATGAGAAGAAATCTCTAGCCCTAGATGTCCCTTCCATGTGTCTCCCTAGAAAAGGATGTTCTAGGCCATGCCAAAAATACCAGCATGGTGTGTTTCCACGCCACTGGCTTGATGGTTTGATCGCTTCTCCGACTGCTCTGACAGGGTGAAAAAGAGGCCGTGAAAAAATGTCAGTTACATTTTATCTGGAGAATCATTTGAAAAAAGTTTGATGGAACAGTGTGAAGCTTTCCCTGGTGCAGGACTAGGACATCCACCGAACTGGAAGGAGGCCAAGGGGCAGAAATCACAAGGGCTGTAAAAGATTCAAGTAGAAATATCTTTTAGCAAGAGACCTTTCACAGTTTATACCCATTCTTGTTCTCAGGTGTTTAAAACACTCCCACAAACTAAGGATAATTATTGTCTCGCCCTAGCTGTTGGACATGTCATTAGCAAACTTTTTTAACACCTTGTGTTAAGAAAGAAAATATTTCCAAACACTAAGAAATACTGGCATTAGCATGGCTCTGGCAGTGAAAGCTGCATCCACAAAACAAGCGTTAGAGAACCCAAGCAAGCACTGGTATCCCCTCAGAAAATCAGAGGTGTTTAGCTCCTTACCCTATTAACTTCTGCCTCGTACCCTGCTATATTACCCCAAAATCCCACTGTTTGGCAGAAGAGATTTTGCCTGACGAGAGACAGTGCCAAGGCTGAGGGAGCCAAAGACCTTTTCTCTGGCGTGGGCCAGGTGTCCCCACAAAGCGGGAGGGCTGCAAGGCACCATGCTGGGACACCATCACTGTTCTTGTGAGGATTTTGCAAGGATCAGAGAGTCCAATGACCCAACACCTGGAACAGCCACAGCATGTCTCTGCTGAGAAACTAAACAGGCTTCAAATGAGGCACCCAGAAGGACCTCCAGGCAAATGTTCAGCTTTTAAATCAAGTCCATTCACTCCACAGAATCCAAGAAATGTTAATCACTTTTCAGCATTTTAGTCAGTTAGGGACTTATGTGTTATGTTGAATTAGGACCAAAAAATTACACCTGACTGAGATGTACTTTTTACAGCAAAGGACATGGATATCTAGTGGACAAAGTACATGGTTTTGTCCTGAAGGTTATGTCAATTTTAAGATTTTGATCAGATTTTGGACATAAAGAGGTTAAGGATATAGCAAAAAGATGCTACAGAAGCCAGAGATGTGTTCTTGAATCCTTATTTTCTTCTCTCTTTTACTGTTTTGTCTTTTTCTCCTGTTAAAAGACCCAAACAGTATTAAAGGGAAAGATTTCAAAGTCCGTAAGTGTAACTAGATGAGGAGGCACAACATATCATATGGAAACTGGAATTGAAGAGGAAAAGATTTCTATCATTTAAGACCCTGGTCTTGCCAAAAGCAAATGTAGATGAATGCAGACTGACAAGCCCTGGAACAAAGAACCAAACTGACAGACTATCACCTAAAAGAAAGATTCTGCAGCATAAAAAGAGATTGGAAGTTATTACAGAAAAATCCTTTAAAGCCTTTAGCCAAGTATCCAGTTGTAGTAAAGAAAGCAAACAAAAGTTAGGTAGTATTGCTAAAGGAATATAAATCAAAGCTGTTGGTATTATCGCTATAATAACACAGTAGCTAAACTTGCAGAGGGAATATATGGTACACTTTAAGTGTCCATGCACTAAAGGAAAATATAACTTCCTTTTTGGCAGGTTAGCAAAAGAGCTATGAAATACTAACAGCAAATGCAAGATTTTAATAAAATTAGAAGTCAGAGGCAATATCTGAGGTCCTTCTGCCAGTCAAATTGATTATTTAGATGAAGGATTCTTTGAGTCATTACTAATAGTTTTAATTTACATTTTGGACATGCACAGCTTAGTACCATCATCAGAGAGTGGTAAAACAGAAATCCACTATTGAGCATCCCCAAGAAATCTGTGTGAGGGGGTCGCAACTGCTTCTGTAGGACAGACTGGCTACAAGTGAGTTTTTCCTTCCACAGAATAGTATCTTTTGTAACAACTGCTGTCCTTCCTGATCATTTTTTCCAGCTTTTGCCAGCAAATCTTGGAAAATAAGTAAAATATGCTTTCCTTTTCTTCAGTTACAACATGCTCTCCAGCCTTACTTAGTAAGGGTAGCCAGCAAGTCAATGAAATTGCTGGATTGTCTCTTAATGTCTTTGTTAAATTCTCTACCGGTCACTGAAGATCTCATTCATAATTACCAAGACTGTATGTGCCTGGGATATATCTCTTAAAAATAATATTGCTGACATACAAGTTACACTATTGTCTAGTTCAGCACTGTTTAACATAAAAGCACTGCACTTGCCTGCAGATTAAGAAATCCTGTGTTGAATATTCTTAGATCATGTTTTATAGGTTTCATGCTTACAACTATGTTTGTCTAACTGAGTTTAGAAGGGGAAAAATGAAAAAAAAAACAAAAAAACAAAAAACCTTTCCAGGTGGATTTTGTTTCGTTTGGCGCTTTTTTTTGCAATACACTTAAAATAACTGTATTCCTGAAAGTCTTTGATAGCACTGAACTGTACCATTATATTAATCACAAGTGCAATCACTCACTATCTTGGTTATTTTGGTTAAAAATTACCTATTACTATTTCTTGTCAGAGATACAAAGTTAAAAACAATGTCAATCCAAAAATCACTCATTTAAAGAACAAATACATATTCATAAATAGCTATAGACTTTGATCAGGCATTCCTTCCCAGTTACAATCTACTTCTGATATCAACAGCAGAAGAAAATCTCAATTAGTGGATTCCCTCACTGAAAACCTAACTACTTCACCAGGTTTCAAGGATTCATGCTAGAAGACTGTTAAAAACACACCAACTATCTCAGAAGTTGGTAAAACACAGAAAAAAGGATGATTTCATTTTTGCTCTCAAATATTTATAAACAGCATTATGAAGTTAACTGAAACAAAACCCAAAATGAAATCCAGAGAAAAAGCAGCACTATCCAATCAATGGTAAACTATACAAGGAAGAAAATGCAAGAATAAACTGATATAGGAAATGAGTATGATGACATTTTACAATCCCCATAGCCTTCATACTGGTTTAAAATATTCTTGATGACTTTTTATATGAAATGTATTTCTCTGTTGCAGACTGGTTGGCAACATTGCATGATGCAGCATTTGTGTTTCAGACTTTGCTACCTGAAGGTCATCTTAGCCTAGTATTTATTCTGAGCTTAATACCAAATTTTCTCTGCCAGGTCTTCCATTGGGATAAGAACTAGAGTGGTTTATATCTGCTTGGAACCCAGTTCTCTAAATCATGTTTTACATCGCTTGTGAGGTGATTATGTCTCTCAGAGCATCCTGGAGGCCCTTCTCCAGACCCAGACCTGGCTGCTGCGCAGAGAGGAAGCCTGCAGTGTCCCATCACCACAGCTGGCACAGCATGGACAAGCGCTGGGGGCCCACCCGCCTGACCCACTGGCAGATGCTCACTGCAGACAGGAGGGAACCTTCAAGGCTGCACCACATGCCAGAAGGAGAAGCCAAACCATATCCTGTTAACGGATATTCCCAAGCCCACTGCCATCCACACAGGGAGACATTCTGAATCTAGGCTTTTGTTTTGCACAGGTTGTAAACAAGTTACATCTTCAAGTCTAATAAAAACAAAGAGCATCACTTAGAAACAAGCATCAAGAGCTCCACCTTTTCCTTACAACACATGCGAGTTCCATACATGTGTCTCCCCTAAGATTAGTGTGAACTATTGCTGGCTGGGGAGGACTATGGGAGGGCTCAGCATGACTGAAAAATATTCAGTTGACTACCACTTTTCTGTACTGAAAGCTGTTTCTAAATACGTGAACTACTATGAACTCTGGGGCAGGTACTTTATTTTGCTGTTAATTCATACAGTTCCCAGGAAAATAAGAGTTGGTCTACAACTGCAGCAGCATAGCACTGCCACAGCAACAACATGGGAACAACACAAACGTCAGTCACAGCACTGAGATCCCACAGTACATCTGCCTGTGACTCAAACAGGAAATCAGCAGATTTTCAAACAAAGCCTGGCATGAAAAAGCAATTTAAACTCCAAATCAGTTGAAGTATAAAATGCTTTCTATCAATATTTTTAAGAAAACAAAGCTGTAAGGCAGTGTCAAAGTCCTTATAAAAAAATACAAGATCTTTCTCCATTTTTTATGTAGAGTTTTTCAAATGAAGGCAGCAGTCTGTTTTGCTGTGCAAAGGAGAACTGCTTCCCTGCCCAAGGTACGTGAAATAATGCCTTGCACACAACAGCCAGAAAAAACAGTTCATGCAGACTTTCTTGGTACTTCTCAGAACAAAGCATCCTAAGAACACAAACAATTAACAGCTGGTAGTTCTTGTTATTTTTTTTCTTTAGGAAATGGGATGCCTGATGTCTTGGCAAAATGGTGGAATATATCGTACATTCTTCCCCCTGGACTTTTAAGAAATTATAACGCACTGGCAGATGAGGAGCACATGGGTATCACTGCCTTGCACAGGTTAACAATTATATCTTCTCCTGTTCCTGCTCATACAGGTATCTTCTCATACCTTTCCTGAAAAAAAACTCTTTGTCAAGCAGACATGTGTTTAATGAAATCAAACCCTTAGTGGACAACCATGCATAAAATATCATGTAAAACCATGATAGCAATTGAATCCGTCCCCCACTTTCCAGTGTTCTGTCAGCATACACACTGAGGTTACTCTCTTGCAAAGACTTGCATTATTTAAACAAGCTTACAAGTTACG
>NW_020799092.1:46962510-46997102 GCF_003259725.1 Athene cunicularia | reverse complement strand
TTCCACCCTCAAATATACAATTATATTATCATGAGCTTCAATTCATTATATGTTGGTTATCAGGTCTAACACATTTTGGTTTTTAAATCTATTCATAAATCTCTTTATATGGACAACTAAAATTAATTTGAAACTTGGCCTTAACAGAATCAATATTTGGTTGGTATCTGTAATTTATTCAAGTCTGTTTACATAGGGAAAACATTAGTTTTACTGCTAATTTAAGGCAGGAATTGACATATTCTATTCCCCAAGAATCTGAAAACTGAGAGAATTAGGATCTGAAGACAGAATACTTGCTGGCACAAGATTCCTGAAGCAGCATTCCTGCTCTGCTCAGCCCACCTGCACTCTGGTCCTCATACCAACAATCCATAGCCAAGTCTCTACAAAGTTTCAACCTGTCAGTAATGATTATTGGCTAACATAATTTCATTCAATGAAATCAAAATCTAAGGCTAGGCCTTAGAGCTAATCTATACCACTGAATGAAATTCCTTTTCATTTTTCATTTTCAGAGAAAAGTTACATTTATGGACAAATGATTTGTCATTGATTCTTTGCTGTTACTTGTACTTAAATGAATACATTATGACATAAAATCCACTGCACAAAGCATCAGAGTGTCACAACTGTTATATCATAAAAAACTTCTTGCATATTGTAGAAGCACTAGAAGTAGCATTCAGTCATGGAAAGTAGCTTTCCATCATTCCCACCCTCATAATTCTTAAAACAAAAATTGCAAGGAGCCAATCACTGCCTAGCACTCAAAAGCAAATATTGAACAGGAAAACATTCATATCTCCCTATCTGCAGAGATTTATTACAGAATTATAGAGAAAATTTCCTTGAAGGGGCATGCCTCAATATTTTCCTGTCTTAAAACTGACAAATGAAATCCTGAAACTCTTTTAGTAGATTAAGAGAAGTGGTTGAATATTTTCATTATTCAGCTTTCAAGATTCTCTGACATTTGCTGAAAGGGCATTGTGACAGGACACAAGTGGTCAAGATTTTGGAAGGTGTCAGGGAGAACTTCTTGATACAGGCACTGGGTGGGCCAAGCAGGGCGATGCTCTCCAGCATCTGCTATTCATGACAAGAGATTGCTGGCTGGAGATGTGATAGTGGGTGGCAGCTGTGGCTGTAGTGATCATGCAATAATGGGGTTCAAGATCCTGGCCAGTAAAAAACGGAGTACTGCAGGGGTCTAACCTGGGACCTATCCTGTTTAATATTTTTATCAGGGCTCTGGAGGAGGCAGGGGCTTACACACTCATCTAGTTTGTAGATGACACCTAATATTGAGGCACCAGCTGATATGGTGGAGGGGCAGAGATGCCTTTCAGAGAGACCCAAGCCGGGTGAAGAAATGGGCTGAAAAGTACTTTGAGAAATTCAGCAGGGAGAAAATCCAAGTGCTGTCCCAGGGAAGGAAGCACTCCTGCTGCAGCCCAGGATAGGGATGGACAGGCTGGGGAGCAGCTCTGCAGGAAGGGCCCTGGTGGGCAGCTGAGCATGGAGCAGCCATGTGCTCTGGCAGGAGGGACAGCCAGCAGCCTCCCGGACAGCCAGCAGACCAAGGGAGGGGATCACCCTCCTTTAATCCTCCACTCAGCACTCATTAGACCTCATCTAACTATGTCTGATATAAGAAAGACATGGACAAACTGGAGGGAGCTCAGCAGAGGGCCCCCATGATGGTCAGGGCTGGAGCACCTGCCCCATGTCCTGGTTCATCTAGGATAGGGTTAAGTTTCCCCAGCAAAGAGAGAGGGGGAAGGGATCTCCAGCCGGGTTATTCATACCATGCTGGTGTCACGTCCAGGCGGAAGCTTTTTTTTACTTTCTGTTTGGTGGGCTTGGTGGTGAGAAGCTGTTCCGTGACCATTTGCAGTATTTCTCTGTATATCTTTTGTCTTGTTCACTGTTATTGCTGTTTATTGTTGCTATCATTGCTACTGTTGTTGTTCAGATTGTTTATCACACTGTTGTATTAAATTTCTTCTTATTTTACCCCGGGGTCTGTGCCTCACTGCCAGCCTGACTGGCTGAGGGTGGGGGAGGCACAACGGCAACGTGCTCTCCGGTCCCGGCAGGGCTTAAACCAACACACCCTACAAGGACAGGCTGAGGGACCAGGGCTTGCTTAGCCTAAAAAAGTTTTGGGGGTACCTAACAGCAGCCTGCCAACGCCTACATGGTGGTTAACAAGAAGACGTAACCAAGCTCTTCATGGCATGAGGACAAGAGACAATGGGCATAACCTGAAATTAAAGGTTCAGAATGTATTTAATGAAAAAAATTTCACCCTGAGGGCAGTCAGGCAGTGAAGCAGGTTGCCCAGAGAGGTTGTGCTGTCTCTCCTCTTGAATGTTTTCAAGACAAGTCTAGATAAATCTCTGCACAACTCAGTCTGACTTCAGACCTTACCCTGCTTTGAGCAGGAGTGGACTTGAGGCCACTTCCCCTGAATTACCCTGTGATCCTATGGTCCTAAGACTAAGTGATAACCTATCTCCCTCATATCTTCCTATAGGATACAACATATAAGCTGGTTAAATAACTAGAAGCAAATAACCTCCATTAGTCTGAAAGCAGTGAAAACTATCCATGTTAAAATTAGCATTAATAAATACAAATAAGGATACACTGTCAGTGTTCAAATACTCTCATTGTGGCATTTTATCCATTGCCAAATATTCCTAATGAAGTTTTATTGCTATTTTGAAAACAGTCATGCAGATAATGGATTACTCCCCTTTCAGCTGTGCAGTAATGATAACCCTCAAAAACATCTGGACATTCCACAGTTTGAGGATTCACTGACCACAAAGAAACTGATGCCTTTTTCAACCAACTCTTATTTACTCAAATAAAAAATAGAGGAAGAATGCACACGAACATTTGCATTACCAAGGTGCACATTTGTTCTGTTCCATGACATTTACGAGCAACGAAAAAATTTCAAGAATTCTTGGAACGCATGTTAGAATTATATGCCTCACTGCACATTTTATATATGTGGAAACTACTTCTACATAAACTACAGTAAGCTTTATAGCAACCTTCACTAATTCCTGAAAAACAAGTTTTCACTCATTCTGGAAATTACAAATCTTCTTCCCACTATCTGGAGCATTCTGACTTTTTAACAGATATTAGGCCACAATCACCATCATGCTCACAACCTAGAAATAAATTCAGCCAGGTAAAAATTATAACGTTCAACTCAATATTAACAGCATATGTGCTCAGTTACCTTTGCATCCTCCTGTCTAAGCCAATAAACCTCAGACATTTTTCTCTGTGTAATACTTATCCCCATGACAAATACATGGAATAAAATGATATTCGGACACAAAATATTTAAGTACATACATAATCCAATTTGCAGTATTTTTATGTGGACCATATGTATTCTGGAAATACAGTTCAAAACTCATCTTGCATTTCCCTCGTGGCTGTACACTCTTTAAATGTGAAATCCCCTCATGTTCCTGGATGGGTGATACATAGATGTAAGCTGCTGATACTTCAGATCAGGCACACAGGACTGCTCTGACGCTCCCATTGAGAGCTCCCCTATGACAGAGTGATTATTCATAATATGGTTCTAAATCCTTCTTAATTTGCTGCTGAGGTCCATTAATTTCATTATAGGATCTGAGGGATCTTCTACCTTGGTTCTCTCTTCTCTGAAACTCTCACCTAATCCTTGTCCTTCGTGAAAAAGGATCTGATTTCTCTCCCCAGTTCTACCACGTGCCCTTGAAGCATCCCTGTAACAGTCATTTCAGCAATTCAGAGTGCAAGAAACACACTGCCATGAAGATGAAGAGGGGAAGAGGTCAGCTTCTGTTTATAGGCTCCAGAAATCAAATGGAAATACCATACCAGTGACTCTGTTAAGGCCACTAAATATTAAATTCCATGTCCCATCAGAAGAGGATGGCCTGCTACTCTATTCTGTCCTGCACAAAAAATTCACTGAATACTTGAAATAAAACTTACAGATGCCTATATGTGGCAAAATTCTGCTTTTTACATAATTTTTAAAAAATATATATCCAGAATTTTTATCCTTGCATTTCCATATCTAGGTAGCAAGTGCATAAAAATCAGAGGCCTGGAGTAACAAGCTCTAACAAGAAAGATCTATAATATGAAGCTGTCGCCATAACTTCTATTTTCTGTGTGCAACTTGGTACAATACAAAGGGAGAAATTTAATTTGATGCATTTTTAAAAACCTTAACCACAAAGCTCAAGCAAAGGCAAGGTTTTTTTTAGGTTGATTCTCAAGTAGAATTACATAAAAAGTCTCAATCCACAGTCACACTGTTTAGTGTTGCTCTGCAGAAGTTTGACTGGTTCAGGTTTCCTCTTACATGCCCACAAAGATAAATGAAATGTGGAGCATTCCCTTACAGAAAGAGATGTGATCACTATTTTAGAGTGGCACGAAACTGACACAGAAAATCCTCTTCAAAACTTAAGCCATCCTCGGCAGCCCTCTTTAATGAAAAAATTTATTTCTGAAGACTGATGAGGATAAAATACAAATGATCTGCAGGATGGCTCAAAGTACCTAATGCGGATGCTCTGAACTGCCCTCTGGATGTGCCCTGTGGTCCTTATTGACTGTGGGAAAAGCTGTGGGAGGACGAAGATAGCTTTCTGGAGTCAAGGAAAAATAATAAATTTTTAAATTTAGTAATGATTTTTGGATTTCTGAAGTAGTCAAGTGACAATTTGTTCTCTGCTGCACTGACATGTTGTCTCACAGTGGTTCTGTGTAACTTTTATAGAGGTATACTCCACTGAATTTTTCTTCTTCTCAAAGACCATTTGAGGAACAGGGCACATATAAATGTGTCCCAGTATGCAGGAGCTGAGATCTGCCACACCCTCCTCTGTGAAAAGCTTTGTTGTACAGTTCACTCAGACCTAGCTTTACTATTACATATCACCTACAAAAAATGAGCATGTTTACTGGAAAACAGGCATGGACAATTTCGCAAAATATCAAAAATACCTAACTGCTATTAAGATTATATTTTAAAATAAAAATTTGGTTTCTTCATCTTCTTAGCTAGCTTCTATCTCTCCTTCTCCTAGTTTAGCTAAAAATTCTCTAATTTAAAATATAGTTTCTTTGTCCACAATGAGTGCTGCTCACAGAGGAGGAAAGGAACCAAGATTCTCTCCTACACCTTCGCAACCTTGCAGTCCTCAGCATTCCTTAATTCTTTTTTCATATCTGGCTATAATACTATGTGTGAGGATTTAACATCATTAAATAGTGAGAATTATTTAGTGAGAATTCAGCATTAGGAGAAATACTAAGTGCACAAACTGCTTGTTCATAGCTATTCTTTTTCTACTAATATCATAAAGATTGATATATCAGATGATCATGGTATTATTAGAGGCTGTAAATTCAGAACAGGATAGTTCAACGCAGCCGTGCATCCTCCTCTGCCTGTTTTTGGTGCTGCAGGGTACATTGAGGGACATCATCACTCACGTTCCTGTCCCTCTGACCATATAATAAAGAGCCAAACACCAGCAGAACCACGTACACCATGTCAGCTTGGGCTTCCTGAGTCTGTGAACAGCCTGACACCATGACTCACTGGCAGGGACCATCCCAGTGCTTACTGCTCCCTCATGTGCAATATTTTCACACAAACTAATCTGGCAAAAGGATGCAGAAACACCACCAGAGGTGTGTAAAGTGGGAATCTCAGCACAGAATAAAGGAGAGAAAGATGGAGAAAAGAAAGCAAAAGGCAGGAAGAGGACTGGCCTGGTAAGAAGCAGAGAGTCCAAGTTGTCACTTACATACAAATAAATTTAGGGACAAATGCTTTATTCTCCCTGTGATCTCCGTACAAGTTCCCCTGACGTTACAGGGAACTGTGGAGTTTGGCCTCAGTCTATACTCCATCTGACAGACTATAAAATAAACGCAGAATCTCGCCTTTTCCTCTTCATGAATTTGCCATGCCAGATCAAAGAAGTGGGAATTTGGGACCAGTGCAGTACTGATGCAGCTGGCAGAGCTGTTTATTTGAGAGGCTAAATTCAACCTTCGCTTGGTCGAATAACTTAATTGTGCTTACTGGGAGCCTGCTTTTTAAAAGGTTCAATTCTTTCTGCTGCCAAGAATCAGAGTTTGCTTTCAGCATGTTGAAATTATCTCAGGGGAAGGCTTTTGTGAGCCAAACCATTCCAAAAGTATTCTTAATTGCTTTCCACACTCTTGTGAAACAGGAGATTATACAGCAAATCCACATTCTAAACCAGCAAAACTAAGGAGAGAGAAAAGCAAAAAAACAACCTGACAGATAAAAATAATAATCTTAAGCACGTATCTTAAGTAACAAAATGCAACTTCAGATGTTAAGAGTTTTTAACAATAATTGTGCCCCCCATGGAAAACTATAATCAGGTTACATTAGTGAGAGAACATAAACTATGAAGATCTATTTAAACAAATTGTACAGGCTACCATTTGAAAACTATTTGACTGGTGTATATAGGTGCATATTATATTTGTAAATTGTCCCATAAATTAAACAGAACTTATAAGATATAGAGAGCCTTCTGAAGAGTAAATAATTTTTCCTTTCTCTTGGTTTGCTTTTATTAATATGTCAGAAGTTTCAGGAAGGATGAGATTATCTTTCATGCTAGAATAGCAATGCGGACACAACAATATCGAAGCTATCATTGAAAAACATTAGTCTGCAGATAGTTTTCATCTATTGTACTGAACTACAAACATATTTCTTCAGGTTTTGGCGGCAATGCCTCAGTATGAAGGTAGACAAAAGGAGCAGTTGAATACATCTTCTGTAATCAACAGCTTTATACTCTTCAAAATGTCTAGGATTATGTCAGGAAAATTCAGAGAATTTCTAAAGTTTAGAGAACAGGAACCAGAAAGCTTTGAAGACAGATTAGTTAAATACAGAATGTCTATAAGTATTATGAATCATTTAATACAGATATGGGTGCAGATGGGTCAGACAGATATCAGTTTAAATTCATATAAGATGTGACAGGTTTTGTCTCTTCAGTGATTCTTCTGTCAGCTCGAATAATTTGCAGAGGAATATATCTGCTTTTTCCCCCCTCTACAGAGGCATCTCAGTCTGTCATTCAATAAATACAAGTATCCAGGTGGAAGCCTTTTCTAAATCTGTTCACAAACACACTCGTGCGCATGTTTGAAAATAATTGCACATGAAGCTCTAAGCATTTATGTGACTTGTACGCTTATAAAATAGGCATAATTTATAAGTGTTCCCCGATCATTTTCTCTGTAAACAGAATACAAGAAGAGCAATCCATAATTAGCGGTAGCTCAGTCTAAAGCCAGGGAATGTCAACATCCTATTTTATTTAGGAGTCTGTCATAAAATCTTCCAGGCTTGAAGCAATCTTAGGTGAGACACTTGCTAAAACAGGCAGATGACAGGAACAGGCAATACAGGTTAGCCAATGCACACCATATGAAATACTCCCGCCTACAAACATGTTTAAAATTAGCGTGCCATTCACCAAAAATAATAACAGTTTTTCAGTACATGATGCTATTTCATATTAAGGTGGAGTGAGTTAGGCCGAAGCAATGAACAAATAAAAGTAAAAGGTCCGTAGTCTTTCTACTACTTTGGTATACAGGACCCATAAGCTGCCATGGTAAGGTATGTCTGCTCAGAAGTGATTTTGAGATATTTGATCAAGTCCTCAGTCAGAAAGTAGATTTTATTAGATTCAATCTCATTAAATAACTCTGAATCAAATTTCTTATAGATTAGAAATATATCCTCAGAAGCTAGATATTTTAAAATTCAGTTGATAAAGCATAGTTAGACATCTACGAGGCCTTCAACATAGCATTGCCTGACATACTAATGAAAATGCATTACACAAAATCAATTTATCACATCTTAAATGGATTAAAAACTGATTAAATGAGAGATCTCAGAAAGTAATTCTTCTACAGTGGTGCTGTTTCTAGCGAAATCCCGTAGCATCTATTCTTGATTACAGATAAAAATTCCAGTATGTAAAGTTATTGTTCATAAGATTTGCAGAACTCATCTTATCTGAAATAATGTTTAAAAAAATCCAGATTCTACAAAGTAACTTGATGGTTTGGTAACACGTTTCTTTGAATTACCAGTACTTTTAATAGAAAACTGTATAGTAGGGTTGAAATTATTCATATCATACTTATTCTATGAGAGACTTTACTTTGAAGAATTCAGGAGGTAAGACGATTAACTAACTAATCATAGGTGTGCAATGTGGTACAGTGCCATGACTTACATATTTATTTTTAATAACTGTTGAATGGGACATTGATGGAAATGCTGTACTGTGCAATGGGTATTACATATTACAAGTCCATCTACAGAGTGAATGACAAGGAACAGCGAGAGAAGTTCCCTCAAACCTCTCCTTTTCACCATGCAGCACAGTTCTTAGGGAAGGAAGAGATGCTTCTGACCTCTCCTCCTCCAAAAATAAAGTAGCAGATGTCAGAAAAGATTGCTAGTAATCAGAACCAGAGAACTCGTTTAGAAAGTAACACCAGGGTATATAAGCTAGTTCCCAAGCAACTGCATCACTACCTACTAGCACAAAAAAAGAATGGCATGTGATTTTCACATATATGGAAAAAGAATCCCATTGTATTTGCATAAAATAAGATATAATGGCCATGCCCCACATAATGGATAGCATCCTTCAGTAGTTCTGTATAAACACTGGAGTTTGCAGCTGTATAATAAAATAAAGACCAAAAAAAAAAAAAAAAGTTTCCTGTTCAGCAAACAAAAAATAACTACAAAAATTCTATTTAAACTCATAAGTTTTACCTGACTCAAAAGGGCTTTTTTTATAGTTTTTGTGTCATGTTATTCAATCATTTCAGAATTCAGGTCACTTCAAAAGAAAAATTTCATTTCAAAATCAAAAATCAAGTAATTTCATTTGATAACATTAGAACAGTATGTGCATTACTGAAAATAAATACATGGATATTTGCCTTAAAAACTAAGAACATTTTTATGTTTTCAAAAATCCCTTTTTATCCCCAACCAAATCTGTTTCTCAGATTGCATCCCATTTCACATTTCAGCCTCTCCTTACAACATCAATGAACCTGTAAATCAGGTGAAAATGTATTTCAGGATATGAAAAAGGTTACACTGTGTAAATTACACTCTCCAAATGTCGATGCTACATTATTTCATACTGTTGTTCACCGATCCTTTCTATCATTCCCTTTTTGAAGGAATGCTTGTAAAGGCTGTAGAAGAGGTGAGGCAAACATTATACTCAACAGTATTTATCTCTTCTGCAGTGATTATACAGAAAGTCAAAACAAGTGTAATGACTCATAAAAGATTAACAAAATGCCCCATGTAAGTAGCACTCTTGTGATGACATCTATAGAGGAACCTCACTGGTAATCTTATGTTTGACAAACCAGACCATGACAGAAAACAATAAAAGACTGGAGAAAAAAAATCTCAGCCTAATGTAGCTCTGAAAGCAACTCACAATCAGCAGGTTGAGGTGCGAAAAAGCCATTCCACTCCAGTAATATTGTCATGGTATGCATAAATAAGAAAGGCATATACGTACATCTGCATGCTCTGGTCACTCTTGTGGTATTAATTTCCAAAGCCCACTCAGAGACTTCAGTAAGAGTTGCACGGCTAAATCCGAGACAGAGAAATAAAATCTCAAGCATACATTTCAAGTATTTCAAGACTGCTTACTTTTCAGTCTCATTAGATACAATGCAATCTCAGCTCTGTATTTAGACAAACTATATGCAACACATAAAAAGGATAAAAATGAAGAGCTTCTTTTAAAAAAAAAAAAAAGTAAAACTTAAACCAAAATTTAAAAGTCCACTCACCTAGAGCAAACATTTTGAAAAGTTTATGCCATCTACTTTTGTTTGAGCAAAACAGAAACTTAAACATAAGCTTGTGAGACCTTTTTCTGAGACCGATAACCTTTTATTAACCTAAACATTCTGTTAAAAAATCAGTTTCTGCCTTGTATTTCTCAGGTGAGACCTCTGTCTAGAGTGGGAGGTTTTTCCAGCATTGTCACTGATGCTTTCTGATTTGAGTTTGTTTTGATCTCAGTTAAGGAACCTTGAAAAAGAGATCAATATGAAGTCTTGAAGAAATTGTAAATAATGTGAATCACATTTACAGTGAAGAAACAGGAAGGGTTTATCAGTTTAAATGGGCATCTTAAATTGTGCTTAAAATCCTTCATTAAATAGAAATACCTGGCATGTTTTTTTTTAAATAATTGAAAATTAGCTTCTATTACTAGAGAAAATCAACAAGTGAAACATCAATAAGGGGGTATAACATTTTTTATCCTAGTTGGTGGCAAATTAATGTGTGGCCACCATATCATTCCTCACATTCACACTTAATCAGAGAAACAAAAGAATTATTTTAATTCTCCCAAATACCAAGTTCATAGGTCCTCCAACGAGACAGTTCCTACAGAGTCAAGTCTTGGACTGAGATGTTATGGGAAGTGAATTTGATTCAAGCGACCTGTAACTGTACCAGGAGTCAGCCTCACCAGGTAAAAAGCTAAAGGTGTTTTGCCACTCTCTCGTCAAGAAAATGCATCCTTCACAATTCATATCTTTTTCTGAGGACTTCTACTTTACTTCATAATCCACAGAAAGATGGTATGAGATAGTCCTTCCCCTTACTAAAGGGCAGTCTACTCTTTACATATTTCTCCCTCTTAAAATCCAGTCTGGCTGCTCATGAGAGCAACTGTACGCGGCCAGACTGAAAGCAGATCACTGCCAGTGAAATGTTTCTAACAGTTGTCAACACAGAAGCCTTGTAAGAAGTTTATATAGAGCTTTTAACAGGGTAAACATGCAGTGATAATTTCCCCAGAACATGTTCCCAACCTCTAGCAATTTGCATCGCAATTAACTAATTCCTCAGGCAGAGAGGGAATTATTGGTTTTAATAGGAACTTCGTAGTGTTTTCTTCATGGAAGTGACTATTTCTGAAGCCATGTAAACTTTTAGAGTCCACAACATCCTGCAGCAAGCAGTTCTGCAGCTCAGCCACAAACCATCCAAAGAACACCCTCCACCTCTCTGCAAGGCCTAGCCTGACTCTCCTTTCTCCTCCTTCCTGCACTGACTGGGATTTCTTTCATTCTCTTTCAGCACTCTGTCCAACCTAGGGCACTTCAAGATTTCCTCATCTCTGTTTGATGAGTCCTGCATGGAAGGCAGCTGATCTACTACAAAGCTCGATCCCTCCAAACACTATGAATTATATGTGCCACTTGCCTGTCATATTCATCTTGAGATCAAGAACATTTCAGGGCTCTTCCCAAAAGACCACTAAGGCTCCATCTTTGTCATTAATATTCTTGTTTTCCGTTTTGTTATGTGAAGAACCGGTAGGTTACAGCATCACCTTATTTGTACTGAATGATTGCAATCTGTTGCACTTGTTGTCTTACAAGTTTCTCAGGTAGTTAAGATGAAAACTCAAGTAAACAAAGATAAATAGCACCACCATGAATCATAACACCAAACCTGTTATGATAAACACACAAAAAAAAGCCTAATCCAACTTGGAAGCATGCTGTAATATATTCCCTACAATCCACATTGCTAAGCATATGAAACTAATACCTAGGAGTTGTGACATAATTTCCAATTACTGAAGTTTGAATGAGATCCCCAGCTAAGAGAACATGCCCTCCTAAGTGCCTGAAGAAAACCATAACCTCCACAGGGTATCACCTGGGAAGGTACAGGATCTGTTGTGACCCTGAAGGAATAATTAACTAGAAACGGTCACAACATTGCAGACAGATGGCAAGGAACTAACCAGGGAATGAAGAAGTCCTTCCACAATGCCTTTTTGACAATTTAATGCAAGCAGTCTCCCATTCCAGAATGCTCACGTAAAGTGAACCTGAACCTAAATACCTTCCGCAACCAAAAGGCCACCTTAGTCACCACACCTGTTCTCTCAAAAAGCTCATGCTGAAGTCCAAAAGAGATTTCTGACTTTGGAGGAAAACTTAAAGGAAAAGTTCCCTACCAGAATAATGGCAAATTCCAAAAGCATGAAAATGAAGTAGAGTTAATACTCTCTGCTGGTAGTTAAATTTTTTTCACTTTTAACTTTCACTGGGAATCTCAGTCAATTTACACCACAAGAGGAATCTGGCTCCTACCTAGCATGGGCAATTTTCACTCATTGTCCTTTTTCTATTTGAAAAATACTCTCAAGAATTTTTCTATTTGAAAAATACTCTTTACACAGGGGAAACAAGATCTTATAAGAAGCCCTGAATATAGATCATTCCTCCACCCAGATGCTTTCTATGAATGCTGGATAAGATACTCAAAGTGCCCATCAAAACTATGTGCTCATCAAAAAAATCATAGCCACTACTATACCATGCTGTTGGGTCTATCGTCCATTTACAAAGATACTTTTTTCTCAGAAGAGTACAAGTACTCAGAGAAAGACTGCCACATGAAACTTTGTCAAGATTCTTGCTACCTTTACAAAATCTTAAACAAAATTTTGATTTGAAATGAAATACAGGTCTAAACAAAATTTGTCCCAGCTTTGTACTTGTACAAAGATCTCAAAGTCTTGTCACTTCTGCAAGAATATTTAGAAAGCTCTGGATGGAGGTTTTCAACCCTGGGGACTCAAACATAGGTCTGAGGTCTTTTAGAACGGCACAAGTTACCAGAAAGCATAGTTTTGAAGTCTGAGCTGTAAAAGGTAGAAGATTTTGCTGACATCACTGTTTTCCCCATGACATTACAGCGTAAGTTTCCCAGCCTTTCTCAGAGGCTGAACTGCCATGTGAAATCCTGCTCACTCACTGGCACAGGCAAGGTGTTCTAAAAGAGGTCTCAGCACCTGGTTTGGTACAAATTGAGCCTGCTTTTTGCTAAAGCAGCAAGAATTCTCTTGCAATAAGGAAGTGTAGCAAGTACATACTGTCAAATATTTTTATCAAAGCTGGCAGAGATAGAGACATAACTTGCTGCATCCCCTTGACAATGTTATTATTTGACTTCTCAGCATGTCTTGCAGGTGATACCATCTCGCAAGCCCAACTTCAGTCTCCCTTACACATTGAACAAACAGTGCCCTTCTCACAGGTACAATCTTGTTATAATCTGTGTGAAAACTTCTGTGAAGTTATGCTGCTGGAAAGCAGCCTAACTTATCTCCAGAGTTTCCAGAAGAAAACCTTCTTGTGTAATCGCAGTATGCACCAGGACAGATCCTGGTTCAAAAATAAAAGGCTACAATGTCTTACGTAAATCTGGGGGTTGAGTGAAGAAAGGGCAGTGATCTGGAGGTCATAAATATTCTGGCTATGCTTACTCCATATGCTCTGCAGTCCAACTATAAATAGTTTTCAAATTGCTACACATTTCAAGAAAGTTGAGTAACCCAGCTTTCACTTTGCAACATGAGGGTAAAAGTCTAATGATGTCACAGAAGGGCAGAGGAAAAGAGCTGCTAAAGCCATGTAGACATCTGCTGAAAGGGTCCTAGCTGTGAATTTCCATAGAGAGAACCAGCTGGCTTTAACACAGACAAAGAAATGAGAAAGTACAAGGCCAGCCAGAACAAGGTCAGCTCTGTGCAGGGAGCGAGCAAAGCAGCTAAACGCTGACGTGAGTGGTTTATGGGAGGGAGAAGGGAACAGCCACACAGATCTCTGCTTCTGCACATCTAATTCCCAGCAAATTCTACAGCCAGCTATGACTTTAGACTAATTTTCTTTTACATGTCCATACAAGTTTTACATATGTATATGCTTGGGAGCAAAAGCACAGCAAACAGAAGTTGGGTCATCTGCCACCATCTTTTCAGCCTGTTTACTAATAAATTTCATTGACTTTGAAACACACCTCCAAGAAAAAATTACTGATGTGCTGGACCTTGTAGCCTTCTTGCTCCCTCCATTACCCCATGACTCTTTTTATCCTTCTTGTGTTTCTTCCAGCTTCTGGCACGGCCTAGTCAAACCATTACGCTAGTCCTGGGCATCCTACATCCCAGCACGCACTTACAGTGCCAGAGCTGCTTCTCTCGTACTGCCCTTGCAACACCTCTCAGTGAGTTCTCAATGTGACAATGAAAAGGACTCTGTCATCTCTTTGGCTTCACACAAAATGTCATCCATCACTTTGGAAATCACTTCTCCCACACCCCAAATTACAATTTTGGGTAGATGCTGAATTGTAAATAAATATCCCAAGAGCACTCAAAAGAGAAGCTGATTCTTTTCCTCTTCTGTAATAATCAAAGCAGGCAAGCCCCGGCATTTCAATAGGCAAGAAAAAAATGTAATCAACATTAGCTTTTTATTGGTCATTCATATTAGCATGTTACTTTCCTTTTGAGAGTTACATCTAAAAGTCCTCAAAATATCCAAACAAAAGAAAAAAGCTATAGAACATTCTTCTTCAAGGACATTACCAAAAAATATCAATTTAAATAATCTCCCTAGAATCACAGCCAATTTATTTTGAAAACAGAAATGAAACAGGGTTTTTTATGAACAGTATTCTATTCCAGGCAATCAAAGAAAGCAGATTATAAAAACTAGTATTTGATCCATTTTTCACAGGCACAGTTCAGAAAACATCTATGCTTAGGCCACAGATCTGTGCCTACAAGACTTTCTTTGAGAAGTCTCTAGATGAGCTAAGCTCATTGATCTAAGGTTTTGTGGATCTGAAGTTTTTGAAGGGCAGCCAAAAGTTTCACTTCATTTTTCAGCTTCTTCCAAAACTTGAGATCTTGCTTCTGTTTCCTAAAACACTTAAACATATTTACATTGTAAACAACATAACGCTGAGATGTATTAAGTCGGAAAGGTCACAAAAAGAAAGGCATCCTTAACGTTTTGTTTTCTATTCCAAGTTAACCATTGAGGACAGGTCTTGTTCTAAAAATACGTCTTGAGATCTGGACTGAAAAATGATGTGTTTTTTGTTTATTTTCCTAAATATTGTCACACTCCTCTCTCTCTAACGCTCCTTTCAAGATGCACAGGTTCAATTGCTTGGCCCCTGTGTTTACTTTAAAACACTTTCGGATAATATGAGGATGACCTTTCTCCACAGAACTCCTATCTCATGAACACTGCCTCTCCATAAGCCCTTTAAAGGACACATCATAACTAAAGTGGATAATTTTAATTGGCTATATAAAGATTCTGAAAGTACTTAGCTTCAGACAGAGCGCAAGAGTTGCATACTGCACTGGAGTACTCATCAGTATTATGTATTTATTCAGAGTGCCAAATCCTTTTACCAAGAGTCTACTACCCCCAAGCAGCTCCCAAATGGAGAATGCTGTCTCCCATGAAATATGTTTTCCTTCAATCTTAACTGATCCATGTCAAAGAACAACTTTCATACCCAACTCCTCTGTACAGTTTCTCAAGAAATTTCAGTCCTTCAAATTGAAAGGCTAAAAACCAGTACCTTCAGCCCAGACCTAAAAAAAAGAGGAAGCCTGATTTACCAGTCTTCCTACAAGAAGAGATGCTCCAATTAGAGTAAGTGATCACTAGGGCTCAATAATCTTCTACTGCACCTGGTATGAGACACACAGTATATATCTCCAACAGAGGATGGTAAATTTCCTATATACAGAAGCATCAACAATACAGCAATATCATGAAATCAAACAGAATGTATGTGAGGTAAGATTTGTTAAAGGAGATACTTTTTCCTTTAAAATTAAAACAAGTCAATACAAATTGTCCAAGTCATCATAAATAACTGTACAGCCATTCAAGCTCTCATTTTCCACAAATTTGAAAACTGCTCTCCAAACCATGATGTGGAAATACAGCATTTTCAATAATTACAAGGAAGGTCATAAAAGCATTCCTCTGCAGAATTTTTAAAAAAATTCAATACATATCAAGGGTCAAAATCTGTTAGCCCTGAACTACAGGAAAATATGCAAATTTCATCAGCTGAAATTCTTCTGCCTGGAGCCCAAGCTTAGGCATATTCATGGACCAATCAAAAGCACCTGCAGAAAACTCAGATTTGGTCGTCAGAATAAAATGCAGCTGTCCTGATAGCTTTGTCTACATCAGAAAAGGTGATTCAAATTCTGTTTTCATTAGCTAATGTGATTAGTTCCTCAAGGTTGTTTCACTAGGGATTGGAACAGTAAATATCACAAATAAAAATTCATTGAATATCAATTCCTGCACTGAAGAGCCACATCTTTTTATTTTAAGGCTGTAAGAGTTCTCCCAAGATCCAAAGTCCACAGTGATTCTAACCTTGTAGCTGACACAACAGCATCTCCTGGCTAACTAATCTTTCTGACTAAAGAAAAAAAGCGAAGGTCCTTCTTGTCACCTGTACTGTATAATAGCTACAATCACTGAACCAAATAATCTGAACTAGAAATGCCAACTCATCCTCTGTGCAATGAGGATGCTGTTCTTACAACAGCTTATTCAGTGACTGAGACCTAAAAATGTTCTAAATCACATTTGGCTTGAAGCCAAAAATTTCAATTAAATGTTAGAGAAAGAAAGGGGAAAAATAAATTTGACATGCTACTTGCAATCAGCAACTTGGGAATGTTTTACAGAAGTCTTTGGAAATAAAACCCACTGCAGATATCATTACAGAAAGGTGTGCAAAAACATTATTTAGGTGAAGAATGTTTGGAGACAGGCTTCAGTTTCTTTGAGTAGACAACTTGTATACAAACCTTACTGAGGTTCATCTTCTTTCTCCAGGACTTCCTGAAGATTTGCCTTTGAAGCAAGCTCTATCTTCAGAAATTTTTCAAAATTTTGACCTGGCAATGCCTGCTTCTTCAGTATAGAGAAGGGTCTCATACAGATCTGAGTCAGGACTCCTCAGGGCAGACAGATTAACAAATAGTTTAAATCTGATTTAATTAGGGAACTCGAATAAAATACAGTGTTGTTTTTTCATCATGTGCTGGATTGCATGCACATAATCTTTTACATGCACAAATGACAGTAAATTATGCAGGCTGTCTCACAGTTTACACATGCGATCTTAATTTGTGCTTGTAGGAAGTTTACACTTGGACTTGTGGAACTGCAAATTACAACCGAGGTCAATGGAAACTGTAAAGACTTCATATCCCTAACATAAAGTAACACAGGGCTGCACCAGCTTAAAATGCAGACCTCCTCTCCAAAAAATGCTTTGACTGGAGGGAGTGGGAAGATTGGGTTTATTGGCTCTAAGACATCTGCGTCACCCAAGGTAAAAATCTGCTGTTTTCTCATGCTGAAGTTTCATTCCCCTTAGCACTGGCAGTATTGCTGATGTAGCCCAGCAGGTCAGCTGGACACTAAAAAAAAATCAAGTGAGCCCCCCAGAAACTTCCTGGTCTACGTTTACAGTGGAAGTAGGATGAAAGTCAAAATTCTAGCGAGAGCTTTTCTGATTCTTCTATGCTGCTATGGAAAAGATATTAAACTGTATGAAGAACTAAGAGTAGCATAATTTCTTCTAACAAATGATGCTAACATGCTCATTTAGGAAGGCTTGTGAGGAAAAGAAAGGTGAAACAGTTCAGAAGGACTTCCAAAGTTCTGTTATCTCTCTCCTTTCTTGTCACAAAAATGGGGACTGGGGACTGATTATACATACATCTGTATAGCAATAGAAATAAAACCTGCCAAAAGCTACAAAGGTAACGCTTCAAATTTAATGTAACTAGTGAACCAAAGTTAATAATGCTTAATATGGAGAAAGAACTTAATGACTCGACATATATTCACTACAAACACAATAGATATGTATCCTGATTAATATGGGTCCTACAATGTACATGTACATAATCAAAAAGTAGATAAATCAGTTTTAATTTTTGTTCTTTTTCAAAGTCTGTGTTTGTTTACAGCAAGTACATATGCATATGTACAACACATGAGCTGCTGTGTTACATCCTTCAAGAACTTCAATCCTCTCTAAGGGATACAGACAGTGGAATGAAATAGATTCAGCAGAATATAGATTCAGCAGAATGTTCTACCTTGCACAAGTACTGCTGGGCAGCTGTTTGTACGTGGTTTTTGCAAAATGCATTTGTATGAACTCAGAAAAAAAGGCTCAGAGCAGATGTAGTATTGCCTTCTTGCTAACCATCAGATGTCTTGCTTTAAAGATATTATCACACAGCTCATGGGCATTCTAGCCATATGCAAGCTCAGGGCTTGGTCAAAACTAGGTCCAATACGTAATCGTCACTTTGAACCAGGGATGAACAAAGTTCATCCTTCAATTGTTTTTACCTAAACAGTGTTCACCATCAGTCTAAGCTGTACAAATTGCTGATGCTAATCTTTCTATTATAGGCAGGCCCTAGGGTTTTAAACTGTATCCATCAATCTGTCTATCCACTCTAACATTTAAAGACAGATTAGGTCATTAGTTTTGAAACGTGCAATAGCAGTTATCGCAACTTATCACAAATAACATACTAAGAATTTTAATTTTTTTTCATTGTATAAGCATTTTAAAAGCAAATTTTAAAACTTTTTTTTTCTTTTATTTTTTGGTTATAAAATAAGACAGCTAAGTACATAAGAAGGCTAATGTTTATTCACTGAGAAGTATAATCCTCAAATTCCTGCAGGAGCTTACAATTTTACCTGCCATAAACTATTTTATGTCTGCATTATAAGTAGCATGAGAAACCTTTTTTTCAAATATTTTCTCATTGGTTATTTGTATCATTTCTTGCAATTAAAATTAAAAGAACTCTTCACAAAATGGTACTTATGATCCTTCCAATCATAATTAACATTTTCATGTGTTTTTCAATTAATTAGAAAGTTAGAAAACTGCATTACTCAATACTCTTTGGACGTTTCACCTCTAATTACTTAAAGACTTTGATGTTCTCCTGATAGAAATGTCCTGCAACAAGAGCTTCTCTAATACAGGTTAATGGAGAAATTAAGGCAGGTTCTTCAGAGTCCAGAAATAGTAAAGAGCCTTGAAGACCCTCAACAAATTAAAATACAGTAAAAAATTATTTTTCTGATAGTATTCAAGCATGTGTTCAGGGCCAGGTTGGACGGGGCTTTGAGCAACCTGATCTGGTGGAAGGTGTCCCTGCCCATGGCATGGGGGTTGGAACTAGATAATCTCTAAGGTCCCTTCCAACCCAAACCATTCTATGATTCTGTGAAGTAGATTTCTACATGCATTCGGTAAGTTTATTCATTGATGTGGAAACTCTTCCTCTTATTTCCCCCTATTACACCATAGTCCAATAAATGCTTCTTCTGAAGTTAACTATCCTTCTAGATGATGCTCTCAGAAACAAAAGTTGATCTGATAAATAAAATTTAATGTCATGCCCTTTATGATTTAGAAAGAAAGCTGAAATCACCCTTTTCAGACCTACTTTTTAAAAGCTATTCTCTGATTATTTATTTCTCTTAGAATTAACAGAAACATTAAATCTAGTTTACCCAGTTTGACTAACAGGCTGATAACTTGTGGGATTTTTTAGTCTTCAACTGAAGATCCAGCCTTTGAATTGTGAGCAGAGGTATTTTTTTCATACATTAGGATTTTGCATTAGACTACATCACTAAATGACAGACAAAGAGATGAAAATAAAAGTCTTAGCAGAAATTGCCTCCAAAACTTATCAATTTCATAATTATTGTGTATGATGCTATTATCCTTCCTGTTATCTATCAGTTCAAGATTGACACCTAAATTTAGGCATTGACATATAAATGCTCAATTCAGTTGAATAAACATGACGTCTGATATGTCATAGATCTGATACAGTGCTGTAAACCCCATCCAAGTACCTTACATGCTTTGGCACATTTAACATACTCACTACAAATAGTTAAAATACACCTTTAAGGCAAATTATTCATCTCAGCCAACTTGCTGTGACTTGAAGTACAATTCAGCTGATCCAAAGTAGGTATCTGTTTTAGAGCAAGCAGAATCACTCTACAGGTCTATTAATAAGGAACAGGATTCAGGTGCCCAAACATAGCCATCTAGAACCATAATGCAAGGCATCTTGCATCTGATTCATATCAGATTCTGCACTCATCTGAAGTAGCACTTAGAGGCCAGACAAGATACTCTAAAGTGTTTTAAATTATGTTATGCACCTGAACCCTGCCCTGGATCTCCCTTGACTATGAAGCTAAAGCCTCACATGTAGATAGTTACAATAGGACACCTATTTTAGGTGTCAATCTCAAGCTGAATCCTGCTTCTACCGTCCTTTTTGGTAAGCTGTGACTGAATTTCCAACACCGAAAACCAAGCGGCACTGGACTCTTCTTTAAACTTCACAAAGCAGCAACAAGGTGACACACACTTAAGTCTCTGAAGAAGGAGTTTCTATTAACATTAAAACAGGACATTGTAACTTTGAATGTAGCTTTGCAAAGGTTTGTTATCTAACAACAAAACAAAACACAACTAAAGGTGTATTTACTTTTAATCTTGTGTAGTTTGTGTTTGGGAGGGAAGTTGGGGGTTTTTTTGAGAGACAGAGGGACATGTCTAAAAAGGTGTTTCTTTCAGATTCTGTATGCTGGCTCAGGAATCTTATTTGATGATGCACCATTATTACTCTTCTCCAAATATGTGGGGATTTAATACATTTTTGAGCAGAGGCTTCAAGATTAGAAAGAATAACCTCAAAAAATAAAATTACTACCACACTTTTGAACAGGTAAAGAAACATAACACTGTGAGACCTATGAGATTACTGCTACACCAAGCTGTATAATTCACAAATCATAAAATTTAATTGCTGGGAAAAAGATATTGCCAATTGAATAACACAAGATGGTGATAAAAAACAACTGTAGCTTTTCTTCACCTTCTGGACTTGTCAGTATCAGTAAAAAGGCAAATTCCAACTAGTTTTATTTATTTATTTATTTAGTATTAGTTTTATTAGTGTTGAAAATGCTCAAATGTGGCTCCACCTTCACCTTTTCAATCAAAAACAGCCACCCAAAAAGCTTTTATTGTATGAGATTCATAGAGTGAATTTCAGAGTATCTGCAATGGTTATGTGAAGGGCTCTGACAGATCTAGGCCATCTGAGAAGTTTTAAAAGTGCCTTCATCAACTCCGAGACTGAAATTTAAAAGGAAGTATGCGGTACTCAGTCCAAAAACTTTATAGTAGTGCAGGCTAGCAGACAAACTGAACACACGGAATTAACTGTAAAGTGATATGATGCTATTTTAATAACCAACATTAATGACAGGGCTGCTAGCAGCTGCAAAACTAGCTGCATCTCTGTCCTGTTTGGGGCATCTGTTGCTCAAGTCCTTTAACTTTTTCTCAAAAAGCTACTGTTACACAGATCTTTGAGCAACTGCAGAAGCCGAACCAACCTGGGCTACCAAACAGAAAAGAGAAATTGAAGAGTAAGATAGAAACAAAAGCCCTTGTTTCAAAATCCATTTTATATTTTGCTATATTTGATTCTTAGAACTAAAAATAACTTTGGATTTTAATTTTTTCTAGCAGTTTTATTCAACCCTGGTCACAAATCAGTTAGATCTGCCAAGGAAGTCTGGTGTTGAAGGTCAGTCTGTACTACTGAATGGCAAAATTATGGATATGCTCAAAGAGAGATAAAGGGATATGGGCTTGAAAGCATTCAGAGGCAGGAGGAAGTGCCCTAAAAAGGCAAAGAAAGAAAAAAAAAAAGTAGACCTAGTTCAGGAATTATGACAAGTTAATTGGAAATCTAATTGGTAAATTAAAACTCTCATACAAAATTACTACTATAAATCATTATGCTGATAAAAAGAAAAGCAATGGGTTATGCTCTCTTATTACACCAGTACTTAAATAATTGTCACTACTATTCACTGGGGTGAATGACCTTTAAGTTAGAAATCCAATTTTTGTAGAAGAATGTATTTATAAGTATACAGAAGTTCTTGATTGTTACTATGTAGTTACTAATCAAAGACATTATTTCATTCAATCACAATTTAAAAAAAAAAACAAAAACTGCGAAAAATCTAATGGAACAATAGATTTGGTTTTATTTTTCAAATAAAGTGTTTCTTGAACAGAAGCCTAAGTTAAAGATTGTTTAAATTAAAAAAGGAAGGACATGCACAGTCTCTTTATCATTCTCCTCTTTCCCAATTATGTCTGCTTCAATGCTAGAAAGTATTTACAATAGTTAAGAATGAAAAAGCCTTACAAACCAGAGTTCCACAGAAAGTCACTGGCAGACATCCCTTTCTCCAGTGTATGGTTAGACATTTCTGGAAACACTAATGAAATGTCTTCCACAAATGTGAAAAGAGCACAAAATAAAAATAGAACAGAAGGCAGAGGCCAGGTACAGTTTCCGTCCTCCAAAACACAAATGACTGTTCAGTGCCTGAACGAATTAGTGTTATCTAAGTCCTCTTGCAACAGCGTTATGTGAAATTCTGGCTACCACTAACCAACAGAAAGAATATGACAAAGCAGTTGTCAAAGTACAAAGCAGTATTTTTCTCACATTCTCATTTCCTTCTTTTGTTAAAGTCTAGTCCCACTTGTTCTCTGGCTTCAGCCGTTACTGAAGTTCCTTAGGAGACTTAGGAACTTCTGTTCTCCTTCACAAAAGAGAACTACTGGGTAAAAACTAAATGTCTTTATCAGGACCATAGTCACTGGAGAACCTCAGCAACAGCTGATAAAAACAAACCAGGGAAATAATTTTTCTATTATGCGATTTCCTTTTCCAGTGGGCTCCAGTCACAGACTTCTTATTTCATGGGCAATGAATTAAGTTCAAGAATTCTCCTGACAAGAGGGGAAAGGAGAGACTAAAGAGAACAAGGATTTTCAAATAATAATTTCTACTAGAAACAATGACATTGTGGGAGCCAACCTATCATTATGTACAGAGCTCCAACATCCCCTCTACCTTCCAAACTACCCGTAACTTAATACCTGAAACCATTATGGTAGGCCTGACTAATCCTTTGGCAAGGACCAACTGAGAAAATGTTAATTAGACAACAAACAACAATACCAAAAGTGGTAAAAGAGACAAAGATGCTTAAATATTTACAAGCTGTTATTACTACGATCTGAACTTCACAGCCCACTGTTGAACCAGGAATGTATTGTATATACAGCAAAATTGTGCACATTTATCTCATGATTTCTGTTGATAATGTAGACTGATATACACTAATTTTCTGACTGTCACATAACTATTCATATGCAATCAGTTCATAACTATTTTAGGATCGTTATACTTATTGGGATGTAAATGTGTTTTATATGCAAGTGGAAGTACTAGCTGTAAATAAAAAGAAGAAAAAAAATATATCCGTGGAGTAACAATAGCTTAAAGTCACAATAGCTTCGGCAGTAATTAGAAAGATGTTCTTTCCAGGTGCTAGATAAAAGTTATACAGATCTTCTGGTCAAGACCAGCATACATAAAGAAATTAAAAGAACCAGACAGCTACAAATCATCTCTCCTGGAAGAAGGACTTGAATTACCAATTTCTTGAGTTAAGACACTAAGAGAAAGACACGAGAGACCGAAATATACTACTCAGAATAGCTGTGGACACAGCATTAAATCATAGCTTCTTCCTTTTTCCAATAAAATAGTAAAGTTTAGGTAAGATTTGGTATACATAGACTTTTATTTTATCTCTTCATTTAATAGGTCAGAAGTTTGGGGGAATAAAAAATATTTTGCTTTAAAAATCTGGCTTTGAATCATCTTAATCATTCACTAGTGAGAAATATTTTATTTCAGCTGACAGAATTAGGCCTGTCATGTTACTATACCAAGAAACCAGAAAAGACTGCAACTGAACTGAAGCAGTGCTGAACCATGAAGTTCCAGCTTCAAGAGAAATGAGGGGAGAAGTGAAGCTATCTGCTTAACTACTTACTTATCTGTATACTTAAGCTATTTACTCAAAAGGGGGTGCAAAGGCATGTAAGGCACAGGTAAGGATACACATCACACCCCTCAGCTATGAAAGTGATGAGGATTCTATGTAGATCCAGAACTCCTCAGCACATTTTTCTATCATATGGATATTGTACTCATTTTAAATCAGCATTTAACATCTACTGATTCAGAGAAAGGACATTTTCCCCCAGGAACATTTTCAATATTGTTATCACAAAGTAACTGTGAGAACTAGCCACAAGCTCTGATAGGCAACAAATGAAGGAAGACTTACAGCTCGAACATAAGGTTCAAACCTGAACGATGGAGACTTTTTAAAATATACATTTCTACCTACTGCCACGGCAGGATCATGGACAAAGTTTCCTTCTGTCAATCATTTCCATATTTTGCTAAAGTGGAATTCTAAATAGCAAAGTAAAAATAAAAATATCAGAACTCATGGAAAGATTATTGGGAGTTACCACAAGCTAAGCTATTGACAGAATACATATACATTTAGGTTTTATCTATTAACTAGATATAATTAACCACAATGACAAAACCAGGATTATATAACCTGAACTAGTAGGTATTGTTTAATTTAATAAATACACAGATGTAATGGAATCCTTGAGCAACAAAGGTTGAACTCACTCATTGTTACCGATTCATCTGCAATTTTTGCAAACTTTTTATTAGACAATCACTTAATTTGAAGAATTATTCTAATGAATTGGATATTACCATTACCAAAAGAATACATGAGAAAAACATAACAGTTCCAAAATGTCCTCATCTATGCAATACATATGGAATATTATTTGTGCTTGTGCTTAACTTTATTCAAAACATACTCCTGGGGTGGAGAAAGAGCAAAAACTGATTTTTCTTATTTAGTCAAAGCAAAAATTAACTATTCATCCATCCATGTATCTGTATTCATTTTGTGTTTTATTAAAATAGCACATGCAGTAGTCTTGTCTATATTACTGATGACAATGTGGCGGCTATTGGACTGATATAATGGTCTCAAGGAGTTTCCAAATATAAATATATTCTAATGAGATAATCCCTAGAGCATGGACATGGAGGAATGATATCTAAATAATATCAATTCTGTTGCAGAATTGGTTTCAAATTAATTGTTTCTTTCTAAAGCTATAATTATCAGGAGGAATGCAGTTAGTCGGAAAAGATGAAGTTAAAAGTGCATAATGTTTAATAGCTCATTAAATAGAAAATATATTGTAAATTTGGGAATCAGAATGACTTGCAGCTAACTGGGAGATGATGGGTCATGGCACATGAAAAGATACTTTTTTGGCAGGAAAGCAATGTGGTAATGCTGACTGCAGTCTGCATTTACTTGACATTCAGAAAGATCATATGACACCAATGCAGATGAGGTGAACTTTGAAGAGAAGAGGACGGGCAAGGAGAGCTAGAGGAGAAAAAGTTAGGTTATGAGCGTCTGGAAGGATGATGAGGAAGAGGAGGATATGAGTGTCATTATTGGGAGCTCAATTTTTAAAGTGGGAACGGAAACAGAGTGTTATATTAAAGACACTCAGTGTATTCATGCAGCTATAGTGATAGATGTGTCAGCACTTTTCTCACAGAGGGGGTTATGTCGAATTCATACAGGTGAATAATTAGCAATTTTTTAATTTCTCTTCTGATAGGAAAATATAGTAACTGTTATGTACCCATTGCTCTGAGTATGATTTTAAAAGCATATTTCATTTTGTAAAAGCATGAAGTGTGTATTTACCAGATGTCAAATATGCATTTATAATAATGCAACAAATCAAAGCAACTCCAAAGAAATTCTGAAACACTTAAGAATAATTATACTGTTAAAAACAAAAACAAACAAACAAAAAAACAACCTAACTAAAATGTTACACCAGAGCTTCAAAGCGAGCAAAGCTCAAAAGAGCTGAGCTAAGCTTGAACTTTCTCCTAGTACATTTCCACATAAGCAGTGACCCCAATAATTACATGAGAGGACACAAACATGATCAGAATGGGAGAAGACATCTGTGCATTTGCATGATCACAACTAGATGCATGACACACCAGCCTGCACAAATGCGAGGGCTAAAGTCCTTCAAAACCTTGTACAGTCGCCTAAAAGCACAAAGGGATGTATGCAGTACTGCAGCCATGTGGGCTCACATTCCCAAATGAAGCACAAGCAGTTTAAAAGGGGAAGTTACCCAGAGTTACATCCTTCTGTTTTGTTAGGTTTTGACCACAAGTTGATCTATGTGGCAAAACAAAATCTGGGATACAATCACCAAAAATACTTTTATCAATGTACTGGTTTTGGCTAGGATAGAGTTAATTTATTTAATAGTAGTTCATAAGGTGCTGTGTTTTGGATCTGTGACCTTCAAGTGTCAGTGGCTGTGGATAAAGCCACAGCACAGCAGGTACACCCCTGAAGGGACTGTGGCCCATGGATAAGGCCATGCTGGAGCAGATACACCCCTAAGAGATTCTGGCCTATGGATAAGGTCACACCAGAGCAGGTACATCCCTAAAGAGACTGCGGCCCACAGATAAGGCCAGACCAGCGGAGATAAACCTCAAAGTGACCATAGCTGTGAATAAGTCCATGCCATAGCAGGTATACCCCTGAAAAGACTGGTGTGTGGATAAGTCCATGCTGGAGCAGGGGCGAGAGGAGAAGTTCATTACAATGTTAAACCCTATGGCCTGGTCCAAAGGGCAACAGAGATTGGAAGGGATATACCTTTAAATTGTTGTAACCCCTGATTTGAGTTGCATGTTACAGGAAGCACTATAGTAGAAACCACCAGAGCCAATAGAGGATGAGCCTCCCAAGAAGCAGTTCAATTGCAGCAGTGGCCCCAACTGAACTGGCTTTGGTGCCCAATAACTTCACGCAACACACCACCTCTCCTGTCCTGAGTGATCACCACAACAAACAGAACCCACGTCATGAACTAAATGAACTCAATGGCCATTCTGCAGACATTATATAGGGGTGGTCCATAGACTAAGGGAATGACACCTGTGTATACAGCAAAGGGCAGGAAGGAGAAGGGGATAGTTAATGAGGATGGACTGGATAGTGTGGGACCTGAGCATGACATAAATGGTGAAGAATAAGGGGTGGAAATTATACTGGTTTTGGCTGGGATAGAGTTAATTTTATTCACAGTAGCTTCTAAGTTACTGTGTTTTCAATTTGTGACCAAAATAGTGTTGATAACAGAGGGATGTTTTAGTTATTGCTTGAGCAGTGCTTACACAGAGTCAAGGCCTTTTTTCTGATTCTCACATTGCCCCACCAGTGAGAAGATTGGAGGTGCAGGACAGCTGACCCCAGCTGACCAAAGGGATACTCCATACCATATGATGTCATGCTCAGCAGCTAAAGCAGCAGGGAAAGAGGAAGGGGGACATTTGGAGTTAGGGCATTGGTCTTCCCAAGTAACTGTTACCCATGATGGAAGTTCTGCTTTTCTGGAGATGGCTAAACACCTGCCTGCCAATGGGAAACAGTGAATGAATTCCTTGTTTTTCTTTGCTTGAGCATGCAGCTTTTGCTCTACCTATTAAACTGTTGTGGAGGTCCCCCCACAGCAATGACTCAGACCGATGAGCAGACAGCCTGCATGCAAGAGATGCAGCCTAGAGCAAGCCCGCCCACCTGGGCATGACATCACATGGTATGAAATACTCCAATGAAAATTAACTCCATCCTGGTCGAAACCAGGACAACTGTCTTTATCTCAACCCACAAGTTTTCTCATTTTTGTCCGATTCTCTACCATCCCAATGAGTGAGAGTAAGCAAGCAGCTGGGTGGGCTGAACTGCCTACCAGGGTTAAACCAGATCAAATTATAATGTTTATAAGCAGATCTTGTTGCCATAAAAAAAAAAAAAAAAAAAAAAAAAAAAAAAAAAAAAAAAAAGAATATACACGGGGGGAAAAAACATTTCCTAAATCAGAAGCTCAACCAGCACCTGGATTCACAGCCACTACTCTGAACATCCATTGCACAAATACCAGTGTAATACCTTGATTATGAAGGTTTGGACACTTTGGCGGTAATGTGGTTTAAGTATTACCTTAGTTCCAATGCAATCAATATCCCTCGTTATTCTAGACTGAACAGAAAAAAAGCAGGATCATATAATGAGAAGTACCAGGCAACATTAAGCATATTGGCTGATAATATCATATCTGAATTTATAGCATGTTTTGCTAGCATACAAATACAATATTTCTTCTGTCTTGATTCCATTAAGCTTATAAACCAGAACTTATCTCACTTTGTTTGCTGCTGTTACCAGAACTCAAGATAAACCTTGACCTCTTATTTAAATACAGCTTATTTGTTACAATAAATAGCTTAAAAATTTTTGAAGCTAAATAAACACAGGTAACACAGTCCGGAAGGGGTATTCTTCTCCTGTGATGATGCTGAAACAGATTTTTTTCTGCAATTAAGCTTTAAACATTGCTGTATTTCACTTTAGTGCCACACCAGTAACATCACATTTGAAAATATATGTGATTGTCATTGTAGTTTCTAATACTGTAATACAGGGTAGCTGCTTGTAGCCTCTTTCTGAAAATTATCTGCTGTTACATAGTATCTGTTCTGTATTTAGGGGGATTGAATGTTTATAAAAGCTGTAGGACTGACAAGCTATCCAAACAGTCTGAAGTCTCAAATCTTAAATTTATACCCAGAATACAAACACAAATATGTCTCAACAGCACCCCACCTACATGACTTCAACATGGATCACTCTAAGCAGTTAGCAATGTTTATATTCCTGCTCACTTTAGAAAAGTCTTTAAGCACATAATCAATTTGACTAGTCCCATTGAAGCCACATGCTTACAGCTGAAATGCCCTGTGCGATCAGACCTCAGCTTTTGCCTCTCTGTGCACACAGCAGGCACACATCCTAATTTTTGCTAGGACTTCTGCAACTTGGACACTCCTACAGTAAGAACAGAACTAAAACTAACTCATTTTAGATAAACCATGAGACAAGCTTCAGATGGTACTGACTCTTACTGCTTACAGGAAAAGATCCAAATTTCAAACAGTTTCATACATACAAATGGCACAGAAAGCCATTACCTTTCCTCAGAGTCAAGCCATTCTGCATTACTTTGCAGTGCCATTAAATGCAATGACACAACAGACAACAACGAATTATGGTTGAGCCTAGAACTCAAAAGGTATCTTAAACGGGAACAAACACTGGAGAAGTCTCAACCGAAAGGAGATCTAAAGCACATAGTTTTTAATGCAGTGCTCAAAGATCTCCCACAGTCATGAGGCAGAAGGAAGCACCTAGCCTGAGAATGCACATCAGAGGCTTTGGGACAGGTTCGTCGTATATGTAGATTCACATGGTGAGGGAGAAGCCACAGCAAGAGCTTGTAACCAGGAAGAGTGTCATGGATAAAGATGCTTGGATGAGCATGAAAAACCACTTGGTGACCCAAGGGCTGCACCATACCCTCTCTCCCATTCCATGATATGACATGTCAGACAGAGATGAGCGAGGGCTACATACCACATAGCTAACTGTTCTGTGGTAAGATAGACCGGAGGCCACAGCTCTGCCTTATCAATATGTGATGCAGAAACTGCAGTGGGGGAGTGGAAGAAATCCAATACGAGAGTATTACTGTGAATGTGAGAGACTTGTCAGGTCTGTGCTCCTGTCTCTAAAAGAGCTGGTGTGAGACTGCATGTTACTGAGAGATTTATTTTAGCAATTTATTATATCCTGCTTTTAAAAGGGAAAAATAAACCAAAACCAGTACACTAAGCAATTGCAGTTTGGTTGTATTAAGTCAGTTAAAATATACAGTACCGCAATACTGCCTCCTTGCATTTCAAGAAGGAAATTGCTTTCTTGGATCAAGCCAGTGGTCCGTCTAGTCCAGTACCTCATCTTCAAATACTGAATCTTAACATTACAACAGAGGCAAGAAATATTGCACACAGAGAGAGGCTGGCATACAACCACGCCTAAAAACTTGGTTATCTATTTTAAAAATGTTTTATACTTACCAACCCATTTTTTAATATTTCACTATTTATGCAACCTAATAGGTGCATAAGTGAAATTTTGCAGTCTAAGGCACTTTAAACAGCCTTAGTTCCAATTCTTGATTTAAGCATAGAAGATTACCAAGCACCCGTGAGTCAAAAAAAACCTCTGTGTGCTTTCACCTGTGTGCTACCCTATACTATGGCTTCCCCCTTGGCATTGTTAAAAGGATGTTCAGAGTAGAGGCAGCTGTATACAATGCTGTCCTGGTGCCGAGAGACCTGTGTTCAAGTTTCATATTACAAGATCAGCAAGATGTGAAGTGAGGCTTCTGGAAAATGTAAGCTATTAACACAGTATGGATTATGAGGTTTGTTAAGCTTTAAACAAGAGGAAAAAAAACATGATTTCCCACTTTTTACACATGCAATTATATAAGCGATTCTTCCATATGGCAAAAGATATGGGAGCTACTCCTATAAGTGCTTACTCACGCAAGGACTAAGGATCAAATCAATACAAAGCATTTTCTAGTGCTACTTCAAGCAATAGCTACAGCTGCAATGCATTCTACAAATCAGTGCCCTGATGTATCGCAACAGAAAAAAAAAGCTAAGAAACCTTTTTTTAGTGACTTCTTCCCATTTTATGTATTTAGTGTCCTGCCATAACTGGTACAGTAAAGCACGATATCTTTATTATTTTCTCTCTTCTATGTCCAAAGCATTTTTCAAAACACAATGCGTGAAAGAAGCTCTATAAAAATGCCTTGAATTGTTTATCTTTAAAATGTGACTGTTTTGCACTAGCAGTATGAAAAAGTACATTAGGTGACCATTATTATTTTTCTTCCCTTTTGATAAATAACTAACAATATATGCTAAACAAGAGTGGCTGGCAAGGATCTATAAAGAATCAAAGCACAAAAATCACTATCTTTCCATGTTCTACCAAGAGCAAAAGGAGATAGCATTGTAGCTGTCACCAGGAAAAATGAACGACATTGCTGTTGATGTTTCCACATTTATTCCTGTGTCTGATGAGTTTCATAAATCTGAACTGAGTTATGAGAGTGTTTTGAAATATATATATTAACAGTTTACAAAACCAAATTACTGTGCCAAATTTCCTGCTGAAAGAGCTCCAAGAGTTGGCCTCTGTTTTTAAAAAGTATTTCAAGTGTTGCGGTGTACAATGGATTCTGTGAAGTTCAGTATACTATGTACATGTCTTCTCATCCTAAAAAAAAAAAAGGCAAGCAAAATCCTTATAAAGTGCACACTTAAATTCAGTAATCTAAAGATAATGGAGCAAATTTCCAGCTGGTTTAAAATGTCAGAGCTTCAACTACTTCAATGGAGCAATGAAAGTCTACATCAGTTGGGGATGCCCCTCTTAACATATAAAAATAGTCATGAATGGGGACAGATCAGTATTAAGCTCTGCTCGCATAGGACCCTTCTGTTATATTCATCCAAACACTACTTTTACCTCAATGCCTTTAAAATTCAATGTTTCAAAAGGTAAATGGAAAATGCGTTTTCAAATGAAAAGGTATTGCTACATGAATTATCTGGACCTGTAGTAGAAAATCAATGAAATACATTTAAATGTGATGTTTAAATATAGACTGTAAATATGAGACAACATTAATTAATTAGACTTGTAGGGTCATTCCTTGCTTTAGCCTCTGTATCCTCATGCAGTCCTTGTTTACTTTCATTTATTCTCTTTGTTTGATGACGTTTGACTAATAAGTACATTGATGAATTGCATCAGTAAATGCCATCCATATATCACAAAAATAGGATGTACTCAGTGTTTCTGGCATACAGATGCTAAAGGATTTTTTTGTTGTTGTTGTTTGAACTTTCAGTACTTAACAAAGGAAATAATATTGCTTTGATGGATAAACTTCCTGATTTTTATTTTAATTTTCACTGAACAAACAGCTGCAGAGTAATGTGACTTAATGAAGCATTTCTAATAAAATCCTGCAGAAGTTATAACAGGGGCATAGAACTGCTTGCTCACTGACAGTTGTATCATTCAGAATAATTTTTCAAGATGGTGATCATGTTTTTGTGTAGATAAGTATTAGGTAATGTGATTTTCTGTCTTCTGAAGTCAGTGATTTCCTTTAGTGTGATAACTAGTTAGCATTCTTCTATTACTTATTTATAGTAAGTAACATATACAACATACAACATAATTAGCGCACCATATTTCTAATAAACTATTTAGATTTTATACACTTTGGTAAATAGCAATACAGCCAGCAATAAATTTAAGTGTGGAGATGCTCAGATCTGAAAAATTCCATGGTATGTTTTGCTCACCAAAAACATATAGCCTGCATTTGTAAAGATGTCCTTTTTCAAGTCTGTCATCACCTGTGATGAAATTATGAAACTTCTTGGCTACTACATGTTTCTCTGCCACCAGAATTCAGTGTAAAGTATTATTTGCTTTATGTAAATCTAGATGGGGTTCAATGAATCATCAGTTTGCAACCTGTCAGTAAAGCAATCTCCAATATCCGTCTGTACACACATCTATTTACTTCCATTCAGAACAATTTTTTCATGTATTCCCCACCAGAATTATCAAGTGCATTACAAGCATCTATATGTAAAGCTGAGATCCCTCAGATCATAAGAAGAGACAGGTAAAAAGGTTACCCCGTATGTCCAGTATGGCAGAAGATACTGCCAGATTAGTCATCATTCTCTGATTGAAATAACATGACAGGAATCAAGATTTCATCTCAAAGTCACCCACTACCAGCAGCATATCTAAAATTAATAAGACATTTTTGAAAGCCCCCTTATGTTCAGACAACATGTGGAATCAGTGAATAGTAATCCTAATTTTCTATCAACTAACTGAGCAAAGCTTTCCACTGATATTGTGGCACTTAGGTAGTTTACATTTATAAGAATAACTACATTGTAGTTTTAGAAATTGGGACTTTATGAAACAAAAAACCACATGGCTTTCCTTATTGCCTCAGCAGGATCAAGTCTCTGAAATAATATGAAATTTATATAAATTACTTTATTACTGCTAATTATACACTCACAAAACAATTCAAGCATCAGTATGAAATGACTGCACAATTAATGTGAAAAAGTATAATGAAAGATGTAACCTTTGCCACCTCTGATAAAAATGCCTTAGTACGCTCTTTCCCAACTTCAGCTAAGGTATATTCCTAGTACCATTGAACTACTATTTTTCTAGTGTTTACCCTGCGCTACAGAAGAGAATCTTAATTTATCAGTTCGACTTTACTTAAGATCAGCCCATAAAGTAGCTTTAAAGTGTTAAACATTACAAGCTGAATGCTAATGTCTGAAACTAGTTGGTAAGACAGAGAAACCAGATAACAATTATCATTTAGTCGATAGTAATTTAAATGTATCCACTGCTGTGCGAAGACCCTAAGACCCTGAATGCTTTACGGGGCTTTCAGGGATAGGGGGTGAGTATGTTTATTATTTAAATTGACAGTTCTACAGGAATCAAAGCGTGGGTCTTTAAATACTGAGCTGGTGTCCACTGGGGGGTGGGGGTGGTAGAAGTGAGGTACTTAACGCTCAAAAAAAAATACTGATAATCTCCAAGCAAAAGATGGAAAGAGACAACTGTAACTACCCATATAATTTAAAATGCTATAAGCAGTGATTTTTAACTCCCGGTAAAAATGAAACATGCGGAAGAGCCATGCATGGCAACTCCTAACAGAGCAGTGCAAGCTATTGCTCTTTATCCTTTGCATAGACAACCTGGTGTCCGATCCTACAGCTCCACAGGAACAAAGCAGGTTATTTTAAAACTTTCTCTTGCAAAGCTATAGACGGGATGGAATAAGGAGAAAGCCCTCTCACTGTGGCAACATATTTAGTAGGTAAACAAACGAGTTCACTGAAATGCAAAGAAAGCAACGTGGATGGACAAGATACGCACAAGTGGGGGAACGTTACACACAGAAGGAAATGAAGCCATGAGGCATCTCTGTAAAGCTCTTTTTTTAAAGGATTCAGAAAGGGACTCCTCGCTCCTGAAGCCGCTCTCTGAAGGCGGCCGATACAGCGTCCGGGCTCCAAAGCCGAGTAAACCCCCAAGTACCGGGGGGTGCTGCGAGTTAGAGGCCACCCTTCCTATACCAGTAGTTGGGCTGAATAACGAGTGGGTTCACCAGCTCCCCCCCGCCCCCCCGGGGCTCTGCTGAAACGCTGAAGTGTTCCTTTGAATAAAATCAAATAAAAGGGGAAAAATTGCGGATGGCCCGCCGCAGGGCGGGAGCAGGCTTCCCCAGGCGCCGGGCAGGAGCCGCGGAAGGGCGGCGAAGGCAGCTGCCCCCCACGCCGGCTTTCTGCAACTTTTGGGCAGCGGGAGAGCGGCAGCCGCCCCGCGCTCCCGGGGCTGGGCAGGGAGCAGCGAGGAGCCGGATAAACACCGGGGAGGAGGAGGAGGAAGGCGAG
>NW_020799092.1:46955644-46962460 GCF_003259725.1 Athene cunicularia | reverse complement strand
CGGGGCGAGTGCCGGCGATGCCCGGGCGGTAAGGCTGGAGCTCCCCCCCGACGGGAGGCGGCAGAGGGGAACGTCGTACGGGTCCGGTCCCGAAGGGCTCTTCTTCCTCGGCCGAAAGGCGGGTGGTGGGTCGCCGTCGTCTGCCACGACTGTTGATTAATAGAGGGAAATGGTGGGTGGGGATAAGTAAAAGCATAACTTGCTCATCTATTTCTGTGTGGTTTGTGCTGTTCGAAAGGGGATGCAGAGGAGTGGACGGGAGGTCTCACCTCTACCAAGGAAGGTGAGGAAGGGCCCTCATTCGTTACAGTAATATCAGAGCCAAATTCTCAGTTTTCTCCTAGAGTTCTTGTCCATTCCTGGGTTAAACAGGGATGAATGCACACAGCATTAAGAAGTACTGATATACTTAATTATCTGTTGTCTTTTAAAAATTTGTACCAGCTACTATAATAGCAAGTTTTCTGAAAAGAAGCTTTTGTTGTTTCATTAACTGTCATCATGTCTTATGTGATGCTGATAGTCAACTCTCTGAGAAACAGAAGAAGGAAGTGAAACATTTCCCCAGTTGTTACTGTTCGTGTAAGCAAGGATCTGTAGAATGTTTGAATTATTTTTTCAAAGCAAATACAGACCTAAAGTCAAAAAAAGAAAAGGCAAAATGAAAAAGAAAACGCCTAAAGTTGACTACCCTGCACACAGAGATGCAGCTGTAGAATGAAATACGAAGAGGAAGGGGCAAATTAAAAGTAGCCTGGTATGTGGTTGTCACAATTGCTGTTGCAGCAAGTGCTGCAGTTCGCATACATGCCTGGATGTGGACTGCAGCCAAATTAAAAGGCTCCTGGTTGTAAAGACAAATGTGGTCTTATTCATTGGAAGCTGATACAATAATATCACAATTTCCCTAGTCAGTAACTGTGTTTCTGTGTTTGATGACAGCTAAAAATAATGCAGAGAGAACTGAAATAACCAAGACCATGCTGTTATCACCAGCATAATTTCAGTATATTGAGGTAGACCCAAACTCATGTGGATCCACTGGGGTCGAATGCTTCTGCCCTACCAAGGCAAAATGACCAGGGATCCTGGATACATACTGGAACCGGTAACCTTTCCTGTTGTGTGGGTCACTGAGGCATCACAAGTATTGTTACTGGATTAAGAACAGTCAAAGTACACTGAAAATGCAACTACAGCACCTAAAATGCGACTACAGCAGCTGCTGCACTTTAGACATAGCAAATACATTGCAATTATTGGAGCACATACACCTATATTAGCTGCATGTATCATTATGCTCAAGTTGACTGGGTATTGTGAGACCAGAGGGTGCTTGGTAATTTCATATTGGTGTTGTGCTGCTAACAGAAATCAGGCAAACACATCTGAAGACACAGGACTATTCTCACCCAGTTAAAACAATACAAACAAGTCACATGCAAACAACAGAAGAAAAAGCAGTAGTCAAAGCAATAGCTATGCTGTCCTGTTTTGAAACCCAGGAATTTTGTCTGTGCAAATCTTGGAAAATGTGATCATTATTTCCGACATGATGTAGCTGCACAAGAGCAGTTGCTCCAGATCACTTTGCACAATACCTGAAAACCTGAACAAATCTGCAGTATTCACACACCAGTTGTGTGACACCATGCAGGAAGACGTCCTTTCAGAAAGATTCTCTACACGCTTTCGCAGTATGGCCAACACCCCCAGGAAGAATGGAAATGATCCATTGCACCTATACAGTGCAGCTGGTTTTACAGATTCTTACTTAGTAAGCCTGATTCGTCACCAAAGGTGCATTTGTACATGCTGCACATGCACGATATGATAAATTTACCATTTTCTGGAAATACTAGATTGGCAGTCTTTGTCCTACACAGCCTGTATTTATATCTTTCTGACTGGAAAATCCCCAGCTGAATACTGTGGCCTTAGAACACAATGCAGTTACGAAACACAATCATTATATGAATGTTCTCTTTCTTCCTTCAGCTTATTTCATTTTTGAGTTAGTGTCACTATTTCTTACTTTTCATCAATTTGTACGGCTCTTCCACATGTTAAAAGAAAAGCATAAAACATGAAAATGGACATTGGCACTTGCAACAGGTATAGTGTTTGGAACAACTTCAGCATTTCCATTCCAAGGTGAACAGCACAGCATAAAAATCAGGAAAATAAAAACTTGTTTCTGAATAGTTGCATATATGTGGATCTGGTATGTATCCTTTTTAAACACTGATTTTACTCAGAGGCATGCATGTTCTGAGGTGCTAAATTGAGAAAAAGAAAATTTATGTTTTGGTAGCCACATGTAGATTTTGTCTCTAAGAACTGATGAGTTCACTAATGTCTACCGACAATTTTGTTCCTTTATCCTTCCCACGAGACCCCTCCCATCACCCACCATGCTACTAACCTAAACTAAATAAAAGTGCCAGTTGTGGCACTGTTCATCAGTTTAGCAGTTAGGTGGGTCTCCCATCTCTCTTAATATTAAACTTCAGGTACTAAAATAAGCAGGGACAGAGACCACAGATCTCATCAGGAATACCTCGATGTAAGGAGACCTATAGTGACTTGGAGCTAGTCATGCAGCAGCATCCTACAACATTCCACTATTGCCACCCCCTAAAGCTGGGAAAGAGGAAGCAAGGATTCCAAAAGCCAGCTGCTGTAAATAATTTGTGGTTATCATCTTGATGCTCTGTGAGCTGGGACAGTCCAACAGTGACTGAAAGTCCCTTTTGCAATATGTATACAGATACACAGTAACACACTCATGTTTTTATCACAGGTGAGAAACAGGTCCACAAAATCTAAAGTTCTTTAAAAGCTCTGGTACATTCCAAATATTCATATACAAAAATAAAGGTAATTGACTCCTGAAAAGATGATGGAAAACAAAAAGGCAATGAAGTAAAGTTATTCTGGGGTTCTTTAATGTCTCCCACAGGCATTTATTAAAATCATGCTGATTATTGGATTTTGAAGGAAATAGGTTTTTTAACTAGCATACTGGAATCATCACTGATCTTTCCAAGCTTCCACATAAAATGGAAAAGCTGACTGCAAAAACCAACAGGAGTAACCATTCTTTCTTTTCTACAACACATAAGTGATACAGATAAACACTATGATGATATTTTTACCATTTAAAACCATTCTCCTAAGATACGAAATTACATGGATTGCTTATGCATGCTAACATAAATGCTGCTCATAGAATAAGGACATCTTCCAGGATGAAAAAAAAAAAAAAACAGATACAATATCATTTTGGGAGCAAGACTGTCACTTTCATTTAAGAGGAGAGAAAGCTGGGAATCAGAGAAAAAAATGGGTTGAAAGGGATCTCTGGTTGGGCTAAGGATCCACACCCCAGTCACGAGTGGGATGACTTCAAAGATAGATCAGGTTACTCAGGGCTGTGTTCTGTGGTTTCAGATATCTCCAAGGTCAAAGATTCTACCTACCATCCTCTCTGGCCCTTTTCCAGCATTTGACCACCCATTGTGGAGGATTTTCTTCCTTTCATACAAACAAATTTCTCAGAATTTCTTTCTGTCTCTTGTGCCCATTGCCTCTCATCCCTTTGCCATGCACCTCTAATAAGCCTCTGGCTTCATCTTCCCTGTAATCATCCATAAGTAGCTGAATACAGCAGTTAGATCTCCCTTTTCCCTTCCTTAAAGGGGCTGAACAAACAGAGCTTTCAGTTTTCTTTTATGTCATGCCTTCACCACTGCTAGGACACACTGCTGACTGTTCAACTTGTCCACCGGCATTTACAGACATTTTTCTGCAAAGACGTTTTATAGCTAGTCAGTGCCAAGCTTGTACTGTTGCATGGGGTTATTCTATCCCACATGCTGGACATGTCTTTGCTGAACTTCATGAATTTTCTGTGAGCTCATTTCCCCACCTGTTTTGATCCTTCTCAGCAGCAGTCTTGCCCTCCAGTGTATTGAGTGCTCTCTGTATTTTGGTGTCACCTGCTGGGAGTGTTTGCCACTGTCATCCAGATTGTCGGTGAAGACTGTAGGCAGTATGGGCTCCAGTACTGAACAATGAGGAATGCCACTAGTGATCAGCCACTGCTCTTTAAGCCTCACAGTTCAACTCATTTTATAAACTACCCATCCAGCCCATATCTGCCCAGTTTGGCTACAGGAACGTTATGGTAGACCATGTCATGAGAAAAACAATACCCACTGCTCTCTCTTTCCCCACACAGCCAGTCATTTCATTGTAGAAGGCAATCAGGTTGATCAGGCAGAATTTGCCTTTGGTAAATCCATACTGACTATTCTATATCACCTTTTTATCCTTCATGTGTGTGGAAAATACCTCCAGGAGAATTTTCTCCATAATCTTTCTGCAGACTGGCCTGTAGTTCCCCACATCCTCCTTCTTGCCTTCTTGAAAATAGGCTTATTTACCTTTTTCCAACTTTCAGGACCTTCTTCTGCCACCATGAACATCTGCAGGTGATAGAGAGCTGTCTCACAGTGACATCATCCCACTTCCTCAGGGCACTTAGATGCACCTGGTCCCACAAACTGCTGTATGTCCACTTCACTTAAGTGGTGCCTATCGATTTTCCCCTATCAGGGGTGGTACTTTACTCCCCCAAATTCACCAGCAAAGTAAAGTTAAACAGTGATGAAGAAACCCTGAAATGAATGCTGTTTGTCTGACTTACCCCACAGAATATCATATGAACAGATCTTATGCTATTTCATCAAAAAGAGAAAAATCCCTTAGGTTGTGAGAACTGTAGCTATTTTGAAATATAAAGATGCTTCTTTCTAATATTTCGTAAAGAACCTAAGCTCCCTAAAGGGGAAAGATTTAAAAACCTGCATTCCTCGTTTCTCATTTGCTACCTCCTGACAAGTCACTACTGAGCTGTTTAGATCTTTTATATATCATCATAAGGTACCTTACTTTCTCTATGCATTAGAGACCCTATGCTGTCAGGCATAGCTTCTGAGTCTTGCTCCAGGGGAAAAATGTACCAAAAAGATAGGTGTTGCAATATTTTGTGCTGTGGATCCTAAATTTCTTTTTCAATCTAGGCTGTAATCCATGTGAGAAGCAGGAAAAAAACACCAGAAGAATTCAGATCAAAAGTAGAACAATACTTGTCCTCCTCACATTTTTGAAATAGTCTTAAATTTTTCTTTTTAACAAGTAATTTGCTTGGTTATATAACGTATTTAATAAACAACAGGTCTGGGCTCTATTTCACCAAAAGGAAGAGTCCATGAGCCAATCAGGAGTGATTACAGGGCTCTATTGCACAACAAAAATGTAAATTACAAGAATATAGTGTAGTGATGGTTTCTTATTGGAGGTACAGTAAGTATTATTCATGAGCTTGGGAAAAGCCCCGAATTATATCCAGGAAAAATATTTGTAATTTTTCCTTTTTTTAAAAAAAATCCCCAACAACTATTCCTCCACCTACATCTGTGGGACTCAGAGCAGGAAATAGAAACAACCACTAAATCAGGTGTCCGGAGAAAGAAATCTGGAGAAAAAAGCAACAAAACAAAACAAAAAACATGAGAAAAATTGTTCACACACATCTGGCCTACATTTCTGGGTACTATATTATAGAACTCAATTGTGTATATGTTTGTCTTATTCTGATACAAAATTATAGTTCCTATTTTCCTGTGTATCAAACATCATCAGCTCTTGCAGTCATACTACAAAGAACTCCAAAACGATAAATGTTTTATCCTTGGCTAAATGTATTGTTATTTTGTTTCAATTTTACAATAACAGTTGCATTATAGACAAAGTGGGAAAAAAAAAAAAAAACCCTCCTTACATAATTAGATCTTCATCTAATTTTAAAATAAATATTAATATTTCCAAAATTATGTCTTGATTATTTTTGTTAATTACTTCTGTTTATATAATTAAATTATATTTAAGAAAAGGAGACCTTGAGAAAACAGGAGGTTAGGCAAGCCTAGAGTAATAAAGGTAAGTAAGGATCAAGCTTATTTCACAAAACAAATCATACTTATTTTTTTCTGAAACACCTTTACTGAGGGCAACACGTTGGCAGACTTGAGAACTCATCTACAGGAAGGATTAGACTTCACTGTAGAGATTCATGGTGCCATTTATTATCTCATGATATAGCATTTTCTAATCTATGTAGTGTCATTTTAAAAACAGGCATCACAAATTCTAGTAAAAAAAGGTGTCAAATCTTATTATCCCAGTAACTCAGTTCCCTCACAGTGGGAGATAAATTAGGGGGTTGTCAGATATGTTGTTTGCTGCAAAATAAATGTAATTGTGAACTTACCGGAGTTGTTTTTTTTCTAGATAAATACTACTACACCTGTTTTATAGTTACAACACACTCCTTCAAATAATATCATCCAAATTTCAGTAAGTATGTTTAGTGAAGGGTACAGCACATTAAATAGAAATAAGTTGTTCTGTCCCTCAGTATTTCTTTCTGATTTTAAGTCTTTCTTCCTCTGAATTTTAACTACCTGTATTTTAATAAGGGAAAGAAAAATAAGAGAATTTCACTCAGGAATGTACTAGGCTTGCATATGTGTATTAAAAAACATTAAAAGATGCCCTAAAGGTTGTTACAGACTTTGCATTTTATGGTGTTTTAATAGAAGGGCAAAAAGGTGTATTTTGCTGTAATCTTTCTGCATGTTGTGTACAGGCAAAAGTAGATCTATCCAAGAGTCAAGAGCAGAAGTATTATTATTTAAAATATTATCTACCATACTTAATCCAAAACAGCCTGAAATGGGGGGGGGGGGG
>NW_020799092.1:46942074-46955594 GCF_003259725.1 Athene cunicularia | reverse complement strand
TGTATAAGAGACAGATGCATATATACACAGAAAGAACATCACCTAGGGAACACTGGGTTGGCTTTTTTTAGTTTTCATTGGAGCCTTACATTGATAAAAAGCAAGAGATCTAATATCTGTCAAGCTTCAGGTGACATATCAAAGAAAAAGAGTTGTCTAAAATTTGAAGTTGCCAAACAAGCTGAATAATAACAAGTTCTGTGAGCTCTGGAACTAATGAAGTCTCTTTTCCTATGGATTTTACCTCATAGTTGATTGAAGTTTTTCCTATGCTGGGGAACTTACAATTTTCTGGTTTTTGTGTAAGGGTGATCCCAAGGAACAGCTTTTCAGAGATGCACTTGTGGCTTTTCTCTCTTCTTCCCAGGCATCTTTTCTTATTGTAATTGAATAGCTTTAAGACTACTTACTACCCATCTCTCAAAATTTGTTGAAATCAGATGGGGCTCCAAAATGCACAAGGCTTCCTTCTATATGAAACCTAGCAAAAGAAAATGCAAGGATAGCTTAATCTATTAGAGACTCAGATTAATGAGGTAATTTATTTTATAGTATAACTCTGCTAGAATCACTTAAACACCTGAACTTGCACTGGCAATTTAAATGTTCCATTAAATATTCTGATGATTCCTCATTTTTCTACCAGATTATGAATCTATGGAATATACAGAAATGTGCCTGATCAATCATCAATCTTTGCTGATGAAACCTTAGTTCCTATGACTGCATGTTAGTGGGTTACCTATTCTCCCTTTTTTCTCCCTTCTTTTCAAAACAGAGAGTAGGTGACATGAAATGCCATCCTTTACATCATTTCTACATCCCTCCAGCACAGCCAAATAGGCATTGTTGATAGCAGTGAGAAGAACAGATTGGCCTTCTACTAGTGTGATGTGACTCCAGCTGAAGTTGCACTGAATTTCTACAATGATTTTAGTGAGAATAAGATTAAACACTCAGCACTTTTAATATTGTAAGTTTGTGCGTATTACAGCTCTTTTGATTGTATATATTTTTACTATGCCAAATTGAGCTTTACTTTATTATCCTATCACATTTTAAGCTTTGATTAGTCTAGGTCTTAAAATGTACATTAAATGTTTGATTTTTCTTAGCTATTATTTAAATGATCACCCTTAAATTAATCCCTTTGTATTGTGAACCTGTTTTTGTTGCATTACTATGGTTACTTACACTTCCTGACCCAAGATTATGTTGCATCATAAAAATTTAGCAACAGATTTTAAAAATTAAATGGGATTTTTATGAAGCATGAATGATAGCCATGTGGATTCATCTATATTAATCCATAATAATTATCCCTTTTGAGCTATTTTTACAGAAATGGGTCAATTCTATGAAAACTTAGAATGTATCTAAACAGACTTAGACATGACTGACATGTTAAACTTTAGAAGATTCACATTTAAAATATCATCCTCAGCAGCTAAATTCAGAGCCATTTCAATATCTGGTAACACAACTATACACTGACTAAATCAGTTATGGGAGTCGTAGCCAGCAAAACTTCTTAATGGTATACCTGGAGATTTCACACATGGATAAGCATAAACCAGTTTACACCTTATGTAAGCAAATCTGAGAAATGATGACGGCACTTGTACAAAAACAAAGTGCATACACGTTATTAGTTTCCTAGAGTTAGATTTGGGTGTGTTGGTGTGGTTGGTTTTTTTCTTTTTTTTTTTTAATAATGCAGTATCAGTATAATACAACCCAATACAAGCCTTTCTTCTACCCTCCCCACACTGGCACAGCATATGCTTACTCAGCTCACCTCCACTCTGACATCTCTGTCCCAGTACAAGTTCTCTCTGTCATGGTAAGCTTGTTCTTCCTTTTTACTCCTCTTCTGTATTGTCAATACTGCACATAACTGTGAGGCAAGGACAGCTTTTATTCTAGTGTCCTGTAATACCTGCCTTTCTTCCAGGGTCAGACATACTCTCATTACATGGTACACATCTTTCAAGGTCAATGGGTCCACTTACTAAATGGAGACATTTGAATTCAATCATACACAATGACAGAATATATGAAATTTTAATGTAATAGGTTAGCATGAGACAATATTTTTTCAAGTACTTACACTAGTCACCAAGTGCACAACCTGCTTATTCTAAAGAAAAGTCAAACCAGCTTATTTGAGTTGTCTCAAGACATTAAAAGCAGCTTCCATACTTGCTGTTACCACTCCTCAAACAGACAAACACATGGACAAGAAATAGTGGAAACCGGTTTTCCAACACAAACTGAAAGTAAAGACTCTTGGGCTGTCACAGATTGGGAGAGAAGAATAAGCAGTCAAGCAAAATGGGTTTTTTTGAGTGTAATAAGATAAATTATCTCATCCAGTCCAAACTGATGGAAAGCACCCAAGTACAATGGTTTTCTAATGTATGGAAACCCAGACCTTAAGATCTTTTCTTGAACAAAGGCAACACTGAATTACATAAAGCAAATTACTGTAATTCAATAGGCTATACAGTAATTCAGTAATGTTACAGAGGATCCTACCAAAAGGGCCAGGCTGTAGAAGTCTGGATAACAAAAGGTTGAACATGCATTTAATTGAAAGAAACCACTGCCTCATCCTCAGTTTAGTTGCTTCTAGCTTCAAGCACCTGTCCACGCTGTATATTTTCCTATATATTCACACAGATCACCCCAAGTAGAAGGGTGGGGAGTTTCTGTGAGGCCTTCAAACTTAATACACTGAAAAAGTCAACTCAAGAGGGAAAAAAATTATCCAGCATAACTACTTCCTAGTGGTCTTCTCACATCACACTCATGGGTCCTGCGCTCTGTGAGAACAGCCCACCTTCCTTTGGCATGGAGCGTGTGGAGCCACTCCCTCCAGCCAAAGTTTCTCTTGCATGGCAATACAACCAAGGGAAGTTCTCTAAAATGTGGAAAACTGTGTGCCTTTTTATGCAAATGTTACCTGTAAAATAAATATTAAAAGTATGAATGCAAAAGCTGCAGGATAATGATAACAGTGTGCTATGCCTCTGGATCTTGTCCACTTCAGAAACCTGGTCCCACAGCCAGCCCCTGGCTCTCAGCCAGCTCTGACCAAGAGCTCTTTCAAACCACCTCTCCTGCTTCACCACCACCCCAGAAAAAAAAAAAAAAAACTTAAAAAAAATTCAAGGTGTTTTATGTACTTGTTTGAAGATCCTTGTAAATTCAAAAGGAACAGGTCTGGCTGTCGATCAATGATCCTTTTTATTACATTATAGGTTAAAGGCAGTTTCAAATGTCAACAGTAAAATAGTTTTATCAGTGTTTGAACAAGGCATAAGAATCTGACCTACACTGACTGACCATCTCTTGAAGTATTATTTCATACTGCTTCTTTCAAGGGAAGTCTTGAATCATCTACAGTATTTACACTAAACTCCCAAATAAAAAGGAGCAGATCTATATTTCCATAGCTAATGTGTCTCATTTTAAAGCAATTTGTATTTATTCTAGTTCAGCTAGCAAAAAAAAAAAAAAAAAAAAAAAAAAAAAAAAAAAAAAAAAAGAATAGAACATATATTTTTGCGGTCTGAAGCAGAGAGCAGCACCAGAATACACTTTGTATCAAGCACAAGGTTAAGATGTAGACTGGGGTTAAAGCACCACAGTCAAGGAGGTATCTAAAGAGAATAAACATGTGCCTAAACACTTCTGTTGATATATACCAAGGAGTCTAGCTACATGGGTAAGCACATTCTCAAAGCCAGACTTTCCTATTCCCACCCCCTCATCCCCCACATAAAGCCTCAATCCTGTGCCTTGGACCTGCTCTCAATATGGACCAGATATGTGCACTGCAAGAAGTGCCTGAGATTTAGTTCTTCCTAAGCATGTTGTGGCAATTTGAGCCCAAGTCCCTGTTAGGCCACAACAATAAGTCAGGGGTTTTTTATGGTACATGTAGGTCTGCTTCTCAGTGTAGGCATACCTGCAGAACATGAAGACTACAATGCTCATTCTCATTTTCAGATGGATTTCTTCTACTAAATCTATCACTTAGGCACAGCAAACCCTCCTGAATGTCTAAACCCCTCAACATTTATTGATTGTTTTGCCACTCAGCAACTGGGAAGGGACATGGTTAATTGGCTAACAAGCTGTCGAGAGGTTTAATTTAGGCCAAAACCGAGGACACTCAAAGCTGAAAGAGACTGCCAAGTTACCAGTGCTGAACCTAACTCAATGTTTTGACTACCCCCTTATTCACCTTTCGTGTTTCCATGTAAGCCAGTTCTCCCCTCCAATTCTTTAAAGGCAAATCCCAAATCTGCTGGAGCCCCCAAGTGCAGGAGGCACATTCCCCAACAGTGAGCTAGTGCCCTGGGCCCTCCCTTATCACCTGCCCATGAAAACCTCTCATATAACCCAGTGTGTCCTAACAGGATTCCCTGCCTAGGCCTGGCCCATCACACAATGAGTCCTAATCCTATCATATGGCAAATATTGGGAATATTAGGATGTTGGTAGACAACAAGGTCTGTACACCTCCATACGTATCTCCTTTGCCCATAAAGCACTGAACACTCATTACCTGCAGCAGCCCACAGCTGGAATTAAACCACTGGCAGACATACCAAGAGCACTATGTACCCCATCAGTGCACCTCCCTGGGACCAAGGAGGTGTAAATTCAAGTCCCAGCCATATTTGTGCAGGTTGGGGACTTTAAAGAACTCTAATACTGAAGATAAGTGTCCTGGCTATTTTAAAGTTTGGCTGTCATATTCTCCCTGGAATTTTGGGGGGGAAGTGGTTGGGGGTTTGGAGGGGATTGGGTTTTTTTTAACAAAAAAAACTGACGAAGAAGATGATCTAAGTGTGTTACTACAGGAGAACATTCAGGCCCAGGATTCTCAAGAAAGGAAATCTGAAATGGTCGTGTGTCAAAGCATCTCATATTTTGCACATTTCATTCCTACTCAGATAATTTTTCATGTTTAATTTCAGGCTATTTTGCGTGCTTTCAATGCCATAGGGTTCTGAGACCCCTTTTCCTGGGTGACAACTCTCCACAGATATTTTTAAGAGGCTCAGGACCTAACCTTGATGCTAAACCCAAGAAATGTACTTTAGGATTCCCACACTTCCCCAAAATCTAAGCTTTAATACCTTTACGTTTTAATAACTGCACATTTGTAAATGCATGTTATGAACAAGACCTAGGAAATAAAACGGCACCTTGAGCAATTTCAATTTATTGCTTAAAATTATTAGTACTTCACATAGTTGGCAAGCTATAATGCTGGAAAAAATCCCTGAGAAATGGATTGGAATTATTTTTCATAATATTTCATTAATTCAACATCTAGCTGGATTTTTCTTCATGTGCAGTGGATACATGTGCTTTTCCAGACACAGATGACCCTACAGAAAAGGCTACACTCTGCCCCATTGTAGGTAGCCTCTGCTTTTCATTTGCCACTAGATGTATTTTTGTGAACTCTCTCCAGTGTTTTTCTGATTTTGAGGGTTGAAAATACTACATGAGAGAGAAGAGAGGTCAAAAAAAGTTATTATGAAAGTTATTAGTTAATAATTCTCTTTCCCAGTGGATAACTGTACAAACAGAAGTTGTTTGCTACATCTTTTTTGAAGTTCAGCTGGTAGCTACCAAAAATAACTAAATTACAATAGTGTGCAAGTCCATTTGTTTTCCAGTCTGCTCAGGTTAGTCCTCAAATTAAGCTTAACTTACCAGGTTTCCCAAATGTTTATGTGAGGTATCTTTGGCTGTTCTTCTCTATAGTATTTATTTCTAGACAAAGAGACACAATGCTTTTTTAGTTAGGAGTTTTGAGCTGAATTTATCAGGCCAGCTGCTTAATGTCACTGTTTCCTATATCCTTCAGAAAACACTTCTTTGTAAATTTAAATCATCTGCACCCAGAAACAGCTTCCAAGCTGATATAGATGATGATCAGTTTCTCCAGCTGATTAAAAATGGACACAAATATAAGTTTCACCCCTTACGAAAGAAAAAATACTTCAATCCTCAATAAATAATCCCGGTGCAAAATGCAAGCACGTAAGTCAGTTTCATTAAAAAACATGTCAAGCCACCACTTTAGTCTTTGTGGCAATAGGATTTCTCCCAGGAGACAGCATTTCATCCAATGGTGCTTAGGTGTTCAAAGGTAGAAAAGAGATGTTCCAGTCTTCTGAGAGGATACCTAATAATTAATAGGCAAATAATACATTGGTCTTGCTTTTTAACATAAACAATGACTTTATGTCAGAAAGAATACAAACCAGAATACCATCATGGAGTTATCACTAGTAACTTCTGAATTATCTTGACAGCTACTTTTCAGTCTCAAATTTAGACCTCAAAATTCGGACAGCATTTAATGCAGGATTCATCTCACCAAGCATTAGCTGCCTAACAACTCTTCTCTAGGTTCCCTTTATAAACAACAGAAAAACACCTCCAGACAGCCGTTTATCTCACCTTAACACAGAATCGATGAATTATCCTTTAGAAGAGGCCATCTCTCTCTATTGACTAATGAAGGACTGTATCCTGCTAGCTAAGACTAGACAGTAACCTTTAGATATTAAAATAAGATCAGATGAAACCTATACACAGTGAAATAATAAAAAAAAAAAAAAAAAAAAAAAAAAAAAAACAACCCACATTTTAAAACCTTTTTTCTCATTCTAATACATTGGGGGAGAGGGGGGATTGTTTTCATAGTATGTTTACTCTTTCATTGGCCTTTAAGTCAATTGGGAATCTGTAGAAAAAACCCTGAGAAATCAGTTACAACTTGCAGCTAGAAGTCAGCTTCCAGAGGTATCAAACACCTACACCCCAGGTTTCCCACCCTTATTGTGGATTTTTCTAACTTCTGGGTTATATTGTCTAATTGTAGAATGGACAATTCAATCATTTCAGACAGCCATGTGGTACATAAAAGGCACTGCTTAACAAGATTGTTAACAAGTGAACACAAAATAAGGGGGTTTGTTATGTCATACAATCATATTTTTACCTTTAAACCTAACAATGTACAAGAAATTCAAACAGCTATCTACACCTCTATCTATCTATCTATCTATCTATCTATCTATCTATCTATCTATCTATCTATTTATCTATCTATAGCATTATCATGCAGTTAAGCTTCATCAAGATTCCACCAAGTACTGAACTGATCATCAGAAAATTTATCCAAGCTTGTCCAAGGTCACACAGAATTGACATCATATTTTAAACTAAAGCTCAATGTGTGTTCAAGGAGTGCTTAAGTCAGATATGAATTAGCATCACGTATAGGTTACAAAAATATACCAGAATAAACCTCCAGCATAGACATACTTAAGTGGATAAAAACTTTGTAACTGCTAGTAACTTACACTAAAGAATTCAGGGAAATACTAAAACCTCTGAAGTTCATTAGCTGTTTGTAACAGTTTACATCCTTTTTGTGTCAGTTTAGTACCTTCTTTCCTTAGCACAACATAGCTTTTGGTAATAGTAGAGACAGATTTTTTTTTTTTTTTTTTAAGTGTGATCCATATTCTTTCATCTATCCAAGCTCCTATTTATTTTATTTGTAATGTACAATAGTTAATTCAAGTATACCTGCTGCTCAGGAACAGACTTAAAAAAGGAATTGACAACACACAGTTTTAAAATCTCAAGAATATTTTGTATCTAAAACAGCTAACACTAAATATTTTCATTGTGCTTTTTGCCTCAACTTAAATACTAAAAAGATACCGTCCTTGTTCCCAGGCAGAAACATGAAGTATAAGACCTGCTTTGCATATTAATGTGTTCCCTTAGGTGTTATTTGTATCACCCATTGAAAATGCCTCTCTTAACTCATTCAGTCTTCTCCAAGTGAGGTGACACAAACATCCTTTCCCTCTTCACTGTGCAGGATGACTCTCCTCCTCCCTCATGGCAGAGGAAGGCCCTTGGCTGAGGATAGAAACCAGCTGGTGAGGAAACCCATCTGGGCTGCTAGAAGGGATTTGCACTCATGTCCAGGCATAGACACCACACAAGTCATCAAGAGAAGGCTTTCTTTATTCCTCATTTTCCTTCTTTTTCATGTATCACCTATTACTTAAATCTATTAAAAATGTAGCATAATACTTATTGAGACTTAAACTATTATATGCTTTCAATGTTTCATACTTTAAAATCATGCTGAAATATATAATATACCTTTTTTAGGGCCAGATATTATAATTTTTTAAGGGAAATTCTTTTTTAGTGTTGAATTACTGAGTAAAGTAGCCCTATTGTTTTAGGGGAGAATGGGCTTGTAAAAAGGTGTCTTGCTCTCACAGGGAGGAGGGATGGTTTTAAACAGTTCCTGTATAATTTTCTGTATCTTTTTCCATAAGGTACTGGTGAGGCTGAACTCCAACCCATACATTAGCTGACCAAACCCCTGTTCACCACCATCACTGACTGTTCTACTTCACACCAGGCTGGAAGTGGAAATCGCTTTCCCTTGTATTATTACAAGAGGCAGTTTGATCCCATTGCAGAAGGTAAAAGAGGTTTTTTTGTGAAACTGGTTCCAGGATGGCTGGATCTTGTATACCACAATTTGATGTCAATCATTTCTCCTCACTAGTTCCTGTATGCACCCAGCAAGGGACAACACTGACATTTATAAATATGAGTGTACTTTTTCTCTTACTCTGCTAAAAAACTTCTAATCACCAAAAGCTGCTGCAGCTTTTTCTAGAACACCGGAGCAGCAACTCAAGAATTTTCCAATTTATAAAACTTTCCTATGACTGAGATATTTCTGTCAAAATACTTATTTTTCAGTCAAAATGTTCTACTTTTTCTTTTATAGATCTACTGACACTCTACTTTGAAAGTTTCTTGCTTGGTCAAGATCGTGTTCATCTGTCTTTCAGGTTAGAATATGTCTTACCAAATTCCATAGTAACAGTAATGTTTTATTCTAAAGGAGATTTAGAAAAGGAATGCAGAAAGCACATGTCCAAAATGTACAGTATTATAATATTCCTTTATATAATTTTACATCATGTATAAAAAATATACCTTAAATGAGATATTTCCTTAATGACTGTCATCCATACATGTACATGCTTATGCATGTAAAATCTGAAGTTGTTCTAATACATCCTATATCCTATATTGTTGCTTGTTCTGTTGGATTTCACTGATACTTAGTTAATGAAATTAATTCATACTTTAGATAGCCAAATGGTAAGAATATGATGAAACAGGTGTACTTAAGCCAACAACACTAACTTCTGCAACTTGTCTGTTGTCTGTATTAGGTCCTGCTGTAAATCTATTATCTCCTTCCACTTAAGCACCAACTATTTTTATCGAACAATAACCTATTTTTAGCATACAATGTGCAAATCTTACAAAACTTAACTTCTACATTGTGTTTAGATTTCATGCACCTGCAGCAGCCAGTGCTTAAAGCCTACATTATGAATTATCCTTTTAAAAGTTATGTCTCTTGAATTATATTAGCTGACATGTTTTGTGAATAGTTAATATATTTACTTCTTGCCTTCAAGACCAAACACTTCATTTAGCAACCATAGAGGAGAAAATTTGGATCCCTTCTGATGTGCAAATCAAATATAGAAATTCATAACAGTTTTGACATATCTGCCAACCATGGATAAAACCTGTTGCCATCATACCTTTTAAATTATTTCCTATGTTTAAAATTCTTAAAGAAAAACATTTTTTAACTTTATACAAATATTAAGTAATTTGTAATAATTTAAAAATAACTTTTTTGTGTAGGTAAAAGCATTTAGTTAAGGACATGGAAAGTAATTTTATCTTGTTGAAAATGGGTAATTGTTGCTTAAATTAGTATCTGATTAAAATCAAATCACAGAAAAAGCCTCTTTTTTTAAATGTTCTTTTTCCAAATCCTAGGCTATTAGAATTGAATATTTCAGTGTATGTTAAACAGGTGCTTAATCAATAAAAGTACAATTTAACTACAGTTGTTAATTTTAAACATTATTTTATATTTCTACATAGCATATTTACCTTGTTATTTATTTTAATTGTTTGTACAGTTTATTAAGAAATCATTCTTCAGAAAATCATAGAAAAAAATAAAAATAATACTTCCAAATATTTAAAAATTATAAATTGGAGTAATGGGAAAATACTGGCTTTTCTTCCACTGCTGTTAAATCAGGAAGACTTCTAGGACACCCTTCACTGATCCCACTGAACTTTTCTCTATCATCACCATATATTTGGATCAATGAACTTTCTGACTTAACTTCTCCAAGAATGCCCAGTCCTAGATTCAGTACATGAAAGTAAGAAGGTAAAAGAAGACTGAACATGTCATGTTACACACATTTAAAAAATAACAGTTCCTTCTACAAGAGTCTATAATCTTGTTCTCTCATTTGAAAGATCCCTTTGGTTATACTAATAAAAATGTAGAAAAAAATGTAACAGTCTGATTAAATCAACTAAATAAAAAGCTATCACATTTTTTAATGTGGGTGGGGTTTTTTTCTTTTCTCAATGAAAGTATGTTATTGCAATAATATCTAGTAATTGCAATTCCACCTATCTGAACCAAGAATTTAACATGGTGATGTTCAGCTTGTGTGATGCCGACTGGATTAAGGGGAATATTATTTTAAAAACACACTGCAGTCGTGGTTTTATGTCCAGGTCAGAAATGGGTATCTTAATGACATGTTATTTCCCCACCTCTCTGTCTTTCAAATTTATCCCATATTTCTTTCTCTATTCAAAAAAAAAAAAAAAAAAAAAAAAAAAACCCTGATCTGCTTCAGTCCATCATTCATCCCATGCATCCTTGGGTTCCCCCATCTTCGTTTAGTACAGAATTTTTGTTCCTGTGTGTTCCTCTCTTACACTTTTCTTTTCTTACAGAAGCCTTGATTTATCTTGCCATAGTGTAACTTTAGTCCACTGTTATTTCTATTTTCTTGGTTTTGTTATTGAACTATTTCAAACAGGCTTACAAGGAAAATTAAAAATGCTGAGTTTTTCTGTAGTACCTGTGAGTGAGACATACAGTTGTCTGGCATTTCTAGAGAATTTATTGTGCACATGTTTCCACCACTGAGAAGCACTGTTTCTCATATTCCCCAAAATCAAGTCCTATTTTAAGTTTCCTTAGACAACCCACTAATTGACTTGAAAACAAGAGCTGAGGGTTTAAACTTTATGTCGTATTGGGAATCAATAGAATCATCAGTGTACACAGTTTGTCATCTGCAGCCCATTTGCTGAATGTCTGAGCTGCTATATGCTGTATTAATCGCATCCTTTCTTACGATCAATGTTTAGAACCACAAAAAAAACAGGTTTGTAAAAATTTATCTGATAGCAATGAAGTCAGGTAAGGATGGAGGCCCAGTGATTACTGGAAAGCCTGCCACCTCAGCTAGCTTTACAGTATCCTACATTCAGTTATAGCAAAAGCAGCAAGATATAAATCTGTATCATAAATGCTTGTTTTTCATCAGCGAGGGTAGGTCATTCATCAGTATCCCCAGTGCTGTTTCTGTTTACCAGATGGTTTAAAATCTGAAGATCCTCAGGCACTGCCTACAATAGAGGTACTTGGAAACAATTCCTTGCTAGCTCAGAAAGCTCTTTTAAAAATACAGATTTAACACTAAATGGCATTTTCCAATAATTTTGTGTAGTTTTTCTCAAGTTTAGGATGCTGTTCTATTATGAAAGGCACAGTTGTTTCTTGTGAAGCACTGACAGTCCCAAGAAGAGACTTACGTTACTCTTCTCTCCTTTGCAATTCTTAAACAAAGCTCTGCTTCAGATGGCACATTATTTGCTTTTCTGTATAGTATTTGTAGCACCTAATATGTGTCTAGTATCCATTTCTGTATCATGAATGGAGTGAATTCAGCAATAGGAGATCTTTCACCTAGTAACTGCAGTTATGCAACCCAGAAAGTAGAGGCAAGGGTGGCTTCAGGTGAACCTTTTGGCGAAGTAAACTGTTGATGGCCTTACTACGGACTGCTGAACAATGAATCTGTTAACGAGCATAGTAGATCGAGAAATATTTTCGCTCAAATTTCCATGAAAATATCATTTTTCTAAAACTTTTTTGGCACACAGATAACTTTCAGGGTTTAAAACACTGTCTTTGTTTGTCAAGATGTGGCATGCGAGGGATGGGAAGGTATCACAGTTCTTTCCAGACTCTGAGATTCTAATCCAGAAATTTATTCTTCAAATATCTGGAAACCTTATTCTTGTCCAGTTTAGTTTTCTCTCCTCTCATTAAAGGTAGCCATTATACCCACAGCTCTCAAGGTAACTCTCCATATAACATCTACCTTGAACTTGCTTGCCACTCCTCCTGGAATTTTGTATTCCAGCTCTTAGAGCAGCCATGAATGTTACCACCTGTGAGCTCTCGGGAGTTTTACTTAGACATTTGGTATGATTTTCATATTTCCTTTTCAGCCACAAATCCTGATTTTGCATTTATTTCAACATCATCATCTTTACTGATAATCCTGGCAAAATATTTCCTTTGCTTTGGACTACCTGGCTGCATAAGAGCCTTACTTCCATTCTCTTTTTTGCTGTGTGTATATCTAAAGAGCAATCTTCAGTGCTATTGGTAACAGCTACATGCTACTAGCGTGTAAGCGGTAATTAGCTAATAGGTAATAATGCCTAATAGCTTACAATATGTGACTGGCAGCCTATGATACATTTCTAGTGTTAGTCATAGAATTCAGCGTACCAAAATGACTTGGGTGGAGGGAGTTAAGATATAAAATTGCATGCATTATAGATGCAACATAAGATACAAGAACAACCTTTGTTTTCAGATGTTGTAACCAGCGCTTCCCACCCTCCAATCCGAAAGTTCTATACAATCTTACGAAACCTATATATAGGTGTGAAGACAGAAAGCTGTCAATGTAATGTAACACATGGATTCAATTTGTTGGTGGCATGCCAAATGACATGTTGCACTGTTTGTACAAGGTTCAGATAAAAGTGTCTGAAACAAACACAACCAATTATCCATTGGTTTCTGCAAAGGTCTGGCAAAGTTAATTTAAGTCACAGTGCCTATTTAAATTCCCAGCAGTATTTTCACAATAATGCAGACTATATCATTATATGAATTATGGGAATACAAACCCTTCATTTGTTAGCAAGGCATACAGCATCTAATTATGCACACACTTAAATTAAAACACCGAAGGGAAGATCAAAAAGGAGACAGCTCCTTATTCTGTCAATACGACCTCCTCTTTCTGACACACTTCAAACCACGGTCTCGCAAGACATGACCCAGGCCGGGTCGGGAAAGCCGGAGATGCCGTGGGCGCCCGGGCGCCGCAGGCACCGCCAGGCGGCTGAGCCGCTCCAGCCCGGCGCCCAGGCAGGCCCGGTTTGAGGCCGGCACACCGTGCGCCATCGGCAGCGTTGCTGGCACCGCCGCGCAGGCCTCAGGGCGGCCC
>NW_020799092.1:46898178-46942024 GCF_003259725.1 Athene cunicularia | reverse complement strand
GCTCCCTGCCGGGCGGCGGGGGAGGGGAGGGAGCGGCGTGACTGGCGGGGCGCGGTGCCGGATGGCAGCCCCGGACGACGAGGGGCCCGGAGGCCGCGGGGAGCATGTTTGGCCGAGCAGGGATTGAGGCGGGGTAGAAGAGCTCGCTATCGTGTGTTTCTTCCATTATCCGAGCTGAAAGGAGGAAACGGCCCTGGCGTCACCTTCAAGTTGTCAGAAATTAGATCTGTACCCTGGGTGGGGTGCCCTGAAACCCATCCGCGGCTGCGATAAACCTTAAATTGAAATTTTATTTTGACTTGTGAACGGGTTAACTGCTTGAGAAACAGCCCCCGAAGATGCGAATGGGTCCTTATGATACCTCTTCCACAGTAAACGTTTAAAAAAATATATATTTTCCTGGACAGTCAGAAGATATTTCTTAGTATGCCATATAGATTGTCAACAGAACGATCCATGGTCGAAAAGAATTAGGTTAAATAAACACATCTTTCTAGCATGTATTTGGTAATTTAGGTTCTGTAGTTGTAGTTCTCCGAGCCTAGGAAAACGGACATTTTTTTTTTTAGAATGAAAAAAAAAAAAGCTTCCACTTTTTCCACTGCTCAACCTCATAATCTCTTCCTGTGTGAAACTGTCACCCAAAGACAAAGGCTGAAGCATTAACTTACTGAAAATTAAGTACAAATACACAAAAGTAGAATGTGCCCACCTCATTTCAGCTGTCATCACTCACTGTTCCAGTTCTATAAAAGACTATATTTAACAGTGTTGATACTGCAGCATGTGTCAGAAGCATACATTCTGATGCATTATTCAAATACTGCTGAGTATATGTTCAGCTTTGGCATATGAACAGACGGCTCTTAAACTGAAAAAGTATAAGCAACTAGGAAAAGGAAATCAATTCACGTGGTAGTGTTGAAAGTGACCAGCAGTAGTAAAAGAGTGCTCAGACTTGTAATCTTACAAGAAATTTTTTTTAAATGGTTCAGCTGGGTACTTCCCAAGTACTAAAAAAACCCTCAAACAGTTAATATTATTCAAAGTGAAAGTAACTTTATGAAAAGTTGACATGATGACTAAAACAGAAAGTTTGCTGTAATTTTTTTAGTACCTTAAATATTTTAACATGAAAAAAATCAGTTAAGTGGGCAAAGGTTCTAAATGTTCTCTGAAAATAAATGTATCTAGCTGTGATTATGACACCGATATTAATCAAGTGTTTTAGGACTGAATAAGCTATGTCAAAGTCCTATTAACTTTGACTCATGAACTGTTAAATCTAGCTACATAAATGTGTATGCGTGTGCACTCATACGATTAATACTTAGAGCTATGTATTTGTTATAAAATTAAGGGATATGTTTAGTCCAGGTGTTTTTTCCAGGGGTATTTTGTCAATAACTTTTTGGTCTTCAGGCATGGCATCAGTAAGGAAACAGAACAGTTCATGCTCTAAATCATGATTCAGAATTGCAACTTTCATTCAGCAGTAAATAACGCTGAAAAAAATATGAGCAATGCCATATCAGCTTGTTCTGTTTGCGTTTTAAAACACTAAAATATAGTCCTTTTAAAATTACTGGCTTGTACTGGAAGTATTGTCCATGCTTTTCAGAATTTAGAGTGTAGAGAACAATAAGCTATATAAGGAAAGTATAAAGCTCTGGGGGTTTACTCTGAGAAAAAGGGAACTAAAGATAGGGCAAAGAGAGGGAAGTCTTGTAGTATCTGTAAAGAGGGCATTAAATTTAATCATTAGTTCTTCATTTGCACTACAGAGAAAGAAATGAAACTGAAAATGCAGTGTCTTTACAGTTAGATATTGGAAAAGAATTGATAGAATCGGGGAACATTTGAACAGGCAGTTTCATAAGCTGTAGATTTTAATTTATTGGATGTTTTTAAGAGTAGCTTGGGGATAGTACAGATTAAAATATATTACTTCAATGGACAGACAAGGCTAGTATTTTTTGACTGTTCTGTCTTCAGGTTCAAGATTTGGGGTAGTTTGTCCCAATGGTCTTTTTTTTTGTTTTTTGTTTTTTGTATTATGGGCAGTTAATAGATTAAAATATTAAAGTAGAAGAGATTGAGGATTCTTCCATCTCTCCATTTATCTTATTTTTCTAAGCATACATTAAATAAACATAGCATTTAAGCTTTTCCAAGCAAGAACCTCCTTAATTTATCAGTTGTTTTAAATAACATTGCTGAATTTGCTACTCAAAGTAGTCATAAAAAACCACGTCATTCCATAAAACTTGAATTTATATATAAGTTTCTCTTCTTGCAATATTATCCAAAGAACCTTCAGGTTCTGTGGTTGAAAGACCTAGAATTCTGGTTTTGGAAGAGAAAAAATACTGTGTATAGTTGTATATCTCACACTTTTAGGATCTGATTACTTTTCAGTGTTTTGAAATTCTACTGGTGCTTGGCAAGTGAGGAGAATTTTTATTGTTTGTGGAGATTTTAACTTCTCATTTAGAAAGACAAAAAATACTAATTGTTACAGCTACAGACAGATTTGAACTCAATCAGTGTCTTCCTGTATCTTCAGAAATTGAAGAGCTATTGATGTTCATCAATTTTTTAGCTACTGTATAATTTGCATGACCAACTGGTCTTGGTGTTATTTAATGCCCTTGTAGCTGCAGTGGTATTTTTGAGAACCATGCCAAGTTTCTCTGTTTTTATAGTGTTACTGAGGTACAGTTTTCAATACTGGAAGTTACTGATCTTGGAACAGTTTTCTTAAAGAGGTGATGAAGACTGGCAATTCTTGTATGTGACTATTTCTTGTGTGAACATCTCTGTAATTTCCTTCCCATATTTTTGTATTATTTCTTGTCTTTAAGACCACTTTCAGCCCTGCCTTTCCTGTAGTTTCTTTTCTTCTGCAACTCTCTCAGAGATAATTGTCTCAGTTACTTAAATATGACATTACAAATGCTTTCATACTCTTTGCTTTGCTACCTCTTACGCACATGGGCCCTCCGTGGTCTAGAATGTGAGACTATGTTTCTTGCCTTTAAATATCACCTGCCAATAAATGCTTCACTTACAGTGGCTAGTACTGACTAATAATGGCTAACAGCACAGCCTTAGTTGTCAGTTTCACCAATTTTTCTCTTTCTTTCTCCTAGATTTCCTCACTGTACTTCTTTCATCTATTGCTTGTCATAGCAGTTTGTGAGCAGATGAGAATATAGATGTTCCTTGTATTTTTAAAAGCAGTAATTTGGAAAAGAGGAGTTTATTTGGCTATAGGAACAAATGCAGTATTAAGATGTTTGAATAGGGAATACTGAGTAGCTGTATAAAGATGTACTGTATACAGTAATATATTAGTAAAACTATTCATAATGTCTAGTTGTGGTGTCCACAGTGTCACATAAGGTGTTCATTTGGAATGAGTTAAAAAAAATCTCAAGATTTAATAAGGAAGGCAAAAGCCTTGCCTTTCAGAGAAGAGCTTTAAGAGCCTTTGTCTGTTTTGATAGAATATTGAGTCCTGTGCAGAAATACTTGCATAAAAGATGTCTTCTAGGATAAGGATTTTTAGACAAGCAGATACAGACACTATCTGTAAACTGAATCTAGTAAGGGTTAGACAAGAAGGAAGATACTGATTTCCAGTCCTACAGGCCAACAGATTTTGGTGCCAGTCATCATTTTACAGAGCAACAAGATAGATTCTTAATCTGTTCCTGACTTTTAAGACTTGCAGATTATGAAAACTACAGAAGTATAATATCGTGAGTTTTCATATGTGTCTCTGATATGTACCACTTCTGAAGTTCTAGTGAGTCCAGAAGGATTGCTGTTGTTATCCATAGAGTATACTTTTTGGAAGGTGAAGAAAATATTCTCATTTTTTGCACTGTGAGAATTCTATTGGCTGTTTAAAACTCAGTCACTGCCAAGAATAAGTAAAAATTTAAATGGGGTAAAAATCCTTCCCAGTGAATGAACAGTAGATATGAAAAGTTCAACCTTAAAAGATTTCCCCACCAGAAGAGTATTTAAAGAGTTTTCCCACCAAAAATGTATAAACATTTTAATTCTGGTTGCAGTGAAAACTCATGAATCTTGATGAACAGACGTATAAAGTCCTACTTGAAAACCCTGCAGTGTCCGTCATTGATGATAACCTTGATGCTGAAGTGCTAAGCTTTAATAGCATTTTACACTGTGGTCTTCTCAGTGTTTTCCACATTTGATCATCCATCATTGTGCTGTACGTGAACAGAATCTGGATTGAACATTAATGGAAGATTTTACTTGATTTCACTGAGAGCATGATGAGATGTTAAAGACCTGCACCTCAATAACATTTGGAATATCCTAAACTGTTCTGATGGCTTCATATAATGAGAAACAAGGAACACTACGTCAGTGTTCCAAGGATAGAATTGAAAACTGGCTGCTTTCTTTTCTTTCACATGAGGTTTAAGTTGCTGACTTTTGTCTTTTAAGACCTTGTGGTTGAAGTTTTGTGTTAGATTTGTCTCACTGCATGTGGAATGGTGCAGCATTTCACCAACAGCTTATGAAGATAGCCAAAATGTTCTGGTTTAAATTCTTCTGGGAGAATACTTGCAGTGGAATTGCAGGTTAATTGATTAGGCAGGGTGAGAGCGTGTTCAACTCAGAAGCATGCTTGTGCCAGGCTTTTGCCTGAAAACTGGAAGTCAAACATTGATTTAGGAGTTAGATTATTTTTTAATCAAAAGTCTTTGCTTAAATGAAAGGTTTGTAAGTGTATCCAAATACTTATATGGTTGTTAATGTAAAGTTCACACTGAAATTTTAACAAAAAAATGCAGTCTATTAATTTTGGCTGAATCAGGCTTTTTGGTGTGCCTGTTGGTGTGAAGTGCTGCTTAGGCTATTGCAGCACGTTGTGGGAATGGAGCATGGGGAGCTGTAGGGAGAATTTGATCAATTAGTTGATTTGAAATTATCTTTGTGCATTTAGTTGACCAAAGTGTTTATCTCTAAAGAAGAATGTGAAGTATTTAGACTAAGATTTATAAAAAATGGGAGCTTTTTTTTTTTTTTTTCTCTCTCTCTCTGACCCCAGTTGGTTTTTTTCCTTGTGCATTTCACTACGTTTTGAATAAAATTATGGTTTGGTGTGTATGTGAGAATGAAATAATTATTATAATCCTGAACTTTCAAGAATTTGTTAATTTAGAAAGAAAATGTAATTTTGAAGGCATCTATTAATCATGAGTGTGCTCAAGCAATTTTGGCCACCCTAATCAGAGTAGGAATATAGGTACAAACCCATATATATATATATATATATATATATAATAGTTGCAATTGTGCAAGAACAAAAACTTGGTGCTGTGCCTTTAAACGGAAGTCCTAATTTGCTTTCAGCAACACAGTTGTTCCACTTTGTCCTCTGTATTGCTTAATCTGTACTCATGCACAGTGAGGAAGGTAAAAAAAAAAATAATCCTCGCCTATCTCTCTGGACAGTTTGCGCAGTTTTGTTGTTAAAAGTGAAATAGCTTGTGTTCAGAAGATACAATGTACCAGCAGTACACAGTCATGGAATAAGTGTCTCTCTGTGAAGTGTCTTTATTGCATATTAAAGTTAATTGTTTTGATTTTGATGTTGAAGGGCTGACCTATCAGTCAATATAAATAAATCTAGGTTACGTGTTGTTTAAATCTCTCTATGTATAACCGAGGAATGCGTTCAGAACCCTTTTGACAACAATGGGAAATACCAAGATCATAGTCATACTGTTCAAATATTTTTATATCCACCTGGGTGTTAAAAATGAATACCATTATAATTCTGTGATGTTGATTCTGTGTTAATAAGGTTTATTAAAATATTCAGTAAACCACAGGGGAAGTTAAAATACATGAAAAAGTTACAAAACAGGGGAGAATTTTAAAAATCAGTTAGCAACTTTCCTGCTGGTACTGTTTTCTTTTGAATGAACAGTGTCCATCCATGGTTATGCAGCTGTGCAATTTTAAAACATGTGTATATATATTGTGATTTTTATTATTTGTTGAATTTTTGTTTAGGAAATGAAGGTGCATTTAGAAGTATTGTAATAGCTTAATTCTTTTGTTCTTGTAAGTTAATATAGAAAGGCTATAAGTAATTTCATTTTGGGCTGTCCTAAGTCTCTACACTTGATCATTAATAAGGATAAAGTCTTTTGCTGGAAATTTTAATTGACTGACCCAATATGAACATAAGGCATGACTATCAACTGGTAGTTGTGGTTTAATATTGAATATTTTGTATAGGAGTAAAAGGAACAAAATATTTGTTGCGGTATGCTTATATTAGGAAAGATAATAAAATAACTACTCTGTGATTTGTAGGTTATATTGGAGAAACTTGTAAGTCCAGAAATTGGTGAGAACACAACCAGGAACCAGACTAATGGCCCTTAATCAGAGATGAGCAGTCCTTTGTAAATGACAGAAATAATCACCATTTCATCCCACTTCAATGGGACCTGAAGAATAGTAACACCTGCAGTGAACTATTTTCTCAGTGTTTTTGTCTGTAGGGGCTATATGAGGTTGGAATAACTGATCGTAAAGATAGATTTAGTCTGTTTAGTGTCTTCAGCTAAAGCAAGTTTAAAATGGCTATGACTTTAACTTTTTAATGGTGGTTTACAATATTCTAAACAAAGCTTGTTTGCTTCTAACCATGAGAATTAAGTAAAAGATTACATGTTTTTGTAGAGCTTTGGGAATATATTATTTTACAGGAAAATTATATTAACTGAAAATAGTCTAAGGTCAAAAGTAATCTGTGCTTTGAAAACAACCTATGCACAGGAAAACAGGAAGAGGAAAGTAGGTTGAAATGTTAAGCATTGTGCTTTGTCAATACTTGTCAAGAAATTGTTCAAATAAAAGAATTATTTAAAGAAAAGTTACGCTTAATGGGAGTATACTACTGGCAAATAGCTTCTGTATGGAATGAGCTAGGTATGACCAACATTGTTTTTAAAGGAAATGAAATGACATGTAATACCGGAAGATATCAAGGAACATTCTAATTCTGTTTTTCAACCCCTTTGCATGATAGTGGATTCAAACTAGCCTGAATTAAGATTGGAAGCTGAGCAAATGCAATCTACGAGGACCCTCAGACCTCAAATAAGGCCTTTTGTTATCAGCTGATGGAAGGAGAATGTTGGAGTTTATATTTGCAAGGTTCAGAATTTCATCTTTTATTTCATTTTCTGCAGTAATAACACCGAATCCATATGATATCAAAACGTGTTTTGTATCAAAGGGAGAAGATACGCTTTGATAAAATACATTGTTATGTGCTCCACTTGTCATTGCATGGGGTTCCCGTGTCTTTCTTATCAGAATGAATTCCACTATTGTGGAATGTTTTGAAGATACTCTGCTAATTTTGATATGTTGCATGTCTACAGAGGTAGTGTAGACCTTGGTTTGCTTACACAAGCTCCTCTTGTGCTCTGGAGGGATATGAGGTTTTCATGGAATCATAGAATATCTCAAGTTGGAAGGGACCCATAAGGAACATGGAGTCCAACTCCCTGCTCCTAGCAAGACTACCTAAAAAAAACCTGTGACTAAGAGCCTTGTTCTGAACTCTGCCAGGCTTGGTGCCGTGACCACTACCCTGGGGAGCCTGTCCCAGTGACTGACCACCCTCTCAGTGAAGAACCTTTTCCTAATATCCAGTCTGAGCTTCCCCTGATGCAGCTTCATTCCATTTCCTCGTGTTTTGTTCCGTATCTGGCATTTCAGTGGATTCGAGAGTATAAATTGTCCCTTGTATATTATAGTCTGCTTCAGACAGTCAAGAAACATTTTACAGATGAGAGCTGACATATCTTACAAAGTGATCTAAAGCTCCACTCAGAAGTAAACACTGAGTACTGAAGTAGTCCAGACTTGAACTGGGAACATGTTCATGAACATGCTCTATAGTTTTTTGATTCTATTTGCTAAAAAAAATATTTAGATCTCTTAAGGATATGTAATACAACTAAGAGAAACATCTAAACCAAATGAAACTGCACAGGTATTTCCAATATTATTAATACCTAAAATACCATATTTGAGTGTAGTTTTCAGCAAATCATACATGCATATTATTGCTTACTTCCAATCAAGGTAGAGAACTATTCTAATAGTTATGTATTTCTGTTATTCTTGGCTGTAAGTGATTTAGTATAATCAAACTTGGTTGTACTGTTTTCATCAAGCAATCTGAGGTGACTAATTTATTTGGAATGCCTGTAAATGTCAATTATTTGCTGATTTAATCAGTTCATGTTGTGAAGTTCTCTTAGTTCAAAAGGTTTGCCCCTCTAGATTGCCCCAGCATATCTAGAAATTTGAAACAGTTCTCTCCTTCAGTCTCTACTATGAATCCTCCAGACGTGTTCTACCTCTGAAGATGGGTTGGTTATCCTGCTTGTTAGCTTGACTGATGATAGCTGAGACAGCAAAATTGACATTTCCTGCTTGATTGAAGTCTTGATTGCATCAGAGTTAAGTAACAGATATTTCTTAATCATAGTTTTTAAAAATGGATAAATCATATTTTCTCACTTTACTAAGGTGTCCTGGGTGGCTTGCTCAGTCAGGTCCACAGTTCAAAAGACTACTGTAACATTAGACTGGTTTGCAACTCTTTCCTGCATTAGGTAATAGTAACAAAAATAAAAGCAAAACATTGTACCCAGTTTAATGTACAGACATTTTAGGTCTCTCTTACTAATGCATGGTATGTTATTTTTGTATATGGGACAACACATACTCAGTGAAGTGTATCTGGTCTCAAGTGCATGCTACAAGTTTTTAATAATCTTCCACTAAAAAGAGATCAAATTATTTAAGAAATGAGGTTTTAGCAGATGTAGTTCTGTTTACTTGAGGTATGTCTTTTCCTCTTAAATTACTGAATGTCACTCATAGGTAATACTTCATTTTCAGGTAGCTGATTGTATCATGGATATTATAACTGACAAAAAGACATTAAGTTGCCTTCTTACAGTTTTCCTTCTGTGTTTTGTGTGGATGAGTAGTCTTGTTGATCTTGGTGAGAATGCTATACTGAATGTGTTTGTAGGCTCAAAAGCTATAGTCTATACATTTCTGAATTTTACTTTTTCCGTTAACACTAAGAAGTCTAGACTTTAGCTATGTAAGTGCTTTAGCAGATTGATCCCTGTGGTGGTTTGACCTTGGCTAAATGCCAGGTACCCACCAAGTCACTCTATCACTTCCCCCCCTTTCCCCTTGTTTTCTCAACAGGGCAAAGAGGGGAAAGAAAATAAGACAGACCAACCCTTGTTGGTAAAACAAAAGCAGTTTTAATATAAGCAAAGCAAAGCAAAAGTCCACGTGCGGAAGCAAAAAAAAACCCCAACAGATTTATTGTCTACTTCCCATTAACAGGTGATGTGGGGCCTTTTCAGGAAGCAGGGCTCCAGTACGCTTAGTGGTTGCCTCAGAGGACCAAGGATGACACCCCACCCCCTTCTTCCTTTCTCCATGGTTTATACTGAGCAGACGTCATATGGTCTGGAATATCTCTTTGGTCAGTTCGGGTCAGCTGTCCTGGCTGTGTCCCCTCCCAAGATCTTGCCCACCCTGTCCCACTGCAGGGGGAAATGTCAGAAAGAGCCTCGGTGCTGTGCAAGCACTGCTCAGCAGTAGCCACAACACCAGGGTGCTATCAACACCCTGCCAGCTCCCAACATGAAACACAGCACCGTGAGGGCTGCTATAGGGGAAAACGAGTTCCAGCTCAGCCAGACCCAGTACAATCCCTTAAACTGAGCATGGTGTAATTGCATTAATTTTTTTGTAGCATAATCTTTAACATGGTATCCTTCTTGCATAAAGATGAGGGAAGTGTATGGCATTTTCATTTACCCTAATCTTCTTGGAAAAGTAGTATTTCATCTATTGATTAAGTTCTTGTAAAGTAGGAAGATTCCAGCTTACTTTGACTGTATTCCATAATAACTCAAAATAACTTCTCTCACCTGTATCAGATTTTTATTGAAGTAAAAGTAGCAAAATGCTCATTAAAATGCCTAATATGTATGAAATGTCTATATGCATGTGCATATGTATATACATAACCAGTAACTCACTGTTAAGAATTCACAACTACTGTGTCTGTTAGCATTTTTCCAAATCTATATCTGTAGATTTTTTTTCCTAGGCTATTTAAATTCAGTAAATCCTTCTTTTGCATGTAATGCGTGTTACCTCAACATTGTGGTAAACTGCTCTTAAGAATATCTATCTGAGCATAAAGACTCTATACTTCCTTAAATTAAGAAGTCTAAACAATGTTGGTAGATCCTGAGTCAATTAAAAGCAATTATCTCTAAATAGAAAATAAATTCATTACCAGATTTACACAAGTATCGTACCTACCTGTGTTTATAAAGGGTGTTAAGAGCTGAATATTGGGATAGAGAATAAGGTAGTACTTTGTAAGCTATGATCTGTGCTCAGCAGGTAGTTCACTAGGCTTTAGTAAGACCTGTAGTGCTTTATCAAATATATAATATTTTTGTTTCAGGTTTGATTGTTAGAATATGATGTGGTCTGTAAGAAATCCTGAGAACTGGCAGTGACCCATTTGCTCCTTATCCTAATAAATTAATCTTCCTGGTTCACTCTATTTAAAAATTAGTACACGGAGGGAGATATATACCACTTCATATTACAAGCAGTATTAATGAAAGTTTTAAGCTTTGCCCTTGGGTACACACAGATTTCATGATCTTCCCTTTTCATTAATCTTCAGTAGGGCAGATCTTGAACAAAATGCATGTAGGCTCTTATTTGTCTGAAAATAAGCAGTTTTAATGATGCTTTACAGATTCAAACTTTTTTTTACAGTTGCAGAATTCAATCTTGGAATAGTGTTTTGCACTCATTTTGCTTTTTTAATTGTTCCTTGCAGCCTTGTCCCTATGTCCAAAATACACCAGTCTTAACAAAGCACTACTCAGTGACTATAAGTAAGAAAAAGGAAAGAAGGTATGAAGACAAAGTAATTTGAGTAGCTTTCACAATTTTGGTATTCATGCATTCTTCATTTTGCTTTTCTCCATTGTACTACTGGACAGACTTTGCTCAGAGAGTCTCAAAATGAATGTGATTTTTTTTTGTTAAGATTTGTTTGTCCTTCAGCATTTTCTTTCCAGGAAAGGAACTTTACTGTGCCGTTTAATTCTGACCACACTTACATACTTGCATGATTTATAGGTGGCCTTTCAACTTCTTTATGCTAGAAGTATTAATCTCTTATTTGAGCATGTAAGTACGAATGCCTAAATTTGAAGAGAAGTGATGTAAGTTTTTGCACTTTGTGTTAGGAAACAGAAATGTTACAGCTTTTCAGTTAGGAAGATCTGTAAAGAGACACTGCAGAGCAGGCTTTGGTTAGTGGCAAAATTAATTGGATATGGAAGAATAAAGCTGATGAAGTGGTGAAATAGGTAATAGGTAATGGTGAACATTTAAAATCCAGAACAGTGGACCCCAGGCTTTCTTGCACTATTAAGTACAATTATCAAATTTTTCTGTTAATTACTATGTTATTGGTATATGATCAGGCATTTAACAAAGTATTTGAAAAGTAATATGGTTCCACAGAAGCATTAATTTGTTAAGCGTTAATTAAAACTATGGACAGTTTGCCTATATGATAATTTCTGTGTAAAATTTTAGTTTTCCTTCTTTAAGATTCATAGTTCATTCAAATTTAGATCAAGAAAATAGAGGCTATGGGATGGAGCAGGGGACAGGGCTGACAGGTTTGGTGGTAGAATGGATTCCTGAGAGTCACTGCATTCATAATCACATACAGTTACAGCTGTTAGGGAATAGTGCTTAAATGGCCCCTGCAGAAGAGAAAGGTGAGAATGCTGTCGGCCTTGATTATGTTCATAAGACTGAAAACTTTGTTTATACAGCAAAAGCAAGGGCATGTCAGATTAATGAAATTCAATGTCCCTTTTTCCGTTTATTAAAGAAAAATTAGTCAAATATTAAGACACTGATATAAAAGGAATAGGGATTCATACAGACAGAATGAAAGAACTGGATTTTTGCAAATGTGTGAAGAACTGCTACTTGTACTTTAAAAGAAAAAAGACACAAATACTAATGATTCAATTATGGTAGCATCAGTCTTGTTCTGGTAGACTCAGGGTAAAGGAAAAATTATCTGTAGTATCAGACTCTATATTCAATTACATATGCACTGTGTAGAATAGTCACACCATTTAACATGGTCATACCAATTCAAACTTCCATGGTAGAGTCTTTCTCTTCCAGGAAATGGAAGACAACACTCATTTAATTGCAACAGTTAGTTATTGTTTGGTGCAAATTTGTTGTAGAAATCTGATTTTTCTTTCTTAATTTTCAAGTGGACTATCTTTGTGGTGTTCACTGAATGCTTAAGTTCTTTCTCATGTGATCTTTAAATTAAATAGGCTAAATTGCCTATTGCAGGCTTCTGTCTGCTGTATTTTCTTCCTCCCCCCCCCCTTATTTCTGGGTAATAGATGAATGTGGCATACCTTGGGCGTGAATTGGATTGAGTATCTGTTAGAGAAAGCACTTTAAAATCTTTCTGCATTCACTGTTGAGACTCTACCACCAAAAGCATTCTTGCCTTCATTGAACCAGATCATACCTGAAGACATCTACATGATTATTTATTGTAGAAAAGGAAGCACGTGTTATCTCTGTAAAATTTAAACCTATTTTAAGTTTTTTCTTTCCTTCTGTTGCAGTATTGCTTAGGAAGACTTTGTGATAGTAAAAATATAGTTGAACGCTTCTAGTAACAAACATACCAAATATTTTAAAGCATAGCGGGGAGCTGTTACGATGTTGCTTCATTTCCCCTATCTATTGCATAGTGGCAAACATAATGTTTTGGAGGGACTTCAAAAGTTTAAAATGTTTTATCTTTGCTTTCTTCTAATACTTTAAAAAATAGTCATGCTTTTTTTTTTTTTTTTAATGTAATGCTTGTTTTAAACAAATGATAATACCAAATTTTAAATTATGTCTACATAGCATTATATGCCTGTTTTCACAAACTGGTCATTTTTTGATAGTTGAAGTTGTTTCTCATTTAATTTCACAACAGTTTGAAGTTTGTGGTTTCATAGGTTTTGCTGCAGTGATTACTAAATCTGCTGCTGTGTTAGGAGAACCTGAAAAGTTAAGTTCAGAAAAGGCTTTCATGTAAAACAGTAAGGCCTTTACTTGGATACTTTCTTGTGTTGCAAAATGAAGTTTTCTATACACAAAGATTTGAATTATTTTGAGAAGCTCATTACTTTTGTTAGATAGTTCTTACAACTTCATTGAACAGCATAGGCAGTGAAAAGTGGTCCAGAAATCAGTGTATTCTTACTGAACATAGATTTGAAATAAATAAGTTTTAAATTTTTTTCAGCATTAGTTAAGTGTAACAGCCTGCATTTTTATCTTTTTACTATGTTTTATCCCAAATGTCACCATCTTTAATGCAGCTTAGCCTTTTCCCATCTTGTTTCCTATTAATTCCTAAACAAAACAAAACCTGTCAAGGGAATTCTGCCACAAAACTGAAATAATCAGTGCTGGGCCAGACTACTTTAGAATGATTCAATATTGTAAATTCATAGTGATGGTAAGTATCTCATCTTTCTGGAATAGGACTTCAGATATGCTATTTCATTACCAATTTGGTGTGTTGCATTGTGCCCCAAACACCCTGTTTAGTCATTGTCTGTTTGGTAAGAGTGGAAAAGGGAATTTTTGCAACAAAATACATTTCCTTAATAGTGTTTAACTTTTTCTCTGTATAATTTTAGTTCAGAAAGCAGTTTGAGGCTGTATTCTGACTGCTGCATTAAGTGTTTAAAATTTCAGAAAGAAATTGTGTGTTGCATGTTCAAGGACAAAGTTGTGTACAGAACAATTTGAGAAGAGATAGCAACTCGTAGTTGATGACTGTTGAACAGTAGTGAAAGGTTGTGACTGTAGAATAGATACAAGACCAAGTGTAACACTGAAAGATGGCAGAGGTGCATGCTCCAGAGTACAGCTGGCATTGATGCAATAAGGGAGAAATTTGTTCCCTAACCAGGGTTTTTACACTGGCAGAACTGTGTCTATTGCAGTTGAGACACAGCTCTGCCTTTGCTATTTATGTTTGGTTAGTTACAAGCTAAGGCTAGGAGGAATTTGTTCCCAGACTCATTATTACTGTTGATGTAATCATATTTTGAATCAGTACTGTTTACCATGTGAATTAAGATGCTGTTGTCATAGATGTTTTTAAGTTACCTTTGAGACCGTAGTCTTTGATGTTTTTGAGGAATGTAGGGGAAGTAAAGCATCCAAAAGGCTGTGGTGATCTTATGTATAGCTTTCTAATGCCTTCTTCCTCCTACTTTCCAAAATTTATTTACCTGTATATTCACATACTTAAAAGTATGTCTTGTAGAATCTGAAAAATTGGAACTTATTGAGAATCTGATAAGTTGACGACAAAGAATCCCACTTACTATTACCCAAGAGTAATTCCTTCTTTACCAGAGGTTTGCTAGCAGTACTTCTGGAGGCTGACTTCAGGCCTGATCTGTGTATGTAAGAGAAAAAAAAAAAACGGACTCAAGAAGAAGAAACAAGTCAATGTATGTTAGGTTTATTAATTCTTATTGTAGTTACATAATTTAGGAGCACGAATTTAGGACCCCGTTAATGTTTTTTAAAACCTGTTCCCTTAAATGGATACTCACACAATGTTTTTGTACTTAGGTTACAAGAGTTGTGGGTGCTTAATGGTTTTGTTCTATGTTTTTCCATGGTGTTCATGAGTAACTGCTACAAAATGATCGCCTAATAAAGCTGTATGTATTAGTGGACTATTATTTGAATCACTAGGAAGTTTTGAGAACTCTTAAAGGTTCAATAGCGTATTATTGGTATGCTGCAAATAAGAGTCCAGTAGTCAAATACTGGAGAAAAAAAAACAGGATTACCTATGATCTTTAGTTTGATGTAGCATTTCATCCTGATAGCGATATGATGTGTACTAGGGTAGTAGCAGAAGGGTTGGCACATACAACAAGACAGGAGATGGATACTTTTAGGAAAGAGAAATAATGAAGGTGGTGTCTTTTAAAAAAAAATGTAAACGAATAGGATCACTGAACAAATTTGGTGTCTTAATCTTAAAGAAATTCTGGACAAAAAGATATAAAATGTAGGTACCACTGGATTTCATAAAAGCCAGACTGGCAACAGCCTTAATCTGGGTAGAAATACTGTGGAGCTGAGTTTAGAGATATCCCTTTATATGGAAGTGTGAAGTTGATAATTATGTGTAGGAGGAACATCTAGTACTGCCTCAAAAGCAGAACATTTACTGTATGTGTTGATGCTGACTCAAAGGAAGAAAACACTTAGACTCTGGTTCTTGACAGGACATCAGAGTTCTTAAGTTTTTTGACTTGAATATGCATGTTATAAATAAAACTCCATCAAGAAAATATATTTTACTAGGAGTTATAGGTCTTTTTTTTAAAGGCCTGTCTAATTAATAAAGTTTTAACTTGAATCTCCTGAATTCACAAATTGAGAACAGGAATTAAAGCTGATGATATTTCATGCTAAAACGGGAAATGTTTTTTGAACTTACCATTCTTCAACTTCTGATATACTGTATTGTCGGTCTTGCAAAACTGTACTTGCCTACTGTGATTAGTGGGATCTTTAATTGCCCATTAAAGCCCTTGTTGGTAGGAGATGCTGATAATGGTTAGCAGACCAGGCAGAAAAGCATTCTCCATTTTGCAAGGCTGATGAATACAAGTGCTTTAACATGAATTAACTGGTACTGTAGGAAGTAGTAGCATGCCAATAACTAACTTGTATGTCTTCTTCCATTTAAGGTATCTAGTGGATAGTCGCTGGTTCAAACAGTGGAAGAAATATGTTGGTTTTGACAGCTGGGACAAATACCAGATGGGAGATCAGAATGTGTACCCTGGTCCTATTGATAATTCTGGACTTCTCAAAGGTAACTGCTTCTGATTGTGTAGTAAGCCAATACCAACATTTAGTGCAAATTTGTTACAGTTTGTTCATGTTTTGTAGTTGATAGTGTAAATGAATCCCATGACAAGGGAGCTGGAATAGATTTCCCTAACAAATTATGATTTTATGAATAAAATTATGGAAACTTCTTTGCAATGGCAACAGAGTATTTAATAAGATAAAAATTAATGGTTTATAACAGTATTTTGGGATCCCTTGGGAGTTGAAATTTAGTTAAGTTGACAAATAGCTAGCCTGAGTTCAGTAAGATTTTTTTAGCTTAACTAAATAGGTTGATTTAAAATAATATTGTAAAGTTGAACTCTAAAATTAATTCTTGTATATGAGCCTCAAGCTCTTACTTTGATTCTGGAACAATTGAATAAGAGGTATTATGCAGTTCAGGTCAGGTGAAATGAGAGGATAATTTCCTACTTTTTTAATGGTCTTCTAAGTATGGTTGTACTCTGTCACTGTTACAATTGCTCAGGTCTTGACTGACTTTTGCTAAACTGTATTCAGATTTGTGGACTCAGGTCTTGGAATACTTTCCCAGATATTTTAAGCTTTAGATCAAATTCTATATTTAATATCTAGTGTTGAAATACCATTAGAGCTGTTGATATTTAATCTGCAAAATCTGGTGGCTACAAAATCTAGCAGATAATTGTTTTCCTTCTTTGCAGTTGCAGGTAATGTAATAGTACAGCAGAATCTGTTTACACGTAGTAATACAAATTTTTACAACTTCATGGGGTTTATGATGAGCTCTGACTTTCTTAATTCAAAACTTCTCAACTGTAATTAATATCTCATTATTTTGCAAGTTAAGTGTTTACCTCTTTCATAGGACTTGTCATAACATGTTGCAGTAGTTGTCAGTGTGAGTGAATGTTCATGTCTGACTAGTGCTGTATTGTCATATGGGTCTATATGTTTTCTTCCATCCACAAACTTAAAAGTCTTTTTGCTCCAGGTCAGTGATGTGTTTTGTTTTCTGAAATGTAAGGATCTAGATCTTTTGTGTATTCTTGTAGTAAATCTTGCAGTGAGACAGGCATGTTCAGGTGATACTTTTCAGTTGAAATCAGATGTAGCAAGATCTTTTTATCCTCAGTGAGGCAACATCAGCTTAGTCTCTCTTCTGTGTCTACCCACTTTAAGAAAAAAAAAAGGTGATTTCTAGATGTGCAAAGCACTGTGTTAATTGATCTGTATTATTTGTAACTTATTCTACATACATGTTTAAAGTTGCTGTGGATATGAAGCCTGTATTAGGATTAGCAGTCCAAATCTAAAGTCATGTTAGCCATTTTGCTAAAAGCTCCTGAAAACCTGTGTTCCTGGGTGCTCTTGTTTTGACACTGTCAATACCCCTTTCAAAATGCAGCATCAGGGTTTATGAGCTTCACTTTTTGCTTATTCATGGTTGTAAAACTTACAAGGCTCTTCATTGGCAGTGGTACCATGCATCCAATTACTGTCTGACATCTACTGTTTGGTGTGAACACAATTTAAAAATTAAGGACATTAGTGCTCAAAAAATAGTAGCTGTCTCCTTCACCTGCTGCAAAGCAGCAATCCTCTGAACTATGTTTCCTATGTAGCATAAATTGAACCTGAAAATGCTGGTGTTTTAATTCTGTCTTTGGCATGTAGTGTGGACTAGTTGCTCTCATACTGCTCTCCTTAAGTGCTAAGTCTGAAAATTTGCATCTGATTTAAAGAATAAAATAATCTAAACCAGGCATGCTTTCTCAGATATTCTGCAGTGTAATGCAGTGATAAGAAAAACTATTATTAAATTCAAGAAAGACTGATTCCAGAAAACTGAAGCAGTATGTTGTGCTTATATTACTTAAATGCTGCTACCTTATTTCCTGAATGGGTGAAGTGAGAGCAGTGAAAAGTAACAGGTAGAGATTTCAGTTAATCTCAACATATGCGAAAAAATTGTTGAATGTAATGGAATGCACATGTGCCATCTTCAAAAGAAGAGATATATAGTCAACTTCAGAAGAGCAAACAAAGCACAAGGAAGTAGTCCTTTAGAATAGATGATTGTTCATCATAGAAAATGGTGTCAGAGTTAGGGGACAACTTTGATGAAATACGGTTCTGTAAAAATTATACTTGGAGAAATGTTGTGGATTTTAGAAAGACAGAATGGAATCTAAATTTTATCTTCTCACTATAAACTCCTGTAGCTATATCAGATCAAGGCAGAAATACAGTATGAACCTTCTAAAGAGATACTTGGACCTGAAGATGTGTTTGTGGATTTCTCCCCATGCTTTGCTCCCATTACAATGGAACCACCATATGCATAGCATTGAGTGGGCCAAATAAGATGTGATAGTGCGAGTCATGAATTATTTCAGCAAATGTTTCTTGTTTGTAGCTCTTGAATATAGATTTTTTTCCTAATCAGTCAAGACAGTTTTGAACCAAAACTTGGCTCTTGAAAATTGTTACTTATACAGCTAGGGTGAAACAGCTTGAGGAGAAAAAAGGAAAAGTACCTTTTAAACAGGTGCATTGATTGAAGTAGCATTTGTTCGGTCCCATTAATTATATTTATCGACGTGAAGAACTGAATTCTTATTTACCTGTATGTTCACTGAAATGTTCATGTGAAATTCCATCTTTTTGTTTGAGACATGGCTGTACTGTGACTCCCAAAGTGGAACCTAAAGTCTGAGGTTTTCTTCCACTTTCCTTTGTTGTCTTCCATGTTGCTCTTGTATCTTGCTATTTCTGAACTTGATTATCCCTCCTTTCTAAAATAACTTCATCATTCTAACACTTACATGATGTATTTTGGGGGTTTTGTTGTTAGGTGTGTTTTTTATTTAGCTCTTCCTACTAAGGCATTTATGATTTTTATCAGAGAAAACACATGCAAACAATATTGTACATTTTTGACTGCGTGAAGTCATCTCTAAACTGCACAGATTGCATATTATGGAAACAGTATCTTTTTATCACCTCAGAGCAATAATGGTAGTAACAATTATCGCACACTTGAAATATATGAACTGAGAACAATGTGCATCTCCTGTGTTTTGTTCACACATCAAGGTTTTAGCTGAAGAAGGAAAGAGGGAGTTAGCACCAGTAATAGTAGGAGCTGAGAAAGCTGTGCATCCTTCTTTGACCATATTTTCACCATTTGGATGATTAAAGCAAAAAGCATTGCTTTTTTCCCAGATTTCCCCTTAAAATCACAAACCCTTTAAACCAGCTGAAGGTGTGTCAAGTGCAGGTGGCGCAGGGAGCGTTCTAGACTCTTGCTAGGCTGAATCTTGTTTACTCTTCCCATGAGGAAGTGAACACATCTCTTAAATGTCCTCAGTAGTGTTGCCCTCTAACAGAAAAGGTCATGTTGAAACATATTTTATTAAATTCTTATACAAAGGGGAAAAAAAGTTATTATTAAAGGACCTTTAATTTTTTAAGTGTGCCTTTTTTTAATGCTCAGGATATTTTGTTTTTTTAATTGAAGTCACGTTATGCTGTGTTTGCTCAATCTGTTCAAAGGAGAAACAAGAGAAATACAGAAATACGATCAAATGACTGGATCTTAGTGCTTTTCATAGGCACATAGCACACTGATTTTTGTCTTTGCAGAAGAATAAAGGTAATAGTATTAATTTTGCTTAGAAGTATTACTTAAAAAAAAAAAAAAACAAACAAGAAGGCAGCAAATACTTGAAGGAATTTGAGATTATTTAAGGTTACTTTTATGCTCAGTTTTGATTATGCAGTGTAATTCCACAGTTCATTCACATAGGACAATGAAAATAAATAGTCTGTATATTCATTACAGTCTATTTATTTTTTACATAGTCTGTTTATTTTCATACTTTGTTAAGTTTCTCATCCTGGTTTATTCTTTGGAGCTGAAAGTGTGGGTCTCCCTGTTTTATCTCCCTCTGTACTGAGGGATGTTTGTTGTCCTGTAGTTGGGTACTTCGGTATGGAAGAACAGATGCCCTAATTGTCTGAGGCTCCCAGTGGCTCAGATGTGGCATCACCTCTTACACGTATAAGGTAGCTGCTATCCTACTACTGTAATAAGAATTGAACCAAAGTTAAAAGCATGCCACTTACATAAAGAGGTTGGCAAGTTGTATTTCTTTCAAGTGCTGCATCTTGCTGTCCTTGTGAAGAATTTTGTAGGGACTGTGTTTCCAGAGCACGTAGGATCCTTTCAGTAGGAGGATTGTACCATGTTATTTTCCCAGTCTGACATGAAGCGAATGACTTTTAACTTTGTCTTGGGTCTACTGTAACTACCCATTCCTGCATTTTTGGTGAAGGATGCAACTGTAGCATGAAATGGAAGTATCCATGGTGATGTGGGAGTATGTGTGAAGTGGGTGAAGAAATGGATTGGTTTCTCTGAAGGCTATGATGGTGTGGGATAACAAGTTAGGCACTTACGATTGCATCAGGATATGGAATTGTCACTTGGGCTCCTGAGTGCAGGAGCACTACTTGTAATAGGTGTGCTGTGCATAAACTGGATAGCTTGCCTAAATAGTTTCAGAAGAGTTTTGCTTTGAACACCATAATACTGATAACATAACCGTGACTCAGAAAATACTTTGTTTGCTATTTATATGAAAAATGTTATATATAAAAACTCAATTAACAGAATTACAGTATTCAAGTAAAAATATCTTTCCCTTATAGATGGTGATTCTCAGTCTCTCAAGGAACATCTCATTGATGAGCTGGACTACATCCTTTTGCCAACTGAAGGCTGGAATAGGCTAGTTAGCTGGTACACACTGATGGAAGGTCAAGAGCCAATAGCACGCAAGGTACTCTTAAATTGCCTATTGGGATGAATGTGATTCAGATATAGTCCTGCAAATATGAAGGAGTTGCACAGGAATTGATTAGAAGATTTTAAGTCCTGTCCTATGATAACCATATAGACAACTTCTGCTTTAGTTGCTTATAGATACCTAATTTTTATTCCCATTTTAGAAGCTTACACTTGTTAATATTGAGAAACAAGGATGCAAAGGATGTAATGCTTTTTTTTTTTTTTCCTGGAAGTAAGCCCTCTAGTTTTTGAGAAGAACTTGCCTTAGAAGCTTGTAAGTCTATTAATGCAAATGATTTTGTAAATTATATATAAAATCCTAAAACTGTATTGACTATATTAGTGAAAAGCCTAGCCCTAATAATGTTAACATTGGCAGAGTAATTGGTAATTAGTGGTAAGCGTAGTCTTCTGTAGTCAGCAGCTTGCTAAGGGAGTTTTTTCTTGAAGCAAAAAGCTTACCTCAACACAAGTAGTAGTCCATGGTATGGCGGATACTACAGCCCTCAGTCAGTATGAGATACTGAAAAATTAACATCAAAGATCTTAATTTTTGTTTGCTTCAGCACATACCATCGTTATTATTAAAGTGATATGGCATTGTATTGGTTTATTGATCATGCGATCTTTTTTGTTTGTATTATTTCTTACGATTTTCAGGTTAATGATTACAGTTGCATCCTTGCTGGACTGAATTACTTAAGTTTTAAAATACATCTTGGTATGCTTGCCAGTTTGAAATTGACCATTAGGGTATATTCTTTCAGATCTTTATTTTAATTCCTGAAAAAATGCTGACAGAATGTTATGATTGGAATTTAGTTTGATGTGACTGCTGGCATAATACAACTTTTTTTCCTTCTATGACATGAGGATGGTCTAAGTACATGCATGCTGACCACTTACTTGAAGTGCATTCCTTTCAAACAAACACCAGATTTAGCTACAGAAGAAATTTTGTGTCTTCAAGATTCATTTGGTCAGCAATAGAAGTAGTTTGTTGGGGTTTTTTTAACATTCTCTTTAGTACAATAAAAGAGATCTTTTTTTAAAGAGACATCCCTGGAATGTCTCTTTCTTTTTCTCTAGTTCTGTAAGAGCTGAGATCCATTAAAATGGCTTTCCTTCTTTAAAGATATATCTGTTATCAACTTGTTACTGTTTTTCCTGAAGATGGAGTTCAGCAAACTGAATGCTCTTCCATCATCATGGTAAAGTAAAAGTTCTGTAATGTTTTCACTTTGGGGGGAAAATGGAAAGAGAGAGAGAAGGGGAATTAATGAGTAACTTGCCTTCTACTTAGAAGGAACTAACTGGGAAAGTACATGGAGTGTAATGAGTAGCTGGGTAAACTGGCATAGCTTCATTATTTTCTGCCAGTATGAGCAGTAGTTCTCCTCTGAGATGGTATTCCAGTTAAGAATTTTTCTTTCTGATGCTTTTTTCATTTGTTCATGATTCTTCCTCCTGTCTGCTTTAATGTTTTTTCATGAACGTGGGATGATACTTTTCTTTCATCCCCTTTGTCACATCAGCTTTTTTGAAATGTGGATCCTGATTTTAAATTGATGCAATGTTGTACTTGATCCATGTCAGATAACATTATGACTTCAAGTAATAGGATGTGGTAATACTACCACTAGAGTGTCAGTTTTATTCTCAGAAGTGTCTTAGCCGTACTGCACAGTTTTGTTTACTGCAACTATTTTGTTGTTACTCTAGGAGCTGAAAACCCTTCTAAGCTGCTTAAATTAAGATGCATTTCTATTTAAATGTTATGGTTGGCAGTCATTAAGGCAAACTACTGAACAGCAATAAAATCATTCACTTTTTTCTCCTATGGCACATGCATACAAGTTATATTTGTACAGCAGATAGCAGATCTCTCCTAGCAATTAGCTGGTTGCTTTTTTTTTTTTACCGTATTTGTCAGATGTATCGTATATCAGGCCGATGGTTATTTTTGGAACAGTCTACATGACTAAGTACTGCAGTTACAGTTTGGAAGATCAAAGGGAAAAACATTTAAGAGGTGACCCTGAATATTTCTTTTCTATATTTTACTTTTATTAAAAAAACTCCTCTGAACTATTTTGCAATAGGTGTTACAAAAATGAACATATAATAAACAAATGAGTAGGTGAAATTTCAAATGAATGTATTCATTATCAGAATATAAGTGGAAGATTTGTAGGTTTTGTTTAAAAATGTGATATCCAAATTTTATTAGTGTGTTTTCTGGTATTGATAAGTGTTCTTTAACTGTGAAAACTTTGTTTTTTGAGGAAGTAGCATACTTTTGAAATAACAGTAACTTTTAGTAGTTTACCTTTTGATTGAGAATCATATCTTTTACTTAAACGTGCCTATTTGTGATTTCCTCTGTACTTAACACTTTGAAAGTTATGATGGTGGTGTTACACACAGGTAAGACATCATCATTAAGGACAAAAAATAATTAGTTTACTGTATTTCTAAAAAGTTATAGGAGAATTTTAGTTCTAATTTTTGGCATTTATTAAGTGTCTTACATTCCCTGAACTTGCGTTTCTTGAAGAGTTTTCAAAACTATTTTGAAGTGTGTATATGAAAACATATTTGGACTGATACCTGATCCTAATCTGTTTTTCAGGTCGTTGAACAGGGTATGTTTGTAAAGCACTGCAAAGTAGAAGTATATCTAACTGAATTAAAGCTTTGTGAAAATGGAAATATGAACAGTGTTGTCACACGAAGATTTAGTAAAGCTGATACAATAGGTATGCACAACTGTTTTTAAAAATATATGGTTGTTACTTTTTAAAATAGTACTTGGCAGCAAGTTCTGAATAAATGAGTCTGTAGGTAAAATGATAGATGGTATTGTAACCATTAAAAAGTATGGGACTAGCCTTGTTTGGGTCAAATTAAAAAGTTTATTTAATAAAGTTATTTGTAATATTTAGGATTTTGAATACAATTAAAAAAAAAAAACAAAGCTGTGTTTTATTATCTAGGCATCTGTGTTAACTCTAGAGGTTTGTGCTTTTCTGGAAGTGAACAGTATGATGTTTTTCATTATGTTTATTGGATTCTGTGGTACTTTCTCCTGCCTTTTGTTGTGTAAGAAATACTTTTTTTTTTTTTTTATGTGTTTCCTTTTTACAAAGGAAACACTATTTAGTCGTATATATAAAAATAAGGGTATATTACAGAACACAAGAATGAATTGAACTTATAAATTAATGGCTAAAGGTGACGTACAAAGGCAATATTCTTTGGGTTGTGAAGTGGCAGGCCAAGCACAACCTTTTACAGTAGTTAACTCCAGTACAGTAACTTACCTTTACTTGTAGTTATTTTACTATATTTCAGTAACATATTTGTCTCTGAAAATAACAATCAGAATACATGTAAAGATACTGCTGATCACATAAACTCAGGTTTTGGTGTCTTTTTCCATGTCTATCTGAGATAAGTCTTTCAGTCAGCTGTATTTGTGCAGTTAGAATTGTACTTTATGTCCTTGACACTTATGCCCAGCCATTACTCTTTGTTTATGTTCTTTGACAACGATGTAGTTTTTTTCAGGTTTGGCTTCTCTTTACATTATGGGTAATGACTTAGACTTGCTACCCTTTAATTCTTTGCAGATTGCTTGCTTTAAAAACAGAATAATTCTACTTTGTTAAATTTTAAGTTAAAAAGTAATCCTCTGCTGGTATTAGAATAAAAACTTTAAAATTATGAAATTTGCTCTTGATACAAGGCTTCAGTGTTGTATGTTAATTGGCCTTTTTGTAATCTAGTTTAACTTGAGAAGATGTACTTCATTATTCTTTAAGCAAACCCAGAAATTTAGAAAAAGCAATTTAAGATTATACTTCCCCGAGGACCAAATACAAGCTATTTTGCAGCTATATTGAATTTAACTGTATCATTAGAATTATAAAGTAATGTATGAAATTCTGATATTTTCTTTCTCTAATCAGAAGCAGGGCATTTTGTAGGTGTATTCCCTTTTTCTTAGCAGAGAGAGGATTACAATTATAAGAAAATTGTCAAAAAGGGTAATGAGAAAGTCAGGCTCGTTGGCAGCTCTTTTCTAGACGCTGGCCTAATTTGCGTTCCTGAGCTGTGGATGACATACTTCTAGAAGACTTAAGAACGTACCTTTTCTGAAGCTGAAGCTTCTTATGCAGAACACCTAGCCAGGGCATCCAAAAGAGTTTGTCTTTTAGGAGAAAAGCTAGAAAAAATTAAAACCACTTCCTTACCTTACGTATGTTTAAGGGAGTTCTGGAATTCATCAAATTATTAAAGAGATGCTCATTATATCAATAAATAATATGCAAGAAGAATATTTCAGTCTTGATTATTTTTCACCCTTCCTCATATATGGCAGTAAGGGATGCATTTTCATTATGGTTGCAGAAGACTTGTACAAGAGAGTCAGTAGCAGCTTCACTGAAGTGAGTGGACATAAGTTACTATGGTCCTTTCAAGAAGTTTTAATTTTCCTACCTGACATCATTGATTGTTATTTACTGCCTTCAAAAGATCAGTACAAGACCTTCCTTAATTCACACAAACAGAGAAAATTTTGAAGCACTTTACTCAAGCACAGCATAATGTTCACCTACTAGTCTTCCGGTGTGTGTTATTCCTGGAATACCTTAGCTTTTACACTCAAATAGTAACTACTCATCTGTATGTCGTCAAGTTAGTACAAGGTAGGAAAAAATAATTATAAAGGGCAGACTTAATCATGACAGTCATTTTCTTGGGGTGGTACTAGACACATCTAATGTGTTCTTTGGAGCTTCTTAGGAATCTCCTACAACTGAGGACTCTCGCCTTGGAGGCAGTGCATATTAACTTTGAGACTGATTGATGACTAACTCTTTTGGGGGAGGTGGGGGGTGGTTTTTTAGTTTCAAAAAGAAAATGAGCTAGACAATAATTCTGAACAATGTAGTCCAGGCAGCGTTTCAGTCTAGTTGTTACTGATCCTAGAGGGCATCAGGGCTTCTGAATGAATATGAGTTAATGATCCATTCTGGAGTCTTCATCATATGGAAGTATGATAAAACTAAGTCATCAGCTAATGTGTAGGCCTTTTCTACCTTTATTCAGCAATTCTACAAACAACAAAATGACAGAAGGATTATCCGTAGCCTCTATTATAAACAAATAAGGTTGTGTGTCTAATGCCATAAACAATTCCAAAACTGAGCTGATAAACTCCATAGAAGACCATACCAGTGGCTGTGCATCTAATGGGTTTTTGGTTTTTTGCTAATAAATTATCTTGGCAAATGTCTTTGATTCATCTTTTCCTTTAATTTTCTGCAGAATACAAGAATTGCCACTCTTGAGGACAATTTATTCTGGGATCTGTGACTAACCTTTCCCTTCTTTAGGAAACTGGGATTAGTTTCATAATACAGATTATCATTTTCCTTCAGTTCCCTTTAGCTAGTATTTGTGATAGCACTAGCCTTTGTATTAGGATCCACTGAACTTCTACAGCATCTCATCAAGACTCTTCCACACAGTCTTGCAAAATAATACTTAAATCATGCAGCTGTTTTTTTGGAGGTGCTATCTGATTTTTAATATATCCTATATAGGATCCATAACCTTTAACTCTCAAATTGAACTGTCTCAGATTGTGGCCATGACTGGATTGAGAGCAGCCCTGTGGAGAAGGATTTAGGGGGTATTACTGGGTGAAAAACTAACTTTTAGCCAACAATGTGTGTTCACAGCCCAGAAAGCCAACTGTATCCTGGGCTGCATCAAGAGAAATGTGGCCAGCAGGTCAAGGGAAGTAATTCTGCCCCTCTGCTTTTGTGAGACCCCACCTCAAGTACTGTTTCCAGCTCTGGGGCCCCCAACATAAGAAAGACATGGACCTTCTCGAACGAGTCCAGAGGAGGGACATGAAGATGATCAGGGGGCTGGAGCACCTCCCTTATGAGGACAGGCTGAGAGAGTTGGGGTTGTTCAGCCCAGAGAAGAGAGGGCTCCAGGGAGACCTTATAGGGGCCTTCCAGTACTTAAAGGGGGCTGACAGGAAAGATGGGGAGGGACTCTTTATCAGGGAATGTCGTGTTAGGATGAGGGATAATTATTTTAAACTGACAGAGGGTAGATTTAGATCAGATCTAATAAATTCTTTACTGTGAGGGTGGTGAGACGCTGGAACAGGTTGCCCAAAGAGGTTGTGGATGCCCCCTCCCTGGAAGTATTTGAGGCCAGTTTGGACGGGGCTTTGAGCAACCTGGTCTAGTGAATGGTGTGCCTGCCCATGGCAGGGGAGTTGGAAATAAATTATCTTTCAGGTCCCTTCCAACCCAAACCACTCTATGTTTCTATACAGCTGATGGAGTGAGAGACATCTTTAAAGGACAGTTCTTCCTGTCTCTTTTGTACATCGTCCTAGTAGTAATCATCTCATATATGGGATGTGTATAACCCTGCTAGAGGAGAGCCCTGTACACCATATGTGTCAGACCATACCTGTTTGAGTGTAATGTTTTCATTTATGCTGGAACACTTTAGAGCATAAGCCAGCACTTCAGTGATACTTGCTGGGGAGCTGGGGTGAAGAATTATCAAGTGTGCATTGATTATATTCATGGAAGTATGTAAAAGAACCTTAGTTTCACAGTCTCTAAATTACCATAATAGTCAAATAGAACATGCTCTTCTCAGAGTCTTGGACATAATGTGTAGTCATCTGATAGGATTGATGCTTCCTGTCTCATAACAGTTCTGTTAGTGAAGCTTTAGTGTTAAAATTAACATAATAAATGTTATTCTGGTACTTGCAAAGAATATGAGCTGCAATGCTCAAATAATTGATTGTCATGGTATTAAGATAATGAAAAATTTTATAAATTCTTTCAGTGAAAGTCATTGATAAATCTGGATTATTTTTGGTTTTGGAAGATTCTTGCTGGTTAGATTCACTCATACATTCAAATATAGTTATTTGAAAACACTGGTTAAGAGTTGCTTCAGACAGTACATGATATTTTTAAAAAAGTCAACAAATCAAGTAACAGCCTGTTGCCTTGTTCATAGCACCTACCTTGCCTACTTAATCTCTTACAGAAACAAATGAGGCAGTCTAGCACTTGCTTTCATACTAAAATGCATGTTAACTAGTATAGAAAGAAATTTTATTCATTTGCCTACAATATCTACAAATATTATATTCCCAGTTGTCATGCATTTGACAAGCCAAGATACTTTTAAGCTTCAGGTCTCATTTTGACTTTTCACATTTTGACTTTTCACATTTAACAGTGGAAGAGAATATAATCATATTAATTGAAAGGGAACAAGGGGAATACTAGAGGAGCTGACACACTGGTGTATTTTGTCCTGAGTCTTCAGGAGAATGTCTTTCAGAGCTTACAGTGCCCATTTTTATAATTGTGTTTTCAGTGATCATCAGGTATAAACTGTATGTTTTTTGGTTTTGCATTCTGTGTTAGCTGTTACGAGACTTTGCTACCACAGGGCTTTATGAGTTTACCAGTTAAAAAAACATATATATGAGGTTGCTATGTTATAGCACTGTACATATTAATTCAAATTAAAGAACTTGTTAATAAACTTTTGCATAAGAAGGATGGAGTTAATGACAAACTTCTTAAAAGTTATACTACCTTAAAATAATGTAGCACTGGTTATATTTCTGTCAGGCAGAGTAGAAGCTGGTAGCCTTTTTTATGTTAAATCTGACAGGAACATAAAATCTTGCATCATCACTTTAAAATAAATTTATGTGCTTCAGTTTTACAGCGTAGTCTTTAATTCCTGTGAGCGTGTAAGTGAAACTTTTTGCATATATATATATATTGTGGTTAGTGCTAATTGCACTGATACGGGTAGTAGAAGAGTAAAAACCAAAAAGGATTTATTTTAGGGAGTGGAACAGAATGACTTGCACTCCCTGCACCTGGTTTTGCTGTAAATCTTGCTTCTAATCATTCTCTCCCCACCCACACTCCTGTGTTACTACACTCTGAGAAATTAGATGGGTACCTAGGTACTTCATGTCATCTGTTACAAATCAACTTTATTTGGTCTGCTTTGCTAAGAGCTTCAGGAGGGAATAAAATACTACTCTAGCTGTTTCCATTTTCAGTGCAAGCAGACTAGCAACTTGCTGTTTGTCCTACAGTGTGATGTAGTTGCATGTCTGTTTCTACAATTTAATTTGTATTTTGAATATAAGAAAAGAATAGGTGATTCTCCTGCTTTGTTCAGGTTTATACTGTTTGTGTAGTGAAATGCTAAACTTGTGTTTTCTCCGTTTCAAAACAGATACAATTGAAAAAGAGATAAGAAAAATCTTCAATATTCCAGGTGAAAAAGAAACCAGATTGTGGAACAAATACATGAGTAATACTTTTGAACCTTTGAATAAACCAGACAGTACCATACAGGATGCTGGTTTATACCAGGGACAGGTACAGTGTAATACTATTTCTTTTTTTATACTTCTTTTTCCTTGTGAAAATGTAGCTGTACCAAATTAATTTTCCTTCTTTTTAAGTGAAAATTGCCTCCTACATTGTGTTAGGGATAGAGGATTTTATAAACAAATTCATGAAGAAAGAAGTAGTCTTGGAAGTGTATTTTCAGGATTAAAGATGGGTTTAACTTTCCTGGTGAATTAAAAGTGAATGAACGTAACATTGCTGACTTGAATTTGATAAAACCTGAAATAAAAAAATATTCCTAGGATCCGGGATATGTTCTTGTAATCAAGCCCAAAATTTGAAGAACTTTTTAGATACTATAAAAGAATAATGTCTTCTACTCAAATTCCACTGTCCAAATTTCAGAAAGAAATTGAAAAAATGAAAATATTTCAGATAAGAACCATAGAGAGAAAAGAGCTTGAAAACCTGCTTTAGCGTGAGACTATATCATCACTTTCAAATCTCTTTATGGGAGGATTTCTTACAAGATGATTTTTTTACCTTTACAGATTAATATAAAGAACATACTGGATGTTAGAGCTACACAAATATAAATGCGAACTGATTGAACAATTTCATCACTAGAATAGCTTTTCAGATTATTACATTGATTCTTTAGTCTCCAAATAGAGTTGGATGTTTTTTCAACAGCTGTTAGTTCATACTGTGGTGCTACAAATATGAGTGGATGAAATTTGATGGCAGTAATTGTAGGCAAGAATATATTAAAGTATTTCCTTTTGCCTTGAAATACTTGACTCTTGCCTACTTACCAGCAGTATTTATGCTGTACTTCAGTTTTCTTTTGACATGGAAGGTAAGTAACCAATGCACCAAAATAACAGCTTGAACTATTGTGCCCTTTAGCTTCATGCTGCACTCACTTAAACCCTCACACAATTAATTTTAACAATGCACAGGTCCTGCTGGAAGAGTCCACATCTCCCATAAAAGATTTGCGTCAAAGGTGTAACTTGCAAATTGCCTCTATCCCAGTGAAACATTAACTGTGAAGCAAGCAGGGTCTAATATAGCCATAGAAACATCTCTAGGTGACATCTGTACTTTCAGCAAAACAAATATTGTTCAAAACTGAGTTTAATGATGGTTTCTAAAAATGCTAAATGTTATGGTAGACCATGTGTGTTTGATCAGTTGCACTTGCTGACACACAACGTTGTATTTTTCATGCTGAGCCTCCTAATCTAATAATAGTTATTCTGACTATTACAGTCTATCAAACTTAATAGTTATTTTTTATTGTGTAATTCTAAACTATGTATGTGATGGAGTAAATTAATGTTTTGAATTCATCAGCTGGTTTCTGAAGTGAGCCTTTAGGGTTCCATTGAACATTTAAGTCTAAGTCTTCCTTTTATTTACTAAAAAACGAAAGCCAATGGAAGGAAATATGGTACAGTTTGTCTTACAGCATTCATGACCCAAAGGTAGCAGACTATTCTTTTCCAGATAGAAAGCTGGTCATGATAGAAAGCTAATTTTCAGTGTCATGTCTGGCAGCATGACTTGCTTATAAGGTGAATGTATGTCACTGTGTAGACACATAGAAGCATAATATGGCAGTTAATCAGTGAAACATCAGTGTACAGTTATGCAAAATTAGTTGCATTGGAAATTAAGAGTTAGATTCAGTTTAAATATTGGAGTCTAGTTCTCATTTCAAATGATCTGACTATCCTAGCTGTCAATCCAGAAAGGCATGAGCTTTTTGTAGGTCCTGTGTCATAGCTGCCAGCATAGGACAGATATCTCAAATACCCAAAGGCGTTTCAAATGGCACTTGATGCCTGTGTTTAGGACTGAGTGTTCTGTACTCCCTTTTGTACTAATAACAACTCGAATGAAATTATTTTCATTAGCCAACTGTCCCATTGGAAAATTATTATTAGATTAATGCTTTTGCAAAAAAATACAGGAGTAACCAGACAGGTATGATTATAACGCTATCAAGGCAGAAAATAGTTTGGTTTGGGTTCTTTTTTTCCTACCGATGTGTTGGTGTGAGAAGCAAAATTCCTTCAGGAATATCCCTTCCTTAACAGGGCTGTTGTATAGACATGATTTCTGTAGATTCATAGATGCTATTTAAACATTACAGGTCATCTTCTGACCTCTCTGAGAGGTAAGGTCTTGCCATTTCATCCATGGATTATTGAGGTATAGAAGTATTAAGTGGCTTGCCCAAAGTTGCATAAATTAAGATATGGGGAGAAAAAAGTGAATAGAGCAAGATGAAGGTGCAGTGCAATTGAATGGAATATTCTTGGGCCTCAGGGAATAGTAGCTTAAATGTCAGTCTTTTCCATCTCATTCGCATGTCAGCAAATCCATTAAAAAGATTGCAACAGAAAGCAATCTACTGATATTTTTATTTCAGTTTTCTTATTATACTTTTTGTGGTAGGTACTGGTGATAGAACAGAAGAATGAGGATGGAACATGGCCAAGAGGTCCTTCAACTCCTAAGTAAGTTATGATTTTAAGTCATGTTATTCACTATAGCTTAACAATTTTCACATGTTATTTTGCTTTAAAAACAAAAAATTGTTTTTAAAAGTGGCATTTTATTTTGAAAATCAGCCTTCAGATGTTTTAGCTGAAAATATGCCAAATACTGTATTTCTTAGAAGGGCTGCATGTTGTAGAACTTGGAATAATAATAGTGGATTCCTGCATATATGTTGCTTAATTTTGTTGATTTCAGCCAGTGATAAACAATATCCTGATTAAAAATAGGAAAAAAAAAATCCATCGTAGAAAACTGTAAAACTTAGCTTATTTTATTTAGATTTCTATTTCAAAGCATAGCATATCTGTCAGGTGAACACAGATACATGTATTTTACCAGTTTTTTTCTTATGTAAATGTTTTCATGAATAGCTTGTCCTTTTATCTCCAGAGCACAATATTTGCACATAAATGTTATTTAAATTGCATTCTACATTACCAGCATGTTGCCTTTGTTCTTTTTTGGGCTGTCATCAGTTAACTGGATGGTCTTTTTCTTTTCTGTTCTTCCTGCTGCCATTATCAGCAGCACCTTGATAATGGCAAGTGAGTAGAAAAACTTGAGTGTGGTTTTTCTCATTTAGATGGATAAACATTCTGTTTCCAGAATCTGAATCATGTTTTCGTGGTTTTGAAGAACAGTTGTAACTAGTTACTAGTAAACTTACACAATCTCAGCCTTATAAAGTTAAATGTTTTTTTTTTCCGTTTGTTAGCTGGTTCTTGAGCATATCTTTAATAAAAAGTTCTTTTAAGTTCCTTTTACTCCTTTTGATATTCTGCATTCATGTAACTGAGTTTTACTATTGTTTTAAAGCATTTTTATAGTATCATTCCTTATAATTTGAAGGACAGATTCTTTATCTTTGGTGTTTTATGTCAAGCACTTTTACTAGGAGCACTAGCTTCTGTTAAGTTGCTTAATGAAGCTTGAGTTCAATTTTAGCTTAATATGCACAGTATAATCTTGCTTAACAAGATGTTATTACACAAAGAATTGAGAATGTAGAGCAGCAGAAAGAATGGGATGCAAAATACTTGAAGTTTAATATTGGATCTCAAAAAGCATCTAGTAGAAAAGTAAATTTTGAGTCAAATTTTAGTTGTAGATTTTGAAGGCTAAAATAATTTAGATAACTCAGTGTCACAGTTTCTCTTGGAAGTTTTGGTGGAAAGATATTCTTGGTGATGGTACCTGCTTTTCTTCTGCCAAATTTCTATTCCACTTCATGAAAGACATTCAGGAGCAATATGTAAAGTAAAGAGTATCTCCTGGAAAGCATTTGATCTGGGGACAAGTAAAATGGTAATTGAGAATACTGGTGTCAAGAGGAGGCTGTAAGTAAACCAGCAAAGGACGATGAATGGTTTTGCTGTAAAGCTGGGGTATGTTCTTGAAGTTTGGCAGCTGTCAGAAAGATTGATTGAGAGTTGGTATTCAGATGCATTGTAGTAGTGGAAGGTTTGCAAAATTTAGTGAATTCAAATAGAAATTATCAACCAACAGTAATGGGGTTGGGTTTTTACACCTGTTTAAAGCTTTATGAAAAATCTAATAAATGCTTAAAGGGGTAGAAATATTAAACACTTGCTTTTGAGTCTTCTGTGTGAGCTGCATTAGGAATATTAGCTTGTCACCACAAATAATATACATCCAGATAGCTTTTTATAGTCCTGTCACTGGCTGCATACTGGACTCACACTGGTCCTGCTGAGACTACCACATTGTAGTGCTTGTTTTGGAAGAGTACAAGTTTTAAACATAAATTCTGATGCCAGGGAATACAGCGCCCTATTTAGAAATGTCAAAATGCAAAATATTGGAAAGTGTGAGAGATTTATAATGCTTGGAAAGGGCAGGATCATTTCAGAACATCACCTAAGCTAATCACAAAGTAGTTGAGGTTGGAGGGCACCTTTGGAGATAGCCTGGTCCAACCCACCAGCTCAGAGAATCAGTCACCTAGAGCAGGTTGCCTGGGACTGTGTCCAGTCAGATTTTGAGCATCTCCAAGGATGGAGGCTCCACAGCCTTCCTGGAAATCCTAGTTCACTGTTTGATAAACCTCACTATAAAGCAGAATTTCTTATATTTAAACAGCATTGCCTGTGCTTCAGTTTGTGCCCATTGCCTCTTCTCCTTTCAGTGTGCACCACTGAGTAGGGTCTTGCTCCATCTTTTTAATTTCCTCCCACTGGGTATTTGTACACATTGATAAGATCACTCTGGAGCCTTCTCTCCTCCAGGTTGAACAGTCCAAGCTCTCTCAGTCTCTCCACTCAGGTCAATGCTGCAATCCCTTGATCCCCTTTGTGGCTTCTCACTGGACTTGCTCCCGTGTGTCCCTGTGTCTCTGGAACTGGGGAGCCCAGCAGTGAACGCAGCGCTCCAGAGGTGTCTCGCCCATGCTGAGTGGAGGGGAAGGATCCACCTCCCTTGAGCTGCTGGCAGTGCTTTTCCCAATGCAGCCCACATGGTGATTTGCCCAAGGACACGCTGCTGGCTCATATTCAGCTTTTTGTCCAGCAGGACCCCTGGAGTTTCTCTGCCAAGATGCTTTCCATCTGGTCACCCATGGCCCCCATCCCCCCAACACCCCAGTGTGTACTGGTGCCTGGGGTTATTCCTCTCCAGGTGCAGGTCTTTGCATTTCCTTTGACTGAACTTCATGAGCTTCCTGTCTACCCATTTCTGCAGCCTGCTGAGGTCCCTCTGAATGGCAGCACAGCCTATGTTGTGACAGTTGAAAATGAGAGATAGTAAGATGTCCTGCACATTTTGCCTGCCTCTTTCTTGTTAGCAGAAGCATAACAGCAATCACTCTATTGATTGCTTCTTTTGGCAGTTTTTCTTTCTTCCTACTGCAGGTGATGAACATTGGCAGTTTTTTATGAGAAACATGTTAAAGGTGTGAACATCTTTCTCTATAGCAAGAAAAGAACATACTTAGTTTGAAAGTGGACACATTGAGACCTCAGCTCAGTATAGGGAGGAACACTTTTCAAAATGATAATTCTGTTTCTCTTAAAAGTATAATGACTCAGTACAAGTGAAAAGACTGGTTATCATCATAATTGTCTCTTCTGAAGAAACTTGGAAGAAATTATTTTAAGATCCTTTTTATATAAGAGCAGAGACCCTGCTGTGCAACTTAGAATTTCAGCTCTATGTCCAAGCTTGTCAATGTTTGGGTTTCTTTTATGTATACTGTTCTCCTAACTTCCGAATATATTTAATTTTGGAAGTCATTGCAACATCAGCTGTAAAAACCTCACTGAAGTTTAATGATATCTGCTCTTGTCTCATATTTTAATGCTTCTTTTAATGCTATTTGTGGGTTGTTTTGGTTTGGGGTTTTTTTTGTCTGGAAGTATCTGGATGTGGTGTACATTCTTAAAACATTCACAGGGTCAGTCAAGTTTAGGAATAGCTATATATTTGGCTCTCTGAGAGGTTCTGTTTATATCAGCTACTGGGATGTTCGTTTCTCAGGAAGACTGGCTGCTGTGAAACTTTTTCTAGGGAGCTCATACTGATTTCTCCTGGAATGTCTTTACTGTCATCTGCTCCCAAAATAGATTTTACTCAGCATTAATGGGCAGTTCTGAGAAAATTTTGTTATACTAACTTTTCTGTGAAGTAACTGTCTCTTCAGTGTTATACATGTGACAAACTCATCCAAACATGGAGATCCCTAGTTGCTTTGGTAGCTTAGTTGCTGCTGAGCCCAGTCCTTGAATAAAGAATTGTGATCTCTGTGCAGACAATTTTTTTTTCGTATCTATACCCTGCAGGAGATTATTCCACAGGCAGAAAAACAACCAACCAGTCAACCCTATTTGAATAGTTCATTATCATTTTAATCTAAGATATAAAAAAATCTAAGGTAGTATTTCAAGTAATTTAAGCAATGTACTACAAAATCAAATTACTTGTGTTCAGGAAAAACTGTACAACAATTAAAACCTTTTATCCAATCTGTGATTATAAAACTTGAGACAAGGAGCAGGAAGGAGCTTAAGTTTTGAAGTTCCATGAATTACCAAATGAATAGCCAGGACAAGGTTTCTATTAGTGTTCTGTTAAGAAGTTCTTACCTGTTTACAAGCAAATATAAAAGCAAGTTACAGAAACATACAATGAACCTGTTAACTAGGAACTTATTTCCTGCTAAATTTAGAAAAGTATTGTTGGCTGTTTCCTTAGGAGACTTAATCAACAAGTATTAAATAAATTGATCTATAATATTCTTCAAAAATGCTTCTTATATGGTAAATAAACTAATGATTTTTAACTGTCAATATAAATCTGTGTGTATAATAAAAGATTTAATTGTGATCCTTTTTTTTTAAGATTTCTCTGTGGAATAAATCAACCTAATCAAATAGCCAACTACTTAGCATAATTTACAGATTGTCTGCTGTAAATTTTAATAATTTTTGTATGTAAAAGGGAATACCTTGATTTTTCTTTTTGACCATACAAAAAATCTGGACTATACTCATTCATAGTTTTTCCTCCTTATAATAATCAATGTTTTCTTAAAATATTTGTCACATGAGAAGTTTTTTCATAATATTTTTTTATGGTTCACAATTGTATGCCTTTTTATCTTGGAAAAACACTGAAGGCTTTTACTTGATTCTTTTGCTGGATCCCATCATGTTTTTAAAAGAAAAAAATTAATAAAATATGCTTAGCTATCTATTTTGAAATGATTTAATGATTGTATATCCAAGTTTCATAGGAAACGATATCCATGAGAAAAACTGTGTTTCTCTACTGAAATTAAAAGTATTCTCTTTAACAAAGAAATTTAAAATCTGGGATTTTTCCCTGAAGCAGTTGATGTGCAGACAAGTGTACCTTTCTACTGACTTTGATGTAAGAAAGATAATTGTGGAAAATTGAACTAACTGGGCACTTACTCTGATGTCTTAAATTGTAAAAGCAAGGGCTGTCAGTGCTTGTCTGCCAGTCAAGAGCTGGACTGCTAATTGCTGATGCATAATAACTTCTTAGACTGTGATAACCATGTGTCTGATCCCCTGTGGGTAAACATCAAACACTGGTAATGTAAACCAGACATTTTCAGGTTAGTTTAACAAACATGTTCATTAGTATCAGCTAATGCAGGGTTGAGAAACTCTTTAACAAATGCACGCCCTGAACATTTTAATTTTTTTTTTTATTAGTGAATGTTAAAATAACAACATTTCATGCACCACAACCCCCAAGAGGTATGATTGACTGAATTAGTTGGGTTTTGTAAGAAAAGAACAGTCTAAAGTGAAGTAGGTTAAACATACTAAAGTTTGCTTTACAATACTAAATTGTATGTTAGAATGATTATAACCACAACTTCACTGAATCAGAGTCCTTGAGGATGGAAGGACCTCTCAAGATACTCTCATCCTGTCCTCCTACTCAAAGCAGGGGCATCTGGAGCAGGTTGCCTGGGACTGTGTCCAGGTGCATTTTGAGTATCTCTGGGGATAGAGACTGCACAGCTGCTCTGGTCAACCTGTTCCAGTTTTTGACCACCCTCATTGTAAAAAAATTAACAGTTTACCAAATCGTGTGTGTGTGTGTGTGTGTGTGTGTGTGTGTGTACATCATTATATGTTTAGATAAAATTTTATTTAAATTTTACCCATTGCCTCTCCTCCTTTCAGTGTGCCCCACTGAGAAGGGTCTTGCTCCATCTTTTTAATTTCCTCCCACTGGGTATTTGTACACATTGATAAGATCACTCTGGAGCCTTCTCTCCTCCAGGTTGAACAGTCCAAGCTCTCTCAGTCTCTCCACTCAGGTCAATGCTGCAATCCCTTGATCCCCTTTGTGGCTTCTCACTGGACTTGCTCCCGTGTGTCCCTGTGTCTCTGGAACTGGGGAGCCCAGCAGTGAACGCAGCGCTCCAGAGGTGTCTCGCCCATGCTGAGTGGAGGGGAAGGATCCACCTCCCTTGAGCTGCTGGCAGTGCTTTTCCCAATGCAGCCCACATGGTGATTTGCCCAAGGACACGCTGCTGGCTCATATTCAGCTTTTTGTCCAGCAGGACCCCTGGAGTTTCTCTGCCAAGATGCTTTCCATCTGGTCACCCATGGCCCCCATCCCCCCAACACCCCAGTGTGTACTGGTGCCTGGGGTTATTCCTCTCCAGGTGCAGGCCTTTGCATTTCCTTTGACTGAACTTCATGAGCTTCCTGTCTACCCATTTCTGCAGCCTGCTGAGGTCCCTCTGAATGGCAGCACACACATCTGGTGTATCGGTCCCTCCTTCCAGATTTGTGTCATCTCTCATCTTACTGAGGCTACACTCTGTCCTGATGTTCTGGTCATTAATAAAGATGTTAAGAGAGTATAGGACCTAGTGTTGAGCCCTTGAGTATGTCACTACTGACTGGCCTCCAACTGGCCTTTGTGCCGCTAGGCTAAATGATCTGGGCCCAACCATTCAGCTGGTTTTCAATCCATTTTTCTGTACATTTATGTAACCCATGCTTCATCTGCTTGCCTGTGAGGACTTTACATGAGACAGTGTCAAAAAGGCTTACTGAAGTTGCAATAAACAACATCCATTACTGCTCCTCCGTCATCTGCCAAGCTTGTAATCTCGTCATAGAAACATATCAGGATGGCTAAGCAACATTTGTCTTTGATAAATCTATGCTGTCTAGTCCTTGTCACCTTCTTGTCCTTCATATGTGTTGGAGTGGTTTCCAGGATTAGTTGCTTCATCATTTTATGTGGGATTGAGATGAGGCAGACTAGCCTGTAGTTCCCCAGATCTTCTCTTTCGCCTTCTTGAAGATATGAGTACCATTTGCTGTCTTCCAGTCTTCAGGAACCTCTCACGGTAACCAGGATCTTACAAAAATAAAACAGTGCCATCAAAATAACATCAACTAGCTCCCTCAGCTGCTGCTGCATCCCATCAGGCCCCTAGGTCTTTTGTATCTCCAGTGTGTTTAAATTCTCCCTAACCTAATTGTCTTCCACTGGGAGTAAAGTTAGCCTTGCACCAGATTTTGGTTTCAGGGCTGTGGGATTTCTGAAAAAATTGTTTGTACTGGTAAATGCTCACACAAAGAAGGCATTGAGAATCTCACCTTTTCTGTGTCCTTTGTTACCAGGGCCCTTGCTCCATTTAGCAGTGGCCCATGTTTTCCCCAGTCTTCCTTTTGCTGTTTGTGTACTTGTAGAATCTTGGTGCCCTTCATATCACTTGCCAGATTCAATACCAGGTAGGTTTTGTCTTTCCTGACCTCATCCCTGCATTAATTGCACAGTATCTCTGTTCCTCCTGGGTCATCTGCCCCTACTTTCACTTTCTCTTTGTGTCTGAGTTGCATCAGGAGATCCTTGTTCATCCATGCAGGTTTCCCACTGCCTTTGCTTGATTTTCTACTTGTCAGGATGGTCCACTCTTGAGTTTAGAGGAGATGGTCCTTGAATATCAACCAGCTGTCTTGGGCCCCCTCTCCAGGGCTGTATCCCATGGGACTCTTCCAAGCAGATCCCTGAAAAGGCTCTCCAGAAGTCCAGGGATGTGTTACTGCTACTGCTTTCTGTGGTGCTCGCTCTCAGGATCCTGAATTTCACCATCTTGTGGTCATTGCAGCGAAGGCCCCAATCTTCACATCTCCAGCTAGTGCCTCCTTGTTTGTAAGTACTTGATCCAGCCAAGCACTGGACCCAGCCAAGCCTTGTTGGCTCTTCAATCACCTGTGTCAGGAAGTTGTCATCAGTGCACTCCAGAACCTTCTTGGATTGTGTTGTCCCACCAGCATGTATCACAGTGGTTAAGTCCCCTATAAGGGCCAGGGCCTGTGAATATTAAGTCTTCTACCAGTTGCCCAAGGAAGCCTTGTCTGCTTTTTTTTTATCCTAATGCAGGCAATCTACAGCAGATGCCCATGGATTATTGGAGGAAAAGAGTTATTCTGGTTGCAGCTGGTTTTGCTGATTTCCATATTTATGTCCCTACTGTGGATCACTATGGATATTAAAGTATAGAGCAGTTTAACCATAGGGTTAATGAAGTGTATATGGAAGTCCGTGTCTGATGTGAGTTATGGTCTGTTTTGGCATAGAACTACAGTAAATTTTGGTTTTTAACCTGTCTTTTTCTGGACTGTTAAAATGCTAAACTATAATAAATAATTTTGGGAGTGTTGTTTGTTAGACCATAAAAAGTTACCTTTCAAAGTTATGTGGTGCATAGTTCCTGATGTTTTTCCAGCTATGTGGAGAATTTGGCTTATTCTTTTCCTTCATGTGAGAAACAAGGCCATTTACTGATTATTGGGTTTTTTACAACCAGAGTTTAATTATTTTTGTCAAGTAAGTAGCTGTATTCTTTGGACATCTTTCTGTGGTGTTTTAACACCACAGAAGCATTAATATATACTGATTTAGTATACTACTAAAAGGATATATACTTTGTCTTAGAACCTTGCATTTAAAACATAATTGAGTTTTTGCTGCACATTTAGTTACTGATTTTGTCTTAGCAGATTCCTAAGTCATTGCAGTTGTTTTAAAAGTAGATACTTTGGTTGTTCTTTTTGTACAATTTAAACTCAGAACCAAAGTATGGCAATATATTCAGTGTTAGTACTTACTGTCTTTTTCAGGGCCTTTTATTATCCTTGGTTTTATCTTAGTTTTTTTGTTTTAAATGATGGGGGGATTTCTGCCAATGTTACGAAGTTTTCATAGGGTGGTTGGTATTGGAACGGACCTTAAAGATTATCTAGTTCCAACCCCCTGCCATGGGCAGGCACATCTTCCACTAGACCAGGTTTGAGCAAGGCCCATCTAACCTGGCCTTGAACGCTGCCAGGGAGGGGGCAGCCACAACTTGTCATTTTCTACTTGTTTTCCCGCAAGTGTTGAAATGTATCAAAAGTTGTAAGAGCTGAGAATGGATTCAAGCAAATGCTATCAAAGAGTAAAAACTACTGATTCTTGTCTTCGCTAAGAAACAAATTAGTTTAGTTTTAGTTTTTGGTGGAAACCAGTCCTTTATTTATGTACTTTATTCTGTCTTCTTTTAAATTTTTAGACAACAGTTATAGATTGAGTTTTTAAATTAAAAACTGTATTGCATTTGAATTTGGTTTAAATTGTATAAAAGTTTCAAATTTATTTTGAAAAGTTCAATTTCAGTTCAAAATTAGTTGAAATAGTTTCTAAAATAATTACATGTATGAATGTGCATAATTTAACTTTTGTCTTGAATTTAAGTAGGTTAAACTGACTTCAATTTTACATCTTGTGGACACAATCTATTTTACTTCTTTGAAGATAGTATTTGAAGATTTGGTTTTAGATTGATAAAGGAACTCTACAGGGAACCTTTATGAATATCAGTCAGCATACTTTAAAAATTAAATAACACTTTCTTACATGGTGATACATCTTTTCTTTTGGAAAAGGGTTATTAAGAAAAAGTTGAAAATAAATGTGAAAATATACTTGGGAAAATTCCCTATGTAAAAATGTTTATCTCCTTGCAGATACAGAACTTATTAAATACACTTATTAAACTTATTAAATTAAGAGAATAAATACAGAACTTATTCTCTTAATATTGTGATACATATTTCAAAGCTTTCCAGTCACAGCTCGAGCTTTTTGCAAACCAGTTGCATAGGGCCCACAAAAACATCAAGGTGCTTAAATTCTTTTGAGTATTCAGAGTCTTTTCCATGATTATCTGTAAGATTGGATCAGAAAAAGAAAAATACACTGCAAGATAGTTGTGTAATGTATTTAACTGTTATGTTCAGAGGGTCTTTGTGAATAAAATAATCAGTATTCTTATAAAATATTTTTAAACAATGGGGATGAGTGATAATGCTATTACTTTTGCCAAAAATCTTTTTTAAAGGTTATATAGTATTGTGCGTGATGTCCTAGAGGTTTTTTTACAATATTAATAAGACAATTTTAATTAAATGGTTTCATGCTGCTATTAAACTAGCCTTGAAGTATGTATCTTAATCTTTTTTGTGTCTTGTCTCAGCATCCATTTGTGGTTAAATGAAAAATTCATAAATTTTCCATGTTAGAAACTTTATATTCTAGGTTTTAGAACATCAAAATATCTAGCCATACTATAAACTGAAAACTAAATTTTTAGCACAGGGCCTGTGGGGTTTTTTTGCTTGTTTGCTTTTTGTTTTTAATAGCTTTATTCCTTCAACACAGTATGAAAGTTTAAAGTATTGTGAAGCATTTCAAGTGTTAAAAGATGGATTCTGAGAGCTGCACGTCCTGGGTATTTTTAGTGCTTTGCCCACTTTTTAAAAAATATTTTTTTTTCATGCTTGTTTATATGCATTGTTCATTTGTTAGCTTTCTTTCATAGTTTTCAATATCTCAGCATTTTTATCTAATTTATCATTTTCATATTTTTAAAGGTCCCCAGGTGCATCCAATTTTTCAACTTTACCAAAGATCTCTCCATCTCTATCAAATAATTATAACAACATGAACAACAGAAAGTAAGCAATATATCTTAAGACATTATTTAATTTAATCGCCCCAGTGTGACATAAACAAATTTTGATGTTTTATAACTCCTAGCTTAAGGATTTTAATTTGTTCTGCAATATTTGGGTTGTGAATTGTTACTCGTCACTGTTTGGTAGCATAGGTATTGTAAAGCATGATATCAGGAAATGAAATGCAGTCCATGATGTTTGGTGACTTTCAGTCCTCAATAGAATAGGCACTAAAAAGAATGTTGAACATTGTAAGAAAATGTATAAAGGCTTCATTTAGAGTTTATCATGCTAAAAATACATTATTGTTGTTATTATCCTGCCTGAATTTAGATGGACAACAAAAAAAGTATAAACTACTTACATTTACAGTGGTCAGGTTTTCCCTTATTTATTGATGCTAAGGTATTACAGCAGCATATGTGATATCACACATTGATTTGAGACAGCTACAGCTGAATTGTTCTAGCTGTAATTGTAGTCACAGTGATTATAGCCACTGATTATCAGCAACTTAGGTGTCTTTGTGCTAGATTTGAGAGAGATCAGTCTGATAGGTGTTCTTGACCATTACAATGATCAGAGGCTTAGTAAAAGAGGCTTCTCACTTTTAAGGGTTTTCTCTTTTATATTCCAAACCAGAAGTTTAATAAAGGATGTGATAAAATTCTAAAAGAAGAGCTTTCATATTCCAGTAGCCAACTTTGTGTGTAATCTTTTTTGTTGTACACAACTGTAAAAAAGTTGGTGAATATAGAAAAACATGGAATTATTTCACTTTAACAGATAATGGAGCATCTTTCAAATGCTTGAAACCAGAGAGCATTCGTCTTTAATGCGAGCCGGGGGAAATTGAAGAGGCTTATTTTTACAATCCATTCAAATTTAAACTATTTTTCCAAACATGCATTTTGTGATCAAACATGAAGATGTTAAATACTAAAAAGGTGACATAAATATTAAATATGTTATACAATATCTTACAGTTAAATACTGCATTTATCAGAAGTGATTTTTCCTAAGGGGTGAAGTGTCACTTGTGCTTCTACCAATTGTGAGTAGCCCCAACTCTCACTGTTAAACAGTTGAAATCCATGTATTTAACTGCAGTCTATTGTACTCTGTGTGTGAATGTGTAGTAAATAAAAAGTATATTGTATCTATGATTGTGTGAAAAATTACTTGACCAGAGCTGAGCCTCCAGCTGAGAATTAATCTCTCCTTCCCCCATTGCTTATAGAAAAGACAGCTGTGATGCCAAAACCAAAGCTTAATGGTTACTTTTTCCTGGGGAGCCACTGTTTTAAAACCAAGCCAGCAAGTCTTTTTTTTTTTGTCTTTTTTTTTTTTCCCCCTTCCTT
>NW_020799092.1:46856701-46898128 GCF_003259725.1 Athene cunicularia | reverse complement strand
TCCCTTCCTTTTTTTTTTTTTTTTTTTCTCCCTAGTGATGCTGTAGTTATTTTTAGGAAGCATTTATGAAACCTGTTGCCAGCTCTCTTGCAGCTTTTAAAGATAGTTTCTTCACTTGCTCTAGCTGATTTTATTTTTATTTCTTGGTTTATTTTGGAGCCAAAATGGGAGCTTTTAGAACTTAAGGTAAAATTATGGTGTTGGGTTTTGTTTGTCTTTTTAATTTTAGGATTTTCAACAGAAATACATGTTAAAGAAGTGATACAAAATTCTGATATGAAATTGGTCCTTTGAAGTTCTAGTTCTTTAACTAGAACTTAAACATTTGTAAATCTGATAGTAGGTCCATGTTCTCTGTAGTGTTATGATATACCAGCCATTTTTCTCATGTAACTCAAACCACTAATATATGGATGTTATGTAAGGCAGACACTCAGTGCAGAAGTATATGGTTTTCCTTACAATGCAAGAGTCCAGTTATGATGAGTTTAAGATAAATAGTTTAAAAATCACAAATCTCTAATTCACAACAATATATAATACAGGAGAATCTTTAGCATCCCTTTTGTCAGAATACATGTTCAAGATATACTAATTCAGTGATAAGAGAAATCATACCCATTAATACACTATGTACTTTAAAGTACATACTGTTGCATTAAGAATTTATGACTTCAAAAGGTAAATGGAAAGATATGTCTCTGTATAATTGTATTATATTGTTCTGGGTTAAGATCGGTTTCTTCTTATGTTCTTCTCTTCTTGCAGATACCTCTTTGTCTGAGAAAGTACTTATTTTGCATTGATTAATGCTATCTTCTTTTCATTACATTCTTCATTAACTGCTTAATGTCAGCTTTGCCTGGAATTTATTTTCATGTTTCTGCCTTATTGTCTCTTAGATTGCATGTTATCTTTAGTACAATAGCAAAATTGCACACTTGTGGCTTTCCAGGATCTGTTGGCACCTCCATATGGACATGAGGTGCTGTGACTCTAAAAGAAATACCAACATTTGTTTTGAAGATAATTTTAGCTGACAAGGCTGGTTTGTAAGGCAGAAAAAGCAAACAATGGGTTGTGTGTAGTAATAGTCATAAATGCTAGTCATTGCAAGCCTTTTTTTGCGGTTATTAGAGCTCAGCTATAGAGTATGAGGTACTTTAAGACTCTGAAAAGTATCGTGTTTCTTAGATAGGTATTTTTGTAATACTTGGTCTAATCCAGAAAGTGTTACGAGTGATAGAAGGCCACAAATTGGTAAATATTTGATTGTGTGTTGAGCTAGTTAGCTTGTGCAAATTTTAACAGGTCCAGAGCCTTCATTTCTGTAAATGTGAGTTTGCATTTGATAGAATGGAGGATTCCAAATAATTGATCATTGATATTCTTTTGCTTTTACAGGTGATCTTGTTGAAAGGATAACATAGGAGGATTAGCATAATATGTGTTAGTGGATTCAGAAGAGCAGGGAGACACACGCATCATTTAGGTCTTATTGAAATTTCTGTTTATTGCTGTTACAAAGCAATACATTTCATATCAGATATGCTATTTTTAAATTATGTGGGGAGGGGATTAAAAACAGTTGAAGAGAGCTTTTGATTGGGGAATTAAGGGAAAAGTTGTTTGTGTTCTTCATTTGTAAACATTGCTTCAGGCTTCTAAAATGACTTGCTTCACCATTCAGTAGTGTCAGCGTGTCAGAAGACGGACAGCTGTCAGCTTTGTTCACATGCTTGGTATATTTCAATATACTTACTTCAAGAAAAATGAATGTTAATTATATCACCTGTAGAAAAAGTTGCTTCACGTTGCACCTGACACACAGGCAAATATGAGGAGGGTGATTTATTTATTATTTTTTTTTAAGCTGTATTTAAATAGATTATAATGTTATATTTTGCTCTCCAAACAACGATCATGAACAATAACAAAGACTGTATTCTTTGTGTAGTGACATGGGCCTCCCCTGGTGCTTCAGGCCTATCTAAAAATGGATGGAACCCAATTATGGGTTTGTTAATGTGACTGGTTACAAAAACACATTGACAGTGCATTAAAGTGATTTAAATATTACAGAGCTTAGTAAGCATTCCAAACTTTTAAATTTTTGGGCTGCTTCTTGTAATTCAAATTCCTTTTGCAGCGCCTGTTGTTGTTATATAGCGCTCCACTGTCAAATTGTGTCCTTTCCAAAGCTATCAATGCTTTTCCAAACTTCTCTGTTCCAAATCTATACTTCCCAGAACTCCAGCTACACAATGAGTGCTCTGGGTTCATCATCATCTGAAAGCTGCTTTGAGGTTTAAAGACAGGATACAGACAGTACATATAAGTCATTTCAAATATGACACATGCAACTCAAAACATACAGATTTACAGATAATAAAATCTCAGAATCACAGAACCATTCAGGTTGGAGAAGACCCTTGAGATCACTGAGTCCAACCATCAGCACTATCTCATTTGGAGACCTCTTACCATTTTCACTAGTCTGTCTAGCTGTTCAAGGTTCTGAAGATGGTTTCATTTTTTAAAGTCTTACCTTATTTTTTGAGCAGCAATTTCTTCTAAGAGCCATCAGTGTTCTCTTTCTGTTATTGCCCTTACTTGACTGTCCCATTCTAATACTATTCCTCTGCTTTTTCATGCATTGTTCCTTCATTAAAGGCAACTTTCTAAAGCTTTTGCAGGAAAAGCAGATGGAGGTTGAGGACATGCTATCATAAGTTACTTCTTCTATGGCATTTCTGTTTTAAATAAATTTATGTAAATTTGCCTTGCATCTTTACTTGCTTTCCACTGTTAGCTATTTACTATTGACTGTTAATAATAGTTTATTTTTTGTCCAGTCTCAAAAGCATGAAAGCAAAGGTGCAATGTAATTTAAATAAAAATAATTCTTCCAGAAAAAATGAAGTTTGCAGACTGATAAAGTGTCATCTCCTAGTCTCCTTCACATAGTAGGCACTGTATTCTGCTGGATATGTTTTGATAAAATGTCACAGAACGCTGAAAGAAAGATATATGAATAGACCTGCCTCATGGGATGTCTGTGGTAGCTATGTTCTCTAAACTCCTCAAACGTGTTTCTGTGGGCCAGTACAGACATGAAGGAGCTCAAAAATGGCATTCCCTTTTGAGAAGTAAAGTCTTAACAGTTTGTCCTTTAGAGCAAATACTGAGGATCTATCTGCATTACAATTACTTTTAATTAAATTATCATGATGTTACTCAGCTCATTGGAGGAAATCTTTCACGTGAATGCACTATAGCCAAAAGACACCAATTGCATTTTGTAGCTGTCTAGTGCCCCTTCTAAGGTGGCAGTTTATGATGAGGGGAAAGCTGCACAGAAGGAAAAAGATGGGAAGTGAAAATCTCCTGGAAAATAAATTCAATCTGTTTATTACCCCTACATCTCCTAAGTTTCCAAAAGAGATTTCTGTTAACCATGTAAAAACTGTAATCTTTGAGTCAGGTGAGGAAAGAAGTAGGAAGCAAGCAGGGCTGAAAGTAGAAGCTTATTGTGTACCCTGCATATACACATTTCTGTTGCTGCTGTGCACTGTTGAGCTCGGTCAGGAGTTGGTTATATTGTAGAGGTTGCATTACGACCAGTGACAAGCTTGTGCTTTTTCTTCCTGGTGTAACTAAGGCTTGCTGACTTAAGGGAATTGGGGTTGATTGCAGTAGCTGGACTGCATCTGCAAAGGGAGATGGAAGGTAATTTTCCCTGGGGATTTGAAGGTAATTTTCCCTGCGGATCTCCCATGCACAGGTGAACCAGGGACTAAGATAGGGAAGAGTTGACCACAGAAAGAAGCTTGAAGAGTATGTGTGCCCTGGAGTTCAAAAAGTATCTTGTGCAAGCTAGGGTGAAGCATTTAGTTTACGATTAAGCTGAACAGGCAAAACTAACTTTACAGGGATTTTTCATGGAGAATGTCCAGTAAACGCAATGCCACTTAGCTTCTTTTGAGGCAAGCTAGAGAGCAGAGAAAACGCATGTCTATGGAAAAGGGAAGGACTGATAGGAAACCCAGCTATTAAAAAGAAATGATCAGATGTAAATTTTGAGAACAGCAGCTTTATGAACAGTGGAACCATAAACTACCCAGATTTCTGAGGCCATTAAAAGAGGGGGAAGTTTTCTTCCCCATTTTAAATTTTCAATAACTCTTGTGATTAAAACAAAACAACTTTTATTAATGAAAAGTGATTAATTTTGCACTGAGGGGACAGTTGGAATTCAGTTGGATGTAAAGAGTGTGATACTGTACAGGAATAATATCAGGAGTGTACCATGGGACACTTGCATCCAATTGTAGACTTCTACAATTACAAATCTCAATTATTTATCCGGATTGATTCTTTGCACTGCATATTTTTCCTCGTCATTCTTAGCAATTGACTTTCAAATGTTTGTTAGTTGTTTCTAATGTGAATAATGCTTAGTGACTTCAGATGTACTCTTGAACTTTAGCCAAAGTTACTATAATGCAAGTTTCATTATGACTAATATCTGAAATAGTTTAAGAGTTTAACCTTTCTGGTTGATTGTTTTTTCTAACATCTGTAGTATTAGAGCATCATCTTAGGAGATTCTTGTGTCTTTCCAGTATTCTCAGATATGCTTACTTTACTGTTTTGAGGGTTATGCTTTATTTAGTATTTGCATGGTTTCATCTGGAAACAAATTGCTTTAAATCTTACTATTTTAACTGTTTCAGTCTTCTCCGGTTTCTCCAGACAGATGCATCATAGGTTTATAATTAAGTTATTACAAAGGCATTTTGCGCATTCTTTTATCTCTCAAGGCTTTCCTGCATTTGCATGCTGGATTGTGCTGTCCTAGCAGGGAAGCTATAAATAGACTCTCTGATGCAGTGAGGCAGCTATGCCACAGTGGCCTTGGAAATCTCAGCTTTCACCTGTAACTCTGCATTCCCATTCCCACCGACCTCACTCTTGCAATAGCAGGATGCAAAAGGGACATAAATGATTGATTGCTGCTGGTGGTGTCTAAAGTCTGAGTGTATTAAATTTGATGGAGCAATGAAGAATAGAGTAAACTGTGAAGCAGCTCCTGTCAAAAAGGGGTAGGGATATAATAATTACAGTTATTGCAGTACATTAGATTTTGGTTGTTTGCACAGGTGCCTTTTAAATTGAAATTAATGTTATTACCAAAGTTATACTATTTAAAATCCTTTCATGTTCACAGAAGTTACTTTAACAGTTTTAATCATTTATGAAGTCCTTGTATATATTGAAGTACTAAAGAGTACATGTTTACATTGTGAAAGATGTTTTGTTTTTTTACAGTGTGAAAAATTCAAACTATTGTCTCCCATCATATACTGCTTATAAGAATTATGATTATTCAGAGCCAGGAAGACACAATGAGCAGCCAGGCCTGTGTGGCCTGAGTAACTTGGGGAATACATGTTTCATGAATTCAGCAATTCAGGTATGTACTTTGGAATAAAATGAGCTTGTTTTATGATTTGGAAACTAGTAACTTGTTATATTTTGTCATGCTTGGAAACTAATAAGAGACTCCATTAAGTAACAGGATAGGATTAAGGAAATAATACATCCATACTGGTATACTAGAAAGTTGATTTACATAGCTGTATTCATTGTTTCCACTGTTTTTTCACAGTGATCAATGACAGAAACAGATTTGACCAGCATCCTGCATGAGTGAACCCTTAAGTGGGAATCTTTGCTTTTTGTCATGATTACCATGCATGCATGTCATGAAAAATACTTTTTCAGTTTGAGGTGCTCTTAAGTACAGATTGTAGTGCTGAAGTGTCAAAGAGTAGATGACTGGCAGATTACTGGGCCTTTATTTCTAACTAATTACTGTATACTTCTAGTGTGCAGGTTAGCATTCAGGGAACCTTCAAACATATTTCCCTTTGACCTTTTCACTTTGAATAGCTGCTATTTCATGCTTGAGATATTTTACAGGAATGTAATATCTTGGGTTTTTGCTGTGATTGCAAGAGAAATACTGGTATACCTAGTATTACTCTTACCAAGACAAAAATTAGTCCTTTTACTTCTAAGTGGAACCTGAAGTGGTAGATTAATTAATGATCAGAAAGAACTAGTAGTTTAATTTGGTTTTGTTTAGTTCTAGAACTTGTGTTTTGTCATCAAAGCAGTCTTATGTCAAAAAACTGTAGTGTATTTAAGTTCTCATTCACTTTTTTTTCCTGCTGAGTGTGAAGCAAATGTACTTCAGAGTTAATCTCCTCCTTTGTCATCACAAGGGTTCCCGATTTACTGTGATTTCTTTGGGTGAAATAAAAAAAAAAAAAAAAACCCAAAATTCTAAATTCCTTCTTTAGCCTGTCCAGAAAAAGTTTCAGATATATTTGTAAGCTAAGTTTATGAAGCTGTTGAAACTTGTTTAAAAGAAGAAATATTCCAGATTTTCATAGTCTGTGCAGATTTTCTATCCCTTCTTTGTATATAGAATCTGAGAATAATTTGGGTTAGAAAGCACCCCAGAATGATCATGGGTCCTGCCTTCTGTTTGTGTCAACTACACTAGTCCTGCCACTGCACTTACGAGTAGAGTCTGGCTCCACTTCTCTGTAGCCTCCCATTAAGTAGCTGTAGACAGGCGTGAGCTCTCTCCTTAAATTGAACAAATGCATACAGCTCTCGGCCTTTCCTTGTTGGTGGCCCTCGTCCACTCTTTCTTACACTGGGGAGCCCTAAAGAGGACAGCGCCAGGGGGGAAGACTTGCTTCCCTTTGCCTCTGGCTACTATTGCTTGCCCAGCTTGCAGTTGGCCACCTTTTCCACAGGCATGCACTGCTGGCTCTTCCACATTTCCACAGAAAAGGGCCACTGGGTCATATTATGTAGCTGCTGTCTAACCAGTCAGCTCCCAACCTGTAGTGGTATATGGGGTTATTCTGGAGTTATTGCATGGTTATTCCATACTTATTTATATAAGACATCCATAAAATTCAGTTTATTCTTGTTTCTAAAAATCTATTTGTGAGAATACTTGAGGAAAAGTTGAACAGTGCAGGAAGTAATTCAAATTTTTTTTTAGCATGCTGCACAAAAGATGGATAAATTGAAAGTGGAAGGGACACACATTTTGCAGCATCCATTCTAAATAAAAATGCTGTATGTAACCTCTCTTGATTACTGAATTCATCGTTATGCTATTGTAAAGAAAAGAAAATAATATATTTTTGTGTCTAGTGTGTGAACCAGAACTGTCTTTTAAAAGTTGAATTAAAAGAATATCCTTAGTATATTGTGGGGGATTTTTTATGATGCGACGCTGTTCATCAGGCTGGACTGACTGAAAATAAGGATAATTTTGATTACTTATTCAAACCGTTGTTAAATTGGTATACTTGAATTTGCATACACGTAGATTTAAGAGTAACCCTTTAGGTGAGAATTACAAGCATGGATTATGGACTTTAGGAATCTTACACAGCTTAACAAACTTATTACAGTTCACATCAGTATTCCATTGTGTTAACTGGATGTAATTTTGAGGTCTGCATTCTAAATCATCAGCTTTGACTTGATTGCTTTTCAGTTATATCTAGGGAATCAAGTGTTCAAATAAGTTCTGAAAAACTGTAGTGTAAATTAATAAATACAATTTTGCTGGTGCACAGGACAGTGCTCTGGGTAAGAAAATCAGGTGTTTATTGAGCAGTGCAGCTTTTAGTTTGGCGTGGTACCTTTAGTATGTCCTTGTTGGTGTGTTTTTTCTAATGAATTATTTGTCAGAATTCTTAGCAAGGAAATGTAGACTATGTTTCAGTTCCACCTACTATATCTCTCAAATAAAGTATTGTTTAGACTTTAATGTTAAAAAATCCATTAAAGTCCTTTTAGTGAAAGCATGATGTGTTCTTTACACACGAAGGTGTTCCAGATTGGAAGATCTACTGTCGTCTTCTCCTTGACACCACTTAAGTGCTACCTTTTTTCCAATTACACTGAAAGCATACATTTCTACTGCGCTAATTTGCCATTAATTTCACCTCCTACTGTTACCAGAATAACACTGGATTGTTATGGGTAGAGGTGTAATGCCTATGGCTCAAGCACTCTGAAAACATTTGATCTTGTCTAATCTTGGAAGCAACAAAGGGATGGGCCCAGATAGTATGTTGATGTCACACTAGGGAATTCTGCTTGGGAATATTGAGTGCTCTAGGCTTTGATCTCACTCAGCATGGGCGAGACACCTCTGGAGCGCTGCGTTCACTGCTGGGCTCCCCAGTTCCAGAGACACAGGGACACACGGGAGCAAGTCCAGTGAGAAGCCACAAAGGGGATCAAGGGATTGCAGCATTGACCTGAGTGGAGAGACTGAGAGAGCTTGGACTGTTCAACCTGGAGGAGAGAAGGCTCCAGAGTGATCTTATCAATGTGTACAAATACCCAGTGGGAGGAAATTAAAAAGATGGAGCAAGACTCTTCTCAGTGGTGCACACTGAAAGGAGAAGAGGCAATGGGCACAAACTGAAGCACAGGCAATGCTGTTTAAATATAAGAAATTTTGCTTTACAGTGAGGGTTATCAAACAATGGACTAGGTTTTCCAGGAAGGCTGTGGAGCCTCCATCCTTGGAGATGCTCAAAATCTGACTGGACACAGTCCCAGGCAACCTGCTCTAGGTGACTGATTCTCTGAGCTGGTGGGTTGGACCAGGCTATCTCCAAAGGTGCCCTCCAACCTCAGTGATTCTGTGATTCTTTGATCTTTGGTTATCTACTCTAGCTTATTTACCTTCTTAAGTTGTCTTCCTTCACAGTTATGTCAGCACAGGTTTGTTTATCAGGATAAATCTGTTTTCTCCTAACAAAATAGTTTAATGTAGAGTTTTAGATGTCAAAATACTTTCAGTTCCATTAATGTTCTATTGCAAAAGCTCTGCTTTGATCCTTTTCATTCAGTCAGGACTGAGTGTAGTCAACATATGTTCCTTCAACAGAAACAGGGTTCAGTTTATCCACTCTCCTGCTACTTTTCTCAGATCTTCATCCTTCCCAAACAGCACTGAAGCCTCATTAAAGCCTCACATAAGAGCCATTTCTGCTTGAGACTACTTAATTTCTCAGACAGCTTCTCTTTGCTCTCATCTCATGTACAGTGAAGATGATTTGCCATCAGAACTGTTACCAGTGTTCCTTGAAGAAAAGGGCCAGTTGCCTGTACATCTTGCTTTCCAGTCTGACAAACTTGTCTGAAGGCTTTTGCCCTGTCACCATACTAGGTAGAAGTATGACAATCCTGGCAGTTTCTTAAATTTTGTTGTCTTCAATCTATAGGTAGAGTTAGGCTTGCCCCTTCATGCTTCAAAGTGATTATTATAGAGACCTTTGCTTTTCCAAATAGGGGCTTTCAGTGTTACAAAGCTCAAGACAACGAGAGGATAGATTGTGAAAAGATAGATAAGATCCTCTGTGGTACCACAAGCAGCTGCAGGATGAGTAGGAGTAAGGCCAAGAAGGTTAAGATACCATTGTATTTATCCAAAGTGCTGTTGTCTTATCACTGTTTCTTATTTTTAAAAAACAATCATTCTATATTTCATATTTCAGTTGTATTGGAACTTTTGTATAGATTTTTCAGATTCTTTTGAAGGGGTATTGCATGTATCTAATTTTAATTTACTTCAGTGCTAACTCCTAAGGCTTGATTTTTCTTATTAAAGCCTAAATGTCTGCTTTTGGAGATCTAAGCATTAAATAAAACAGGAAAGACAAAAGCGAGTTTGTGGGCTGTATAAAAACCTGTTATGGATGCTTGAACCCTTATCAAGCAAAAAAAATAAAATACGTATTTCACAAGTAGTCGTTTTGTTGGAAAAATATTAATCTCCTGAAGCATTGCTGTGCTGCCACCTGTGGATGTTTCCTTAAGTATTGCTTTGCCCTTTTGATTGGATGCTATAGTGATAGAGCTCTGTGGGAATTTTTTCTTTTACAGTGAAAACGTGAGAGTTCACAAAGCTTTCATTTTATGATTAAAAAAAAAAAAAAAAAGAAAGTAAATGTCTTAATTAAAAAAACTTTTTCCCCACATTTTCATTTTTATGTTTTTCCATCGGTGTGATTATATACACTTGACTTTTGAAAAACAGCTTTTGAGACCTTTCAATGGGGTATTTCAGCAGTTGTCTTTCTTCAGAAAACTGATCAACATTCCCTCTACAGTTACTTATGGCTCTTAGGTTATCCAGACAAAACATAACATCTTGCACTGAAACCTGAAATTATTACGTTTTAGTGGGTTCAGTTGCCATAGGCATACAGAGTTTGAGTTTAGGGGGGTATTAGTTGAGTGCTTCTCACCACCTCTGGCACTAAGCACTTCACACAGAAGTAGGATAAAGAGGTGTAAAGTGATTCACTATTTCTCCTATTACATGGATCTTTCAGTTAGTCAGCTCTTGGTCTGTTATTAGAAGGCTGAAATATGAAATGTCAGTGTTCCTTGCATAAAAGTAACACAGCTGATGAAGAACCATTACAGGAACACTCAATTTTTATCTCAATTTCATGATCTTACTGCCTGCTTCTCATTTCTCCATTTCACTGGCATAATAGGTAAGATGTTTTCTTTGCTTTGAAATTTTTTTTTTCATTATTTCTATGTAATATCCCTTATGGAATGTGAATAAATGTATTCTCATTACCTTAGGATCCTAGGATAATTCAGGTTAGAAGGAATAGGAGATTTCTAGTGCCACCTCCTGCTCAAAGGAAGGTTAGCTCTGACGTCAGACCAGGTTGCCAGGCTTTTATCTGGTTGGGTCTGGAAAACCTCCAAGAAGGCTGCACAGAATCTCAGTTCCACTGCTTGACTGTTCTTACAGTGAAAACTTTTTTCCTTATACCCTTAACCTCTCTTGTTTCAACTTATGGCCATTGTTTCTTGTCCTTCCACTATACACCACTGTGAAGAGCCTGATTCTATCTTCTGTGTAACTTCCGTGTAGGTACTAGAAGGTTGCTGTTGGGTCTCCCTGAAACAGTCTCTTCTGCAGGCTGAACAAGCCCTGACACTTTGGCCTTTTTTCACAGGGCAAGTGCTCCCAGGCCACTGACTGTCTTGGTGGCTCTCTTTTGTATTTTCTTTTTGTCAGTTAAACAGTCAGAGTCCTTAAATACTCTTTTATCAGTCTTCCCACACTTAAATTATGTGGATTTAGAGAAGTATAAAGTGACTGGTTTTATTATTATTTTTCCCCCCTCTATGAAGGTTTCATAGGACAGGTAGACTTGCTAACAAAATCATAGTCTAGTATTGGAATTACAGTATTCCAGTGAGGCTGCAGCATTGAGATATATATATCTCTTAAGACACTAAAAATAAATATTATTTATTGTTCATTTTTCTGTGCATCTAATGCCTCTTACACCCTACTAGTTACAGCTGTGTTCTCTAAACGATAGACTCTATGTGTCTTTTCAGGTGTATGTACATCAGTAATGTGTTGCATAATACAGTTGATGCACAAATTGTGTTAAGCATTGTTTAGTCCAGTAGAATTGTTTGTCTAATTTTCTTGGAGGTTTATATGATCCCTTGATAATGATTACATAAACAGTTGTTATCCACAGAATGCTACAGAAAAATCTTTTATTTTTTCCAAGTAATTAATATGTAGCATGGAACTATAATTTCAGTGCTGACCTTTGTCATGCAGACCAATCTTTCTCTTCTGTGGTTTGTCTCATAGTTGGTCTTGGAGTTTCTCTGTTCCGTATTTTCCCATGGTCATTTAGCTAGAGACTGAGCACTGTACAGAAGTCTGGTTAAAGAAAACTTGTGGAGACTGCAGTACCTGAAATGAAGTGCCATTCTGTTACCTCTTTAGTTCACAGTATTTTGTAGTAACACCGCGTTTGTTTAGCTTTTTTGGTTTCTATTATTCTTAATCTGTCCGTATACTTGTTAATTTACCTATGTATGTGTTTTTTTTAAAAAAAAAAAAAAAAAAAAAAAAAAACCCCAAACCACTAGGTTGAACAGGGCACATTAATTTGATGAATTTGCTGCCTAGTAGATTGTCTTGATTCTAATAGTTCTTTTTTTTCATTTATGTTTTCCATATGGCGTCCTTGCTGACCTACAACATGTCACATGTCTCCCATGACTGGATTGTGCCAGTTGATGACTACAAGCTCTTTAGGAGGGATAGACAGGGAAGAAGAGGTGGTGAGGTGGCTCTGTATGTTAGGGACTGTAATGATTGCTTTGAGTACAAGTATAGTGAAGACAGGGTGGAGTGTCTTTGTGTTAGAATCAGGGGGAAGGCCAACAGGGCAGATGTTGTAGTGGGAGTCTACTATATGCCACCCACCCAGGACAGAGAGGTAGATGAAATATTCTATAGGCATTTAGGAGAAATCTCAGGATCATTTGCCCTTGTTCTTGTGGGAGACTTTTAACTTCCCAGACATCTGCTGGAAATACAACACAGCAGAGCAGGACCAGTCCCAGAGATTCCTGGAATGTGTGGGAGACAACTTCCTGATGCAGCTGGTGAGTAAACCAACCAGAGAAGGTGCCCTGCTGGATCTCCTCTTTGTGAACAGAGAAGGACTGGTGGATGTTGTGGTGGTTGGAGGCCGACTAGGGCACAGTGATCATGAAATTAAATAGAGTTCTCTGTTCTTAGAGAGGCCAGGAGAGGGGGAAGCAGAACTGACATCTTGGACTTTCAAAGGGCTGACTTTGTCTTGTTTGGACACCTGCTTGACAGGATCCCTTGAGAGATGGTCCTGAAGGGTATAGGGGTCCAGGAAGGCTGGGCACTCTTCAAGAAGGAAGTGTTAATGGCTCAGGAGCAGGCACTCCCCAGGTGCTGTAAGAGAAACTAGCAACAGAGAACACCACCCTGGCTGAACAGGGAGCTTTGGCTGCAACTCAGGGAGAAATGGAGAGTTTACAGCCTTTGGAAGAAGGGGGTAGCCACTCACATGATTACAAAGATGCTCTGAGGCTATGCAGGGTGGAAATCAGAGGTCTAAAGCCCAGCTGGAAATTAATACGGCTTCAGCAATCAAGGACAACAAGAAGTCTTTCTATAAATATGTCAGTAGCAAAAGAAAGACCAGGGAGAGTCTCCATCCACTGCTGGAGGGGGACACGGGAGGAAATATGGTAACAAGTCATGAGGAGAAGGCTGAGGTCCTTAATGCCTTCTTTGCCTCAGTCTTTAATAATAAGACTAGCTGTACTGAGGAAATCCAGCCTCCTCAGCCAGGAGACAGAGAAGGGGAGAACAACCTCCCCGCATTCCAGGAGACAGTGACCTACTGCATACACAAGTCTATGGGCTAGACATACACAGGTCTATTGGACCAGATGGGATACACCCGAGGGTGCTGAAGGAGCTGGCTGGGGTGCTCGTCAAGCCACTTTCCATCATTTACCAGCAGTCCTGGCTGACCGGGGAGGTCCTGACAGATTGGAAATTGGCCAATGTGACACCCATCTATAAGAAGGGTTGGAAGGATGATCCCGGAAATTACAGGCCTGTCAGCTTGACTTCGGTGCCTGGGAAGCTGATGGAGCAGCTCATCCTGAGTGCCATCATACAACACATGAGGGACAACCAGATGGTCAGGCCCAGTCAGCATGGGTTTATGAAAGGCAGGTCCTGCCTGACAAACCTGATCTCCTTCTACAACAGGGTGACCTGCTCATTGGATGAGGGAAAGGCTGTGGATGTTGTCTACCTTTACTTTAGTAAGGCTTTTGACACCGTTTCCCACAGCATTCTCCTGGTGAAACTGTCTGCTCGTGGCTTGGATGGGCACAGGCTTTGCTGGATAAAAAAACTGTCTGGATGTCCGGGCCCAGAGAGTTGTGGTGAATGGAGTTAAATCCAGTTGGCGGCTGGTCACGAGTGGTGTCCCCCAGGGCTCGGTGTTGGGGCCACTCCTGTTTAACATCTTTATTGATGATCTGGACGAGGGGATCGAGTGCACCCTCAGTCAGTTTGCAGGTGACACCCAGTTGGGTGGGAGTGTTGATCTGCTCGAGGGTAGGGAGGCTCTGCAGAGAGACCTGGACAGGCTGGAGCCATGGGCTGAGGCCAACTGGAGGAGTTTCCATAAGGGCAAATGCCGGGGGCTGCCCTTGGGCCACAACAACCCCCAGCAGCGCTACAGGCTTGGGGAGGAGTGGCTGGAGAGCTGCCAGTCAGAGAGGGACCTGGGGGGGTTGATTGACAGCCGGCTGAACAGGAGCCAGCAGTGTGCCCAGGGGGCCAAGAAGGCCAATGGCATCCTGGCTTGTGTCAGCAATAGCGTGGCCAGCAGGGACAGAGAAGGGATCTGACCCCTGTACTCGGCACTGGTGAGGCCGCACCTCGATTCCTGTGTTTAATTTTGGGCCCCTCACTACAAAAAGGACATTGAATGACTCCAGCGTGTCCAGAGAAGGGCAACGAAGCTGGTGCAGGGTCTGGAGCACAGGTCGTACGGGGAGCGGCTGAGGGAACTGGGGGTGTTTAGTCTGGAGAAGAGGAGGCTGAGGGGAGACATCATCGCCCTCTACAGCCACCTGAAAGGAGGGTGCAGAGAGCTGGGGATGAGTCTCTTTAACTAAGTAATATGCAATAGAACAAGAGGTAATGGATTCAACTTGCACTGGGAAGATTTAGACTAGATATTAGGAAGCATTTCTTTACAGAACTTGTTGGGCATTGGAATGAACTGCCCAGGGAGGTGGTGGAGTCCCCATCCCTGGAGGTGTTTTAAGAGTCAGGTCGACATAGTGCTGAGGGATCTGGTATTGTTGAGAACTGCTAATGTTGGGTTGATGGTTTTACTGTATGATCTTCAGGGTTTTTTCCAATCTAGATGATTCTGCGATTCTGTGATATGAGAAAATAGGAATGTATGCTTCCTTTCAAATTGGCTTCTAGATGCTTTTTAGCTTGTGACTTCAATCATGATCTGAAATAGTTCTCCTTTGTCAGCCTTTTCATGAAGTAAACATGTTTGTAATTATTTAGCATTGTCAGTTATGTTGAAAAGATCAGTGGGTATGTGGCCAACTACATTTGTTCCTGTAGCAGCTACTGTTCTAAAAGTTGTGGCATCTGCTGTTTTAGAAAAGATGTCAGCTCTGTATCTTAGAAATTGCCTTGTTCAGATATATACTTGTGCATTCCAGTACTAACATCAGTGACATCTTATGTTGGAATTTGGAAACAAAAAAAAAAAAAAAAGGGAAATTATCTATAGTCATCTTCCTGACATGCATACAGATATAAATTAATATTCTGTGAAAGTGACAAAACTAATTTATCAGGTGAAAAATAAAATAAGATAAATTGGTTTTTTGGTGAAACGACACACTGTCAGCACATTGTATAGTGCTTGACTAAGAAACTGTAGAAAAATTTACTATTTTTGCATTATTTCATTTCTTGTTCTGGACATTCCTCAAACTAAGTTGATGAGTTGAACTGATTTCATCTTCTAAACCAGTCCAAAAATAATCCAGAAGAAATGTGAGGAGGAAACAAAGTTTTTTGACAGGTTAGCAAGATGAATACATTTATTGTGCACTCAGTTGAGGGTCAGCAGAGAAGGGCCAGGACTTCTTTGGGTAGTAGGGTTTGTCACATCACTCGGATGAAACATGCCATTTTAGATAAAGTGTAGTTTTATTTATTGTTAGTTTAGCGTGGTTTGCACTGTATTGTTTCTGGATATCTGCTGGAACTTGGTAGTCTATCCATTCATTTAGGTTGATGCTAAAAATGATCTTTTGAAAACTAACCACTTCTGTGTGGATTTGAGAGACCAAATGTTTCTCCCCTGAGCTTCATGGATCAGTTCAGAACTGACAATGCAGATCTGTGAGGTTGGAGGTGCTTGGAATCACCATACTAGGAATAAAAGTTCTTTGCCATGTAGCAAGAGAAAAAATGAGTTTTCTTCAACCCTCAGTGTACAAAAGGGCCTGTAATATCAGGATTTTTTTTTTTTAGTGTTGACAGCTCATGAAAGCTTTAGGTGAGGAAGGAGAGAAAGAAAGAAGTGAGATATGGGCATGAAACTCAGCTCTACAGCATATGACTGGGTTTTCTTTGTAATATTACACAGGTATAATAGGCAGAAATAGGAGTAACTTTTTTTATCCTACTCAACAAAGTTGTAATTCTTCCAGGCTTAATTGTTGCATCTTATATAGTAATGTACATGGAGCTAAAATTTTTGTTCTTTCCCTTGTTTGCAGAGAGGCGGGTGAGACTGATGAAATATTTGACCTTTCTTGGAATTTTTAACAGAGGAAAGAATGCATAAAAACTTTGAATATTGAATAAAGAAAGTTTGCTAAATCTATATGCTAAGGCATGGCATGGAGATCACTTCCAATTGATGGAAAAAATTTTATTTAAAGGAGTGTGAGGAGTAGCACACCAAAATTCAAAGTGATTCCTAAAATTGTAAATAATACTTCAGTGATTACATCCTGCTATCTCTAGGTGCTGACAGAAGAGGCAAACTGGTATAGAGGATAAGTCATTATCTCAGTCTGAACGAAGGCCTTGGCTTTCCTTGAACCAATTGAAGCTCTAAACAGCTTCACAAAATTTAAAAGAACGTAAAGAACGTAGGGAGGGCAGCACCAGTTCTGATTCAAGGTCTGGACTGTTTACCATAGATTGCTGTCTTCCACAGCATCGATGAGCAGATGCCTAGGAAGAGAAGGAATAGGGCCAGCATTCTCACCTTCCCTCCCACCCCTGCCAAAAAAAAAATCTGTTTTCAACTATTTTCTGCTCACGTGTTGCTCTGAATGTGGTATACTTTTATTTAATAAGCCCTGTTGGTTCTCTCTTCCAAGTGCCTATGCAGTCTCTCCGTGAGGCCCTGTAAACTTTGTGCATCTGTAACAACTTTTCAGGGAGGAGTTTCATAAAGCTGCTACAATACAAACTGTGTTGTCAGACTGTGGTTGGCTGGACTACTATGGCTAATAAATTCTGACATAAAGCTTTTGAAAAATATCTGTAAGGATAGCTGCAGCCAGTCTTCGTTATAAAACATTAGTTGTTTCTGGAAAAGATTTTGGGTTTTTTTTCCTCCCTTGTGGTCACTAGGCATTACAGTTTAAAGTATTGTTCATGGCTGCTTTAAAATAAAGTTCAGACATTCTTTGTTTAGAACTAATTCAAATCACTGTTCTAAATATTCTGTATTTCTATTTACAGTGTCTGAGCAACACACCTCCTCTTACAGAATACTTCCTCAATGATAAATACCAAGAAGAGCTGAATTTTGACAATCCTTTAGGAATGCGAGGTGAAATAGCAAAATCTTATGCCGAGCTTATCAAGCAAATGTGGTCAGGAAAATACAGCTATGTTACCCCAAGAGCATTTAAGGTCAGTAGGGGGTTTAACTTGAATGTACATTGTAAGTTTTGGGTTTGTAGTTTAAGTATAGAAAATGTAAGAAAATATGCAAAATAAGAATTTGAAGAAATATTTATCAGTATGCAGTGCATTTGTTTAACTGTTAAAACACTTGGATGTATATTTAAATAAGCATCAACTGTCCTTGTGCTTTGATCTTTGAGAATCTGTCGGTGCTAAGTTAACAGTTGGACTAGATGATCTTCAAGGTCCTTTCCAACCTAGTTGATTCTGTGATTCTATTAATCAGTTTTAGCTTGCTGTTTCCATTGAAAAGCTTACCTTTTACAACTTTATATGTTTTACCTTTTCAACTTTCTGCTGTAGCATCTCAGAAGTATGCTTTATAACAAGCTACCAGAAGTATTTGCTTGTTTGGTTTTTTTTTTAGACACAAGTGGGACGATTTGCACCACAATTTTCTGGTTATCAGCAACAAGATTGTCAGGAGCTACTGGCTTTTCTCTTGGATGGATTACATGAGGATTTGAATCGAATCAGGAAAAAGCCTTACATTCAGTTAAAGGATGCAGATGGGAGACCAGATAAGGTAATGTTTCTGGTGTTCACCTTCTTCATTTCAGTCAAGGCTACATGTTGCAAGATACTTCTACATGATTGTGCACTGAAAGGTTGGGACACTGCTCATGTATTGCTTTTTTCTGGAAGAGATTTCAGAAAATAAGTCAAGACCTTAAATGGAGATCTTGTTCAAATACCTGGGTAATTCCTGTTTATATGGAAGATGGCTGGGGAGATGGGAGGCTGTTAAGGCTTTGCTAAGACCTTTTTGTTCAATTCAGTTCAATTGAATATTCTGGTTTTCTTTTATTCTTATATTGGCTGTATGCAGCGTTCTGTCTCTCTCCAGTACTCTTCCTTTAGGGAAGCTCTTCTAGCATGGAACTACAAGCATATAGATAATTTCTTTTGTTATGAGTGTTGTTACTTCAGATCAAATTTTTACTTTTGTCTGCTTTTTTCTTGCCCCAAGTCACTTGAAAGTCTGTCTCAGACTATGTAATATCACTGACAGAATCTCTGTCCTAGGAATAGCATACATTTTTTAACCTGTGATCCTTATAGTAGTAACATATCTTACAGAGTCCTTTGGAGTGAGATTTCTGTGTTTAGGTGGTAACCAAGAATGTTCTGTCAAGTACTCATACTAATAATTCTCGTTGTTCATTTCCTACTACTTATTTATAACCCAGGTCATGCTTTAATTACAGGTGGTTGCTGAAGAAGCCTGGGAAAACCATTTAAAAAGAAATGATTCCATCATTGTAGATATATTTCATGGCCTTTTTAAATCCACCCTAGTTTGTCCTGAATGTGCTAAGATATCTGTAACCTTTGACCCTTTTTGTTACTTGACACTTCCATTACCAATGAAAAAAGAACGCACTTTGGAAGTTTATTTAGTTAGAATGGATCCACTTGCAAAGCCTATGCAGGTAAGCCTCTTAGTTTATATACAAAATTCCTGATTCATGTGGCGTTAACAGTAAACCTGAGTTCCTTTACATTTTTTAAATTTATAAGTACAATAAGCAAATCCAACAAGCTTTAGTTTTCTGGCATGTGTTCTGAAGTCCCACTTAGAAAACCTGGGGAAAGATTATATGTACCTTCTTATATTTCTATCAGTTTCAAGGAAGATAGTGGTAATTTCTTTATGGTTTTATTAAGAAGGCTTCTTAATCTTTAAAATGTATGCTGTCCTCATTTTTTATTTTCGTTTGCTCTAACGAATTTGTATGATTATAAAAAAATATTTTAGACTTAATTCCTCAGTTTCTTAGCCTCAAAATGGAAATATTTTTACTAAGTGGTGCAAAAAAACCCCATGGCTAAATGTATTAGGTAGTCCTGAATGCTTCTATTTTTCTTTGTCAAAAGAAAAAATTTCAGATGAGATTTCTTTAAGAGTATCTCTTTTGCCCTTTTTAGGAAGGATGATATTATACACCTTAGAATGGCATGAAACAGTGTACATAGGTTATGGTAACAAAATCACGAGTAAATGGTTCTACCTGTATGTTCTGGGGTAAGCGAGGATAGGTGAAATAAATAAGACATGGGCAGTTAGGCAGACTTGCAAAAAGGCTTTATCACCTGAAATCAGAGTACTATAAGAAGGAAGGTGGGAGAAAAGGGAGTGTTGTCAAAAGCAGTAAGAGCTAGAGAAAGTCAAAGATAAAAGGACATGTATTAACTAGTGGGAGATGAGCCTGCTACAAATTTAATTATTTGTGGGAACAGTTTTGCACAAGGGGCATTCAGTAGTTGAAGATGACCCTGTATGACATGTGGGATGGTTATGCAGGCATGAGTAGAGTTTGGGAAGAGTACAAGTTCAGTAGAGCTTCTGTGAGGCTAAATAACTGTAAGACTTAAGGAAATACCAAACACATGGTGTACTTGGCAATTGATTCCAAAGTTATAATACCTTATTTCTAATTAATCCTGTCTTTATTTATTATGCAAATAACAGGTAAGAGTCCTGTGTGGAGTTTCATTACAAACTGCAGGTGTACTGCACTAAGGGAAGCCACAGAGGTTTTCTTTGACTGTTAATCATCAGGTTCTCTCTCTGCATGTGAAATTACAGTTCAGTCTTTATCCATTGCCTGCCATTGCATTTTTTCCCAGTAATACTTTATAAACAACTTGTGTTGTATTTCATATTTAAGAATCTAGTCAATAGCATGCATATTAGTTAAATGCTTAAATAAATAGGTGCTGTTGAAATATAAATCTAAGTACTTGATGCTGTTAGTCTTCTTCTGGAGAAAGTAAAATAACGTTTTAAAAAAAGCATTGTATAAAGTAATGTAGTATTCAAACTGTGCGTGTCTGTATGAGTAAAGTTGTGAAAGTAACTACTAAGTTTTCAGCGGCTTTCAGAATTTGTGTTAGTTTATTTACAGACTTTACACCTTAAGTTCTCATGCATCTTTGTTCTCCTAAGAAATTAAAGTGACATCTTATTTTTTTTTAGTACAAAGTAGTTGTTCCCAAAATTGGAAATATATTGGATCTTTGCACAGCATTGTCAGTTTTGTCTGGTGTTGCTGCAGATAAGGTAAGAGTGGTTTCTTACATGAAACACAACAATGAACATTTTAACACATATTAATCTGATTTATTGACATACACTCCATTTTTCTTTTTAGATGATTGTTACTGATATATACAATCACAGGTTCCACAGGATATTTGGCATGGATGAAAATCTAAGTAGTATTATGGAACGTGATGACATTTATGTGTAAGTACAGATAACATGCTTCATGTCTCTTTGCAGTTTGTTTAATTATTGCAAAAGATTAAAACCTAGATATAAGATAGTGACAAATCTTGGGGGGTTTATTATTTTTTAATTTTTCCACTTTGTAGCTTTCTAAATGACAGCTGTCCTTTGTATTTCTGATTGTTTTTCTTTTTAGATTTGAAATTGCTATCAATAGAACAGAAGATACAGAACAAGTGATAATTCCTGTTTGTTTAAGGGAGAAGTGCAGGCACACTAGCTACAGCCATAGTGGTCCTTCACTGTTTGGTCAACCTTTTCTCATAGCAGTGCCTAGAAATAATACTGAAGATAAACTGTATAACCTGCTGCTGCTAAGAATGTGGTAAGGTTATTGTGTTTAAAGATAAATGTATTTGTTATGAATAATGCCAGTAGTTGAAATCAGTAGGAACTTATTTTTACATTCATTGCTAACAAACGGATTAGATTTGAATACTTAGTCTTTTTATTTGTTTTCTGTTAAATATATTAAATCTAAAATTTAGATTTTAATTTGATTTTTTGTTAGCATGATCTCATCCAAAACTTATTTGAGAAGACAGTAGAGAATCAGTTGGTATTGTCAGTTTAGGGGAATTAAGTCTGCTATATTCATAGCTGTTTGTTAGGGCTTGGTAAAATGGAAATGATTTGCCAGTTATTCTGCTATGGTTATACCTCCTGTATCTGCTGTGCAACTTCATGTACGAATTTATATTGTAAAACTACATGGTAGACACTTTCTGGAACTAGACTGGAATTTCATTATGTAGAAGAAATCAGAATCATATAACCTGCAATTTAAATTTATGCCTCATTTTCTGTTGATGTAACTTTTTCTGTAAGTGAAACCTTATGTTTTTGTGGTTTCATAACCACAACCTTAACCATCATAACTATATGGTTAATGAACATTTTAAAAAGTGATTTCTGGACAGAGTCTAGTACCAAGAAACAAGTTGTATAAACCCAAGTAACTGCCAAAGCCATAAGATCATAGATGGGCAGAATTTCAGATGTGTTCATAACAGTAGACATGTTAGACAATAAAACTATTACTTCTGAATAAATCAGAAAGGAGTGCAGCAATACAGTACACTAGAAAGGATTTGCTGTAACCATTTCATTATCTGGCTTGAACAATGTAAATATTTAAAAAACATTGATGCTGCTGCTTTCATTTGTTATATTTAGCCGATATGTAAAAACATGTACTGAAAGTGAAGACACTGAAGGATCCCTACATTGCTGTAAGGACCATGGTATCAATGGTAATGGCCCAAATGGAATACACGAAGAAGGATCTCCAAGTAAGACTGGAATATCTAAACTTGTTTAGTATTTTGTCTTCAGTTTGAAAGTGAAGTGTCTTTTGATTATTCTACCTTATTTCTTTCTCCTTATTCTTCCAAATGTTTCAGGTGAAATGGAAACAGATGAACAAGATGATGAATCCAGCCAGGATCAGGAACTTCCTTCAGAGAATGAAAACAGCCAGTCAGAAGACTCAGTTGGAGGTGACAATGACTCTGAAAATGGATTATGTACTGAGGATACTTGCAAAGGTCAACCTCTCACGGGACACAAAAAGCGATTGTTTACATTCCAGTTCAATAATTTAGGCAATACTGACATAAACTACATCAAAGATGATACCAGGCATATTAGATTTGATGATAGGCAACCTAGGCTTGATGGTAAGTCATGGGAAACAACTCGGGCAACATTTGATTCTGATACTTCTTTCTGACTACACTTCCATTGAATAGTGTTTCATTTTCTCTGTGTGCTATTTGATACATCTTTTTTTCCAGTAGTAAATTCTGTATAAATAATTAATTTGCTATTGTAATTAACTCTTAGAAATGCAGAAATTGTGTGTGCTTCAATTTTTCATCTTGAATTTGTGCTAGCATTGTTTAATTCACTTTGAAGAGTGTTTGCCCAAAGTTAATACAATTTCATGTAAAGCAAGAAATAATATTAAGAGAAAACATGTTCTTAATCTTAGAAAGATCTTTCCTTGCTTTGGATTGGGATCCTGAATTGAAGAAGAGATATTTTGATGATAGTGCAGCAGAGGTAAGCTGTTCATGTTGCTCCCCTTTCCAGCACTAATAAAACTTAAATGTGAAAAATACAACTTAATTAATGTGATGTAAAAGATTTTAAGTCTTCAAGAGAAGAAGCTAGTAAATATTTTTTTGCATTATTCATAGTAAATATGTTGTTATAAATAAACCATTTATACATCTAAGTAATTAGCAAATCTTACTAAATTGGAAGTAAATCTGAAGCTCTGAAAACTTTTTGCTTGAATGGTTTCTGATCAGTTTTTCCATATATAGGAGCTTTGTAGTTACTGTTTATAGTAAGACGACATCACTAAAATGAGTTTTGTTTCATTTGTTCTCTTAACTCAAGAAATACTTCTCTTTAGGATTTTGAAAAACATGAAAGTGTGGAATATAAGCCTCCCAAAAAGCCTTTTGTGAAATTAAAAGATTGCATTGAGCTGTTCACAACAAAGGAAAAATTAGGTGCTGAAGACCCATGGTAAGGACAAAAAATTAAAGTTGGTGTGTTCTATGGTATTTTTCTCAAAATGTTATCAAACACACACTTGAACATTAACAGAGATACCTATTTGATTTCTTAATGGTATTTTGAATCTTGTTATTTCAACTGTAGTTGAAAATTCTAAAAATGTTTTCTATTTTGATCCATTGCTTAACTAAAATTGTTACCATATGCAGAAGATTATGTTTGTATGGGAGACAACGTATTCAGAATTAGGAGGAGGGGTAGATCCGTAAGATACTCTAGCATGTGAACTGTGATCCACAGTGAATGGATGTGGGACTGGACTTGAATAATATTGTGCCAGATCCAATGTAGTAATTGAAACAAATATTCCTTTCTGAGATGAGAAAGGTTGGTGCATACTGATGTTTTTTATGCAAATACATAATTTGCCTTGCATTGATATATGAAATAGGGATGTACTTAAACAACAGGTTTGTGGGATAGGGATGTCTATAATCAGTAGAACCTCTCAAATTCATGTTCCAATCATTGGGGTTTTGGCAGAGGCTTTTATTCTGATTCATGATTCTTCCAAATTAGGATTTGACATCATATCTGAATACTCACAGTTATAGGATATTCCCATAAGATTCTTCCTCGGGAATTTTCTATCGCATAAGAATCCTTCATCAACACCTGAAGCTCAGAATTGAGTTTGAAAACATCTGCCACTTTTTTTTGTGGATACTTAAAAGTTTTGGAGTCTTCCAAACTGTCACCAGAGATCCTCCTTTATTTGGGCAGGGCAGGGGACTGACTGACAAAGTCTCATCTTTTTTTCTGGGTTGGCTAGATTATACAATACTTGATAAACTATCTGAGATACTGTATAACTCAAGTATGGTGAAGCACTTCCATTTTTGCAGGACTTTTTAAGCAGAGTATTTGTGAAATGCAACTACTGCTGAAGTCAAGCAGTTGTCACTAGGTACACCTCACCAGAGGTCATTAATCCCATTCATTCTTTATTTGTCAGGTCTTCACAGGTCTAATCTGTGAGAGCTCATCATCTCTAGTCCAGTGCTATTTGTATTCCAGACACTCTAAGTCAACTGGGAAAACTTCTTCAGTTACAGCCTGTCCGTAGAGTTCTCCTAATTTTTCATCTTTACCTGATGTTGCTATGTAAAGACACTTGTGCAGACTTTTTAAATTAAGGTTCACATCTTTTTTTCCTAGATCTTTACTTGTTAGATACCAGGGTGTAGAATATGCGTAGACCACTTCACAGAAAAGTTGCTTCCTTGCACTGTTCTTACTTACATTCCTCCCTGAGCATTTAGTTTTCGGAAGATTCAAGTATGCATTGCAGGAACCAGGAATTTATAAGTCACAGCCTGTTTAGTACTTGCCTACTAAGGCAAGTTTTTTTAGTAAGGAGGTTTTTTCAGCTTCCAATAGTCACTGTTACCTGGTTTTAGTGGTAGGTGGGATGGGGTGGGAGATGAATGTATTTGGAAATTGAAAGAAAAGAACTACACTTGTCTGTTATTTATGATTTTTCATATAGTCAGTTTTCCTGAGATATTTTCATAACTCTTGGCTTTTTTGATAAAATGTGAGAAAGCTGTGTTTTAACTAAAGATATAGGGACTACTATCAGAGACGAGAATCCTATATTGAGGGGTGCTACTTTTGTGGTTAAAATGCTGTCGAGCTTCACTGAGCGTGCTTGCACACTAGTACCACATGTTTTAAACTGGAAGGGATATCAATGGCATTAGTAACAGAAGGTGGAAGATGCATGTGTTTCAGCTTTTGCTCGTTCAGTTCCTCCTGTGTTAACTAGCTTTCTCTATGGTAGTGTATTTTAACATACATACAAACTGCAGGGTTTTTTTTTTTCTTTTAGGTATTGTCCAAACTGTAAAGAACATCAGCAAGCTACCAAGAAGTTAGACTTGTGGTCACTGCCCCCTGTACTGGTAGTTCATCTGAAGCGTTTTTCCTATAGCAGATATATGAGGGACAAGTTGGATACGTTGGTTGACTTTCCAATAAAGTAAGAAACCTAAATATTTTGGTGCTAGAACTGTAAAACTTAGCATGTCTAGGGTACACGTTTAATCCAGCAATTATGTAAAATACTTTTGTTCTCAGCTTCCATGCATGGATCCAGCAAACACTGATGACAAAATTCTTGTAGGTGAAAAGTATGAACTTGGCAAAATAATAATGGTAGATAAGTATGGAAGAAGTCTATCAATAGTTTTGGCCAAGATTACTTGGTTTTGTTGTTCCACTCCTCACAGAGTGAGAGATGCACTGTTGGTGTAGTCTGGAGGATGTAGTTTTTGTGGGAAATACAAAGTAACGGGCATTAAAGACCACCAAAATGTGAAATGGTTTAAAATATTATTAACTTGACCTTCTTTTGGTTGTTTTTTTGTGTGTGTTTTCTTTTTTTTTTTTTAACAGTGACTTGGACATGTCAGAGTTCCTTATTAATCCCAATGCAGGGCCTTGCCGCTACAACTTGATTGCTGTCTCCAACCACTATGGAGGAATGGGAGGAGGGCACTGTAAGTTGATATCAAATATCATGTCAGCTTTCTTTCCATGTTTATTTTGATTTAAGTACTGATCATTTCGAATAATTGGCATTTTTTAATGGTTGAGGGACAATTTTTTTCATTAGCTTGAAATGCTTTCACAAGTATTCTAACACAAAAATCTGTATGAAATGAGCTTTCAAGGATAATTGTAGGTTCTTGTCTACTTCTAGTTACTCACATTGTGAAAAGAGAAAAGATAAAGGGCTCCATAAGAGCTACTGTACTCATACAACTGATTTTGGCTTGTCTGTATTTTTCTATATTACACATCTCCTTGAAAGAAGAGAGAAAAATGAAATTGACTGAGGGATTTTATTTTGACTGTCCTTTCTCACTGTACATTTTCTTTAGAAGGGGCATATTGTTGGTTAAGCTTTCTTTGATTAAAAATAAAGTGTGAAATTATCAGTCAAATAGTGATAATAGGTTTTAGTTAGTTAAGTGTCAAGTGTTTGACAGTAACAGACTCTAGCAGGTGGTTCTGTTACACCTATGAAGATACAAAGTCCTTAGACATTGTACTTTTTTGCCCTAGATACTGCTTTTGCAAAAAATAAGGATGATGGAAAATGGTACTACTTTGATGACAGTAGTGTGTCCACTGCGTGTGAGGACCAAATAGTGGTAAGTACCTTTTGTGTTTCTAAAATTGGGACTGTTGATGATGTTTTCTTCTTGAGGGACGAAAAATGAAGAGTAAATCATGAACCCTGCAGTAAATTTATAGATAGTAGTTTGTGTTCTTTCAAAAGACAGTACAGAACAAAAATGGTTTGGTCACAGATGCAAAAATATGAAAGTTTGGAATTTCCTTGTGATTTTACCTTGTAGATAACTTGGATTGTAAATGTTTTGTCTGGAGCCTCATGAGCATATTACACTTCTTTCTTTTACAGTCCAAAGCAGCATATGTGCTCTTCTACCAGAGACAGGATACAATCAGTGGAACTGGCTTTTTCCCTCTTGACCGGGAAACTAAACAAGGTGCTTCAGCTGCCACAGGCATCCCACTAGAAAGTGATGAAGACAGCAATGAAAATGATAATGATATAGAAAATGAGAATTGTATGCACACTAACTAATGGAAGAACTAGAAGCCATAAGAGACTTTCTTACTGGGGATACCTATTGGAAGAGTGAAATTGCCCAACAAATTAAGAATAAAAATCTGAGATGGGGAATTTCAGATAACAGAATGTAAATCTTTATTACATTTTAACATGTGCAGTACTTGAAGTGAAACAATAAAAACTTAAACAGAAATTGTCTAATGCATTTACAGTCTTGTATTCACAAGCTATATATAGGAAATCACAAATAAACCCCTTTTAAGTTTTCTGCTGCTGTTCTGATGAATTATGTTTTCTTTTGTTTTAGATGTGAGTTAATAACTAAAATGTTAATTCTGTGGACTTCTGACATTTATTTTCTTAGTACTGCAAGAATACTACTGCCAAGTCTAGTTTCTGGATGAATATATACATGTTCCTTAGGCTGTCACACAGACTACAAGTAAAAATGTCATAAGTATATAAGCAGTAGTTTTCTTGAAACAGCAAATTTTTGTTCCTCCCTAAATTTAATTTTTTTAAAAAAATTCGGTCACAATAGAAGAAACAGCTTGAAAAGGTGTTTTAACCTTTTGTGATATAGTTGAGCATCCAGAATATTACGTTCATCTTACTGCTGCCGTGGAACAGGTTCTGGATTTCATGCTGCATTAACAAAAGTTTTTTCAATTAAATGTAAGTATCCTTTGTTGCTTGTTGGAATCTACTCTGCAGACATAATTACTGTTATCTTGCTTATAAAACATGCATAATTTTAATCTGATGTCAGTCCAAAATTTTAAATTGTGCTCTAAGCTCTCTCTCCCCAGTTTGACAGCTTGCAAACTACTCTGTAACAGGGTCAGAGTTAATAGTATTCTGTATCCATAGTAATGACTGTGTATTGGGCTTAGATGAGAAATTTTTCAGTATAACCTGCCTTTAAATTGTTAATGAACAAAATTGCTTTAAAGGTAGGCCTGTTATTTTCTTTGTGTGTTCCTAATGGAATTCACCATAGCCTTACAGCATATCTGAAAAAGTAACTCATTATAAGAGAATTGGCATTTGCATGTTCAAGTCAGAACCTGTATAGTATATAAAGCATATAAACTTTGAATTGGATTTTAGTTAACTATGTTCAGGGGTCCAGGATGCCAAAATATGATAAGTGTGACAGTTTGAAACATTTTTTAATTTGCTGCTTTCCCTTTTATCTAGTTGGAAGAATGTATTGTTGATTTGTATACAATACTGCCTTTGGGAGGGGCTTTTAAGTGCAGGGGCACGCTTTACATATCTACTACCTGGAGAATTGCTTTGTGTCCCACTGTTTAAACAAGTAATTTAAAAAAGAAAAAAGCAAAAAGTATGATGTTCTTCACTTGAACTAATCAAATACAATAGGTTATAAATTGTGTATTGTAAATAAAAGTTCACTCTGTGAGTGCACATTTTGGTAAATTATTTATTTATGTTAGCATTAAAAAGTTTAAAAATTTGCATTTGACCAGGATATAAATGAGGTATGTTGGACATGGCTTTGCTTTATACCTTGATATTAAAACTGGTGTTTCATCCTGGTATTTTAAAGCTGCTTTGAGGTTTTTTTTTTAAATGTAAACTAACCTCCTGCATGACAGAGGTTAAAATTTTGTCTGCACTTGAGTTCACTTGGGTTTACATTTGAAATGCGCATGTTTATTTATACAGATTTCAATAAAGCTATTCAAGGCCTTATTTAGTCTTCCATTTTCTTACAAAATTTTTCCCACAGTGTTTGTAATGGTAGTTTTTGTCTAAGACTTATATTATCGGTTACAAAATGGCTATTTAATGACCAACGCAGAATAATAGTATTTCCAGAAGATAGTCTATAGAAAAGGGATTTTCTCCTGTCATTGTCTGGCTCTAAAAATATTTATAAGGCTGAAAAAAAATATTGCCATAAAAACCTGTTATTTGTTTTTTAAAAGTAGCACTGTAACAGTGATTCATCAAATGGATAATAACTCTGAGATGGTAGGTGAAATGAGGCAGTATATTTGAGATTAGACAAGCTGATATGGGGGGGGGGGAATGATACAAGCTTTTGGCTTAAAATCTTGTATTTAGGTGTGGAATACAGTAAACACATACAAAGCTGTGTACTAAATAGCTTGTGAGTTTAACTCGCTTATTTTATTTAAAGCACTTGAGAGATGAGATTTTATCTCATAGTAGATATGGAGTAGAGGAGGTAATCCTAGAGAAGATATGATCTTTTTGAATAGCACACACAAAGAGCCCCCTTACATTCATACTCCCATTGGTTTTCCCATATCATGTTAGCCTAGAACTTGCGTGGAAATATCCCAAAGGAGCAAAGGATCTGGTCTGACTTACCAAAGTCTCACTTTGGGCTTTGTAGATCAGAGTTTTAATACCTGATAACTAGGTCTCCTAGCGCGGTTCATTCTCCCTTTGAAAATACAGGTAAATATATATATATACACATATACATGGGACCTTATATTTGAAGGAATGTACTTACCTACTAACAGTTGGATCATCCAGATAGTATTTAAACCAAGTAACAGGAAAAAATTACACAGATAATTTCTAATTTGTATGTTATTGTTAATTTGGCTTTGAAGATCATACACACTGAGTTTGTAAGCTTCCTAATCAGATAAAAAAATCAATAACATTTCTATATAACTATCTCAAAGGTTTCTGGGAATTCAGCCCAGTTGTGAGTTTCATAGAACTATTACGTATTCACACATAAGGTGTGATAATTCATCAAGTGTGGACATGCTTTAAATTAAAACCACAGAATACAGCATACTGTTCTTTATGGTGTCTTAACCAAAAGTTATTGTCACTCAACTAGTTCTTTATAGAGAGAAGAAAGAAGGTTCTAACATCTCTTTTTATGAATCATGTCTGATAAAAATCTACAGTATGCTTTCTTTTTTCAGTTACATTTGCAGCAAGCTTTTTGATGGCTGTATGTATCAGCATAAACCCCAAAATTGTAAGATACGGTTAACCTTGTTAATGTGAGAGTCACAGAAACAAAACAGAGTAGGAGGCAGAAGACGGCTTGCAATTTCCAGTTACTCCATGGATTTTGTGACGGCAATATTTAAAGCCTGGCTGGGAGGGAGGGATGGGTGAGGAGATACTACCCAGGACCTCTTGTTTTAGTTGGCTTCAACCAGCGTTCTGGATGCTTTGGTGTAGATTGGTTCACTGATCTATCATCCCCTTAAATTAAATCCTACCTGCCTTCCTGGCACACTAAAGTGAGGTTTGCAACTTAACAGCTGAGATGACAGATGAGAAAAGTTCAGATATTACCCTGCCAGATGATGTAGAAACATCTCCTGCATCTACAGGTAGTTGCTGATGGGAAGGCCCCTTTCTAGTTTTACCAGCAAGTTATCACTGTGTTATGGAGTGCAGTGTATTTAAGCATTTTTAAATCTTTAGAAGGAAGTCAGTATGTCAGGCGGAAAGAAATTATTTGGCAAACTCACCAGTTTTCTTCAAAAATTATGCCGCCTTTGATGTCAGACTCTAATTTCAGGGTATGATATCTCATTGTTCCTAAGTACTAGTTACTCTGACAAAACGACTATAAATGTAGTGAAAATTAATATGAAAGCTATATTTGATAGAACAAACATATTTGTAGTCTGCAGGCAAATTGCTCTCTTCAGATTTTTTAGTTCTTTTTCCTTCGGGGGTAAACAAATTGTGAAAACAGCTCCACTTTCCTAGTTCCAACATTGCACACTTTACTGGCACCGTGTGCTCCTGAGGCAGGCAGAGAGACCTCTCTTTACTGAAAAGAAACTAAATCTTGGAATAGCATGGAAATGCCAGAAGAGACCAAATGTGACAAATTTATGACCAATTTATCCCATTAACTAGGGAACGAATTGGATTACTATATACCCAGCAGCGTTAACAGTCATTCTGGACCAAATAATGCAGAAATTGATACAGGACTCAAATGAAATTCACATCGGTTGGTATGGTTTTATAAAAAGTAAGTTTTGTTATTTGGGGGTGGGTCATTAATTGAAAAAGAGACTCGGTAAAGATTATAAGTGCATCTAGAATTATTTAAGTGCTTGGTACTTAATTATTATCACCTTAAGTATCACATTATTCTCATCAAAACATGAGTGTTATGCAGTATCACCCAATACAAAGTTTAGGAACTGACCCAACAATCTCAAAATAGTTTCTGTTAGGAAATCATTGTGGAATAGGGGTGTTACTGGAGAAGTTTGTGGCCTTGGTCTTAAATTATTATTTTATTCAGTATATAAAATATTCAGATCATATCTACAGAAGGTAGAAAGTAGTAAGTACCCCTAAATCCTGTGCAGCCCTGGTGGACAAGCAGTTCAGCACAAGCTCCCAATGTGAAACGGTGTAAGAACTTCTCCTTAGATACATAAGCAGAAATAAGAAGTTGGTTTAATCTTCCCAGGTCTGTCATAAGGTTCCTGAGCAAATACAAAAATTCAGATTGTAATCTGTGAGGCATTACAGAAATAAAGTTACAACCCCAGAGTAAATATATTTGCAGTAACAGATATAAAGAAGAATTGTTTTCTCAGTAAGACTGCTCAGAAGTGCCTCAATTTGTGTATGGTGCCTTATGAGGAGGAAGTAACTATATGCAGGGGGTATTGGAGTGGAGAGAAACATTCAAAGAACTAATGGTTCAAAACTGAAACCAGAAAATCTGATAATAGAGATTGGGAGTCTTTTATGCAATTACTTTTTAACAAGGAGAGGGAATATACCAGTGGAGAAACCAGCAGAGGCAAATGGTGGGTGCTATGTTAACTCTGGGCTGGATGCCTTCCCTGGGCTAAGCAGGGAGGCAGTCAAGGTGTGCAATGGCCCTTTCCCTGCTGGGATGGAGACTTCATCTGTGCCATCCGCCTCAGCTTTGAGATCTATGAATCTGTAAATACCCTGTTCTTTTCAGAGGAATGTTCTTCCCTCTTCAGACCTGATGGCAAGTTTTGAATGGAGGCCTGAATCTGTAGGTATTTGCTCTGAGCTCAGCATGGTTTGGAGAAAGGCCTTCACACACTAGTGTTGTAAGAATTCATTAATACGGGAATAAAACCCATGCTCTTGTTTCTGGGTAGCAAATGGTATGATTTTTTCTTCCCTTCCTGCACCATTGCTACTAACAAATCAAACTCATGAAGTTGCTCCAAACCCCATCTGAAAAACCTCTTCAATTTCTTGTCCTTTTCTCAAAGTAACTCTTCCTCCCAGTTACCACTTAAATTGAAACACACCTCTCCCTTTTCCTTCTTTCTTTGTGATGATGGAAGAGCATCCCTGCTTTTCCGTGACAATTTCTGTTAAAGCACAATGACCAGTTCAGCCATGCCCCTGTTGAAAAACACATGGTTCCTCAAGAATTAAAATTAACAACACAACAAAGGGTGTCTGGAAAGAAACCAGATGAGCTATGCTTGTTTTCAACATCTCTCAATGTTATAAACTATATACTGTGCTGTGGGTGTTCTGTGAAGGTGAGTGTGTCTCTCAGGTGAGAAGAATCTGCATACAGGAGGGACAGTAATAACTAACAGTGTATCATTTGTACTTATTAAAAGCAAACACAAAGAACACCCCTTCTGTCAACTCAGTTAAATGTTTCTCAGGGGTACTCAATAAATACACAGTTTAGGGCAGCTCATATAGGACTGGTTTCCTTGGGTAATTTGCCAAATAGGAGGAGATGGTATTTGGATCCTATATGAGTTCTGCTCCCCCCATTCCAGTGGGGAAAAAGAAGCTTCCATAAACCCTTAATGTAATTCAGCTGCAAGTGAACAGGTCAATAAATGTTACACAGCATTGCTACTCTGTAGTTGCATTTGCCAAATCAAATAATACATATTAGTCATGTCGACTAATTTTGCATGACCTAATAGCTGCTCAATGAATTAAATGCAGTATCTAAATAACCTATTTATTTGGTGAGACGGATGTCCTGCATAACTTTGGCATGTATGACATGGATCCTAAATACAGCTTGTAAAGCTGAGAACCTAGATTCAGGCACATTTTTCAAAAGTGTACTAGGACTGTCAATAGCAGCAGTTCGACTTTCACATCTTTTACTTAAAAAAATTCCCTGCCACCAATGAGTTTCTTGCTACTGACACCATGTGGGGTTTTTTTTACCATAAAATACAATCAGTTATATACTAAAAATGTTTTGTTTTCAAAATTCTCAGTTTAAAAAACTGTTGTGAACATTTTAGATTAATGAACTACAGTTGGGCAATAAAGTCAATTGAAATGTTTGGATCAAGGAGATTGCTGAGGCCTATAATACACAATAATACACAATAACCAAAATCAACAGATGGGATGGACACAATAGAACTTTTTTCATAAAATATTCTGAATTGCTGAATTAACCTGTTTTTACACAATTTAAGAAAATTAGATGTACATGTTGATTTCTGGTATAGGAAATAATGCCTTAGAACTTGTCTTCAGGAAATATATCCTTAGACATTTCTGGAATATTTTCCAGATAAGGTGGCAAAGATCAAGAGAGAAATCAAAGGAATTTGTAGAACTACTTACTATGGGAAGTATTTGGTTGTCACCTGTCTGTAATCTTTGGATTCAGTTCGGTTAACATCATGCTCAGTCTGAGACTGTAATTTAGAAAGCCCATTTTTATGATGTAAATTGCTCCCTTAATATCAAGTGTGATGGATTATGTCTCTGTTTTTGCAGTAGCATATGACAATATTGTTAGAATTTGACAGACATGATATTCTTTACTTGAAATGAAAAAGCCACATAGACATATCAATTTAATTTATTTAACTAGTAAAAATCTTCCCAAAACTGTGAACAAATGTGCAGTTAAAAATAAAAGGAAACAAATCAGATTTAAGATTTAAATTTACATACTCCATTCCAGAACAAACATCTCAGGTAATTCAATGTGACTCTACATCATTAGGAGACAAAAGCAAAAGAACTGATGGCAAAGTGAAAGAAATTGTGCAGAACTATGAACGTATGTAAAAACAATGAATCACAGCAAAGACAAGGGCAGGAGCGTGGAAAAGCCTATACTGGATGAATAGAAAAGATGAATATAATAAGAAAGTAGCTGTAGGATACTAATAAGGAGGTGGTAGAGGATTTCAAATTAATTCTAAAAAAAGGCAGAATACTATGGAAAAAAAAAAAAAGAAAGGAAAAAAAAAAAAAAAAAAAACTGCAAAAGCCACTATCAGGAAACTGAAAATTAAAATCTTTGATAGCTGTGAGTTGCCTTGTAGGGAAAGAAAACAAAAGTAGCTTCACTCCAACAATGGATTTAACTTTTTAGTGAAAGATACAGAAAACCACTAGAAAGGAAAAAATCTACAGGTGATCTAGGATACTATGAGGACAATTTGAAATAAAACAGTAATAGAAGAGCCATACTATTTTTTGACATGAGTCCTAACTTAGTCATTATCTAGAAAACTGCAGTTTAAGCATCCAAGTATTGGATAATGTCTTGAGAGCAGGAGCTGTTAATAATTTGGAGGAATAGGTTTACAAAGGGAGGCTCTAAGTGTCCTGAAGGGGAAAAAAAACATGAAGTGTCAAGTTCTTTGAAACTCTACTGTGAGTGTCAGTAAGGCTAGTCCTGGCTTTCTGTGATCTTGCCTCCAACAAAATAGGACATTCAAGCCCACCAGACACTTGTATCCCTCAAACCAAATTGTGGCTAAGCTAGTCAGGAGCACACACATTTGGTAAAGAGTCTGTCAGTACTTAGTACATGTTAACTGCTAATTTTATAATTAAATTATCAAATCTTCTTAGAGCATGGTGTGGTTTTGTCAGTTAAAAACTGAAGCAGGGCCCCTAAGAATAAACAGCCATAGGAATCTACTAATGACCGTGCTGCCAAACAGAAATAAAGTCTCAGACTGGCTGAACAAGTTTCACCTGACGTTCTTACACATCCCACTTAATGATCCATTCAGTAGCTCCAGAGCTTGGCTCTCAGCTGGAAGAGTGAGTGTTCAGACTGGAATTTCCTATGCTTCAGCCAGTGGTCAGTCAGGAGTGCTTCCATGCACTGGTACGAGATGGATAAGCTCATCCACTGTGCCTTGGGAGCGGGTTCCAGAAGGGTGCTCCTATTTGTGAAATACTAAATACAACTTCAAGAAATGCTCCCAAAATGCCAATAATAACCTTGAAATTGCCACATGTATACATCCATACATATACCATATACCATACAGGTATGGACATACCTGCTTGCATATGACCCAGGATGTAGATACATACTATGGTATAGCCCTGCTTTATTGGGGATACATATTCACACGTGGAGGTGATCTGTATAGTCATTTTACTATGAAGGAAATAATTCAGCTCCTTACAGCTGGATTTCTCTGGCCGTCTTCCAAATTCCCTGAGAAGAATGTTAATTCTGATTATCTGGTTTGATTCAACCTGAGTAACAAAATTTCTTTCAGATTGTTGCTTATAAACACAGCCACACATGCAGCCATTAAAATATTTATATCAAGGGCAAAATCCTTTGAATGAAATAAGAACAGGTCTATAATCTTCATAAAGCAATAAAGATGAGCACAACATATAATGAAAATTGAGGTCTCTATGCCAAATAGCTCTCCATCAAGATCTTTTCCATAAGAAATCTCTAATCCTTATGGTTGGTAGAAAGAACTGCCTATGAAACAACTGGTCACATTTCAGTTATCTTTGCAAGCAGTTGTGCTGGAGGGTCTCTGAAATACATGGCCACACTGAGTCTTTTCTAGACTGGTCTGAGTTAGCTACAAATTAAGTTGGTCATGTCAGCAGCATAGCTGTGGCAGTGCGAGAAAAGAATACCTGGGTAGTGTGCTGGCCTCCATGCTACTTATATGAGTATAATCAGTATATCTAATGTTATAGATATTTTCTGTATTTTGTAGATATAACTGCAATGCTTGCTATGTAGACAGAGGCAACCCCTAATGTAAAGGACCTAACATCCAGTCAGTAGATGGAAACTCTCCTGTAGTAACAGTATCACTCAGCAGCCCCAGGGCTGCAACCTTGAGTGATTACCTTAAAGAAGGATTCACCAAAGCCTGTGGGGAAAGCATCCAGTGGCTTCTCCTCTTTGCCACAGCAGTCAAAAAGAATTATTTTTACACAGGGGAACACCCTTCTCCCCTCTGGTGTTGCTTGGTGATTAGTAGATTGTCTGTTGTCTACCAGGTGCCTGGAAATATTTCCATAATCTTCATACAAGCTGAAGAAGAGATAAAAATTAAATTATTAAAAAGATGTAGGGAGGTTTTTGCCAAATAGATGACAGAGCAGCAAATAAGCAAACTGAAGCACAATGCATATTTTTGACATTCTTCATGAGCATTTTTACATTACACATCCTGCAGTCACAATGAGGGACTCAAGAAAAGACTTCTGAGAGTTCAGCTAATCTGCTGTTCACTGCAATAGCTCTGGATCAAATAATACTGCCTAGAATCACAATTATATTGCTTCAACACATCTACACCTTTATTTCTAAACCAAAATTCCTAATAACAGACATTGCAGTAAATTCTGGTCAGAAATGCAACATCGCTGAAGTTTCTTCATCTGCTGACCACGACCTCACGCTGTGCTAATGGTTAAGATGGTAGCAGGGATGGTCAGCATGGGGTTTTTCAATGTAAACAACGGTCAAGTAAAATCTCCATCATGGTTTCTGTATTTTCTACACTTGGCAGAAAAAAAAAAAGGTAGCATGAATGGACTGTGTTACAGACCATGCAGGGAAAATTCACGGGTGCTGCCTGAATAGATAATAATTCTGTTATCTAACAAATACTATTTCTTGTGTAAGGGAATAAAAGACAGATTCCATTTAACACACAGAGTAAGGTTTATTTCCCAAGCCAGCCACGTACTTCCTGTGTGAACTGGAAAAGTTATTTAATTTGTCCCGACTCACGCTCAGTTGTGAAGGGCATGGGAGCTGCTGCTGCTAAGATTTTGTGAATATCATGTTATCTGTCTGTCTGTTGTTACACTGCTAGCTCTAAGACAGCAATAAATTAATTCAAGCAGTGGAGAGCAGTTCTTTCTCAGAAAAGATGTTAACGGGTTCAGCTGATTCACTTAGGGCAATGGAAAGACAACACAAAAAACCCCAAACCACTGCTTTCAGAATCTGTTTGGACAAGGTTCAATCAGGAAAAATTGGAAAACCAGCTTTGCTGACTGGTTATGCAAGAGCCACAGAACCATCTAAGCCTCTGGTTAGGAGATTTGTGTGTGGGCCCTGAAGTGATCGTACTGTAATTCAGTAGGGAATCCTTGCTGAGTATCTAATACAAGTCACACATCTGACATTTTGGGCATTGCTACTTAACATTTTGTCAGTGACCTTAATGTGACATAATTACTGATAGTTTTCGCTAACGACAAAGAGGATGATTCACTGACAGCAGCTGGGATTGCTTTTTTAGTTGAGTGAACAAAATAAAATGTGTATTAACTGCAAATACACAAACAAAATGTGTATTCAATGTAAATATATGCTCACACCTATGTGGAAAGGGACACAGGAGTTCACACAGGAAAACAAAGTATTTTTCAATCTCCTGGTAGATATAACTTCCTGAAGGAACAAGGGCTTTGCTTTTATTCCATAAAAAAAATACCAGGTGCTAGAGGGAAGGTTATTACTTCTGCTTTTAACCCATTTGTGGCTACAACAGAAATATTCTCTTGCCTCATTTCTTGTGTCTGTAATTTAAGAAGGAGCTTATGAAGCTTTTACACATAGTAAACTGTGTGTATAGGGCTTCTTTGTGCTTACACAGACCAGTACAAGGTATAATTTTTATAAAGGACTTTATTTATTACAGGAAGTATTTGGTAGTAATCCATCTCTCACTCTCTTTTAATTTAAAATTTAACTTTGCCTTTCATTATCAGTATCTATGTTCAATCTACTATGAGACGAAATTTTCTCCATCATGACTTTTACTCTGCAGTACAAAAAACCACCACAGATGTCTGCAAGCACCTTTACTTGACCACACAGTTCATGGTATTTCATATCCTGAAGTTTACTTAATACTGTTACTACATATAGATTCATATCAGTTACAAAAGTATACAGGAGTGTTAGTAAAGCAAACTCAGAGGAAAAGCCATGATTCTTTCCATCAGCATGAAACCAATTGCCACAGTGAAATCTGATAGTTTTGCCTCTGTGTAACGCAGCGAAAGAACCCAGTTCTCAGAATCATAGTCTGCATCTTCATACATCTACCAGGGTGGACTATAACTAGGAGTAAACACCTGAAATTAACACAGCCGAGCGCTATCCAATGTTTAATCAAATCAAAAGGACTGAAGTGCATCATTCGGAATGAACATGAACACTGGTTCCAAGAAGTAATTTAATGAATCACAATAGGTCTCATGAGCATTTTTGTTGCTAATGAGGGTCATAAAGCTACAGGGAGTGATTCCAATCACCCACTGCCCATTGCAAAATAACAATTTTAATAACAAAACAAATAACAATATAGTAATTGCAGTGCAATACAAACTTAGCTTAACAGCTAAGTAGCATTTCAGCTTGCCAGTCAAAAACGTGCCCTCAGAGATGTCCACATATGCTGCTCCACTTTCTGACTCAAAAGTTACTTGAACTGAAATTGAGGCATTTAAAACATACCAAAAGACAGGCAAGAACTTCTACTAAGGGTTAGGAATCCATGCAATAGTATCTATTGCAATGAAATATTGTATTCAGCAGATCTGAAAGAGTTTTCAATTCTGCAACCACTTGTAGGATTCCTTTCCAAACCCATAATCAATCTTGCTATTTGGCTGGCAATGCTGAGTAGACTGAGTGTCAAAGCTGATAGCTGAAAAGACAGACAAGAAAGGACAGATAATCAGCAAATACAAGCTCATAGGATAAAAACAATTAACAGCACGAAATAACCCGCTCTTTCTCAAGAAACCATCATTTTACACAAACAGTATAAACTACAACAAAAACAATACGTAAAACATTTCTTCCTAAGAGGTATAATAGTTTATATTCCAAAATATTTATCACTACTGTTCTTAAATATTTTGACAATTTTTTTACACAATCCTTGCCAATAAAAACATACAGAAACAAGTTGTCAATTTTACTCAAATGCAGTAATCACCTATTCCCTCATTACTTTTACTTCAGAAGTTGTTATTACTCTGTGAGGAAGGGTGGACAAATTTACTGCTATGGCTCTCGTTAAAGACACCATCTATCATTCATATAAGTTAACTTATCAGGCATTCGCAATGTAAGAGTGGCTCCCTGTCCAAACTGAATGTTTAGTCTTTTCTGGTTAAACAAAACAGTAAGATTTGCAGGAAATCAGTATGCACGTACGATCTAATACATACTAATTTATTTGCTTTAAATGTGATTAATTTCAACTCTTCTTACTTGTCTCACCATTGTTACCAGGAAAATATGGCCATATGACAGTAATCCTCATCTTCCTCATTTTGATTACAGGGATGATAATGACAGTGGGATGCTTTAACCAAAAATGTCCCCTTCAGACAAGTTATGCCCAAAATATTTTCTCCCTCTTCGTAAGAAGTGCAGTGCTATAGAACAGTTTACTAACCTTCACAAGGAATTTCAATCATTTTAGTTTAGGCAGACAAGTAGGTTCAGTGAGTACAAATATGCTCAGAGCTCACCCTGTACAGTAAATAGGTGGAAAAATCCAAACAGCAAAAAGGAAGTAAACTATTAAAGCTTACCTAAGAAATATCTACGAATAGCCAATAATTAATTGACTCATTCTCCCAGCAAATCATCCATGTTTCTTATGAAGGTATTTGGACTGATCTGTGCATTGCTACCAGGATTGAAGACCAAAATGCATTTAGGCAGAAAAATCCTTAGGAAAATGCTTACTGGTTAAGCATGTAAATAGTTATACTGAAGACAATTATCTTGGGTTTTGGGTTGTTTTTAAGTAAGCATATAAAAATCAAAGCTTTTGAGAAAACACAGACCAACGCATTTTGAAAGTATAACAATGCTACAGAATCATGGGTTTGAATTTACAGAACACAGCGGTGAAATTCTAGCACCTTGTCTGAAGGAAGTTTGCCTAATTCAATTGTGTAGTTTTAACAAACACACAGTTTTAAAAACTCACATCCATTTATCCCGTTGGGTCAAGCTAAGAGTAACTTGAAAATTATGTAAAAATAAAGAACTTAAAATAACAGAGAGCAATCCTGCACTTCTTGTCTCATAGAGCACACCTAGACTTACGTCTACAGGTGCAGTGTACAATGCTGTGCCAGTGGGATCCTATTTACTGTATGATTTCCGAAGTATCTCACAGGAAATTAATCCCAACATACAAATAGGGATGCTCAGATTTTAGAGAACTTCTTTTCCCTTTTTCATTACAAGATACACCAAAAAAAAAAAAAGAAAAAAGAAATTATAGCACATTCTCTGAATAAGACTGAAGACTTTCAAAGTCTGAAGACATTATTTAGAATAAAAATATTTTAAATAGCGAAGCAGTAAAATTTTATTTTTCCGTCTGATTTTTTTTTTTTTTTTTTGACTGTAGAAACTCAAGAACGTTTTCCAACTCGCTCGGTTTATAAGGGCAACAGAACCATGTTGCATTACAGGTGAGCAGCCACCGCAGTAGAGGATTTACAGCAGCCAGAACATGGAAAAATAATTATTGCGGAGACCAAAACCTTTGTGAAATGTTAACTGTTCGACGACGAATGGTGTCCTCCAGCAGGGAGCTCCCAGGCAGCGCTCAGGCTGGAGGGAAGCCTTTGCTGTGGCTGAAGTGACACCGGGAGCTTTGCTACGAGCAACAGATACTGGTTGAAGAGCTCCTGCTCGTTGCGCGGGTGCCTGCTTTTGAAATCGGTTAAAACCAGCTGGCTGGAAAACTTTAGTATTTCAGAGGGACACTGCTGGTGACAAGGAAGGTACCGGGGACCCGACTGCCCCCATCCCCTTGTTTTTGCCCTGCCTGTGTTTATCTTCTCACAGAAGGATGCACCCTGGCTTCGCCTGGAGAAAACCATGCAAGGCTGCGTACGCAGACGGGTCTCGAGGGCACGGACCTCCCCTCCTGCAGCAGGAAGCGAAGAACTTCACAATTCGTAAGGAAACCGCAATAGCCTGCCTCGCTTTTTGGTTTTTTTTTTAGACGGCATTCGGCGCCGACTTCCCTCCGAGAGCCGGACTCGCCGCGGGGGATGACGACTCCTCCAGCCGCTCGGCTGAACACGGCCTGCCGGTGCCCTGCGGCGAGGCCAAGGATCTTCCTCAGCCTTGCCACCCCCAGCCCTCCGCAGCGGCTCCTCGCCGACGCCGCAGTTCGTCCCCCT
>NW_020799092.1:46842737-46856651 GCF_003259725.1 Athene cunicularia | reverse complement strand
GGAGGGCCGTGCTCGGCCCCCGGGAGCACGGCCGGCCCCGCGGCTGCCGGAGGAGGGGCGCTCCTGGGGGCGCAGAGCCTCGCAAAGCTCCTTCGGGTCCGTGTTCTGCCCGCGTACCGAAGGCACAGGCTTTCTGAAGCGCGGCTCCCGAGTCGGCGTATGCTGTCTCTCACTGCTGTACGTCTGTGTCTGCCGGTGTTAACTGCGTGGATCGCTAGCGTACCCCCTGATTTTGGGGTTACGTGGCTTTCCAGTGGTATGGTTACAGCCGAGGAAGCTTGGGAGACACAGAAGTTTAGGTTACTTTTCTCTCCCTTTTCAAAAATTCCATTAATAATCTCCTGCCAGTAGGATTGTGCGTTCTATTTTTCCGACGTCTGTTTACTCTGTGTGCAGTTTGAGACTTAAGTAATCTTGATGAGTAGGATTGCTGTAATTGAAGGGCAGTCAGAATTTTTCCCTCTAATTTAAAGTATACTTTTTAACCGTGTGTTTCTCTAGCGTGTTTACACAGTTTAACTTTTGCCCTCTCAGTAGTTTGCCACTTGCTGTCTTAAAAAATATTTTCTCTGTGCAATAGTGGAAGGAAAAATACTGATATGTTAACTCAGGTTAAGCTACAGAACCAGAAAGGTACCTGGGAAAATATGGTAAAGACTGTCAGTTTGGAAGAAAGGAATTGCATGTGTAATGTGACTAGACTTCCAATTAAGTGATAGCATATTTAATGTTGTATGAAGTGTTATACTCTTCAACAGATGAACTGAAACTAATGATTGTGCTTGTTTTGAAAGGCATGAAGCAGAATATGTTATATACGGTTGTATGTTGCAGAGGAACGCCAGTGTGTTTGAGAAATTGTGTGTGGTCACAGAAAAACAAGAGAAAGTTGTGATCAGTTGAACAGAAATCTGCGTGTGTGTTTTGGAGGGAGGCTGGGGTGCTGCTTCCACTTTCTCCCGTCTATTACTGCGTGAATAAGTTGTTTGGTCTCTGAAACAGTTTCCCCACAGAGTTAATGTTTATTTTCTTCAAGATCTACAAAGGAGATGGGCGATGTAATTGTTAGTATTTTTAGTAATACTTGGTTATATTTGCCATGCTGAAGGCTAGAGTAAGTACTGCATGTGCAGTTCTTGATACTTGTTCATCATGTTTATCATATTCTTGTATAAGTACGACTTTTGTGGTTTTCCCTTTTAAATCTTGACAGCTATTTGCATAGCTTCATTAAAAACACTTAAGAGTTTTTCCACCATTGTCTGGCGTTTGGGTAGGTTTATGGAATAATACCGGAGGTGTTTATAAAGAGGTGAGACTCTGCTATGAGTTGTGGGCTCAAAGAGAGCAGTCCTACAGTAGGATGTATGATACAGTCACAGGAAATGATTTTACTTCCTCACTTTTGGAAGCCATTTTTTTTGTTCTAGTTTTAAAGGAGGCGGGTGTAATTTTCTGTCAAATCTCAACTGCTAAACAGGTATTTTAATTGCATGCATTTGGTCTGGTCATGATTAGATTTGACTAGATTCCTACTACTTACAATCTCACTGTTTTACTTGCAGTATAACTAGACTATCCTCGTCACTACCATTTACATTGTAATTTATGAGTTTATCTTGCAGCTGACTTGTATACTTCCATGTCACTTAATAAACTTACTGTACTGTGATATAGCTATTGAAAAAATCATAGTCTAAAATTAGTAGTTATGAGCTGTATTGTAGTTGATAGATTGATAGGTATTTTGTGAAGGTAAACTGCTTCTAATGATCTTTCCAATTTCTGATGTAATCTAAAATTTTGCTCACAGCTATTTGTTATTGTCAGCTATTTCTCTGAAATTATTTGTCTATTTTTTTGTATTAATACTGTTAAAATTCTGCAAAATTAATTTAGCTGATGTTTGCTGCTGATAAAAGTAGTAGTGCAGTTCTCAATTCTACTTGTTGCTCAAGTCATTGATTTGAGGGTATCCTGTTTTAATCAGTACTGTAAAAGTTAGAAAGTGGTATGATCAGTATAGAGCATAGGGGTTTTTTAATTAAGTAGGGGGTTAGTTTTCACTTTCTAAAGATCATTCAGGTGCATATGTCATTACAAAGTAATGCCATATCTATTAGGTACAGAGAGACCAAACCAATATTAAATGGTTCTTTGAACAGCCAGGTAGATGACACTGCTGAAAAGCTTTACAGGAGAATTTATTTTTTTTTTTGCGGGAGGAGCAGATGCAGCAGAAAAGGGGGCAGTCAGCTGTGGGATCCCACAGACTCTGGGATTTAGACCTCCTCAGTTAGGAGCTGGAATTAGGGTTTTAAACCCTTATTGGAAATGGAACTTGAACTCTTCGCTGTTTTAAGCACTTTGATCTTACATTTTTCTATTACTTTTGAGTCTGTGACGTTTTCTTTGTAGGTCACATTTATGTGGAGATCACGTAGTTTTTAAGTCCAGTCACTTACAACAGAGGATTCTGAGGTTTTTGCAGACTCTTCGATAATCTATTAAGAAACATTGAAATTACTTTCTCCCAATGTTAAATTCCACACAAATGTGTGGCAAACTTTCTCCCCCTTAGAGCCTTTAACTAAGAAATAATAGAATGTATTGTTGGCCCCAAAGCAATCTACACCTCATCTTTGTGACAAAGTGCTCTGAGTAGGATTTTCCTAGGTGGTGTTGCTTAATACATTGAGAATGGAAGCTGTAGAAAAAAATCTGTGCGTTTGAAATTGTGTTGCTGGTAACATTTGGGGATTAACTAACATGATAGACTTATTTTTCTTAAGAGTGTGGGGAATACCAGTTACTACCAGACTTCAGACCCACATCTGTTTGTTGCTAGGTGGTTTTCCTGTTTGATACTTCCTCGGATCAGCACTGACTACAGAAGTATACTAAGCATGAAAACTATATACTGTGCCCAAGGAGTAATTTGGTGATTATGTCGGTGATATGCCAAAACTATTTATATTGACTGACATACAAGTAATGACATTGCTGAAAAATGTATTTGTGTTTTCACAATATATTTCTATTTTCCTGTTAGCAAAATAGGCACCAACCATGGATGTGTTAGAAACTCTCAGGGCAAGTGTAAATTAAACAGTATCTTTTGGAGCTTGAAATTACATAGGATAAAGCAGACTTTGGTATGGGCATCAGTTGTACTCATGTTATCTTAAGTAATATGGCATTTCTCCTAGAAAACAATACCACTTGATCATTATTCTGTTGTTTTGAATACTCTTTAACTAGAAAGCACTGTAATGCTTCTAACTCTGAACTGCATTGCATGCATAGAGCTTTATAAACTATTTTAACCTGCTGGTGACTGGAGTTTGAGAGCCTGTGCTGGGTGTGTGGGAAGCTGGTGGTGCTCCCTTTAGTGAACTGGAGTAAAAATTTTGTCTTATCACAAAACTGAAAATAGTTTAGTGTGCTAAACCTTCTGTTTCTTATTACAAAATGAAAATATTTTTCTGTAAATTGCATCTAATTTGGTTAGATAATTTCACTGTGTAAGAAACCTTAGAAATACAAGGGGAAAATATTTATAATTAACAGAAAGAATGGTGTTAAAAGGGAAAATAATATACCCCAAAAGTTCTTCTTGGCCTGAATTTCAGTTGTATGTAACTCTGTTTTTCACACACATCCAGTCCAACACTCTCCGCTTTCTAGTAGGCTTGTAGTCTCTACATTGACTCAGGATTTTTCTTGACTTTTAAATAGCAGTAAAAGCAAAGTGAGCTTAAAGAAACACATTAAAAAATTAACGCTTGTCCAGCTCCATGCACAGTTACAGGCATACTTGTGTTGGTAGAAGAGGGGAAGGGAGAGTGAAGGAGGCATTGGAGTGGGTAGGGATACCTCCCATGGCAGGATCATCTTGGCCTGGCTTAGACCCACCATGGGACAGGGTGCGGTTATTTGGAATAGTAGGACTGGGAAAGAAAGAGTGTTCAACTTCCCACAAGCTGGAAAAGCAGCACAGTTTTAGTTTTGAATACTTTGGTCAGTTGAAGTGCTCTCTTGAGACTCCTGAAAGATGGCTTTTGATAGCCTCTCTGTACTTCTTTTTCAGACCTTTGAAACAGCAGCATTGCTTCTGTTTGTTTCTTGAGTTGTGTATGCCTTTGGCATACAGACATATTTTTAAACTGTATTGTAAATTAATTTGCTGTGTCTAGGAAAAATAATACAATCCAGTTTTGCAATCTTATTTTCCTTCTTTTATAAGTAACTGTAATTACAGGCAAGTAGCCTTACAAAATTCTTTGGGTAAAAGTGAAAGAACCCATATTCGAGTGACTTCTGGATAAAGCAAACTTTAAATTATTTAATTACAGTGGAAGTGATGTGGACTAGCTGAGCCAAGAGATAGGATTTTTCCTTTCTGAGGGGCTATCTGTTGTGTTCTGTGAACACAGGTTTTATTCATATATTTCTTCATACGGAGTCTGCTCCTCTCTGCACTGAGTGATATACATGACAGTTTCATCCCCTGGGTTAAATCATTCTAATTTTGGAATGATACGCTGATCCTGAACACATCTTAGGGCTAATGCTAAAAAATTAGTTGGGAAGCTTGTCCTAATTAGGTAACCTCTCTGATGTCATTGAGTAGCTGAATGAAACTAAATATGAAGATGTGTTGCAAAATTTAAACATATGGTAAAAAGATACAGATCAGTTAATTGGGTTTATAATGTGAAGTGATCATTAGGATTCCTAATGCAACCACAAGTAACAGTTAAAAAAATGTGAATATTAGCAGTTTTGTTCTGTGACAGAAACAATATTTCAGAAAATCTGTTGAATGTAGTGCAGTGCACAAATCGCGGAAGGCTAAGGAAAAAAAACGACATGGTGAAATGCCGTGTGATTTGGGCGTTTGAATCACTTGATGTATTGCTGGTATTGAATGGTTTCTGAGAGCTCTTCATTCATGCTACTCTAGTGGTAAAAAGATAAATCAAATGGACGTAGCAAAGAACAAACCTTTGCATGTAGACCGTTTTCTGGAGGAGTAACCAAGTTTTTGGGTTCTGTGCTTTATTTTTTGAATAAAAGGGATTCTGACACTATAGCGTACAGGGAACCTAACCTACACTGAACTTTCCAGGTTGGTTAGTTTTCAGATCTTCACAGCATTAGTTCAGAAGGATGTTTGCTTTAATTGGTATTTACTGTGGCAGGTGCACCCACCCTGATGAAGATGGTGCTTTCTGTCTGCTGAGATATGGTGGCTGTTGATTTCTTTTTCTCACCCTTGTTCTTAGGGTTTTACAGTAATTGTGGCTCTCGGCCACTAAGGGTTGTTATTGACCACAGATCAGATTCCACTCAGAGTGGAATAAATGAAGTCCCCTGGGGGAGCCATTTTGAGCTAGTCCCCCCAGTGCAGCACGATGTAGTCAGGAACTCTCCTCTTGGGTCTAGATATCACCCAAGGAAATTCCTCGTGGTTGAAAGCATTCACTCTTTAGGGCAGTGATCAGGCATTTTGAGTTGTCATTAAATCCTAGGAGTTTATTGAATTTTGTGTGGTAATAAGGTTTTTTTCCTCTCACAGGCATTTGGATCTGCCATTTATGAATAATTTCTGGAGTTCCAGTCAATTGTATAAAAAACCTCTTATTTTAATTATTGTCTGTTTAATTTGAGAGCCTCTGCAACATTCACTTAACTAATATTTTAAAAGCTCTTCTGAAATAGAGAAACTATGCTCTGTAAAATGTATATTGTCATAGTTAGGCAGTTTGCACTCAAGGATTCAACTGGAGGTTATTCTGTAGCATTCTTTAGTTACTAGCCTGTAGCTGAACTGGTAACTTGAAACAATATTTCCTAGTATTTCCTACAGTTCCTTTTATAATTCCTGATCTTAGCAATTGTTGTGTCTGCTACCTTCATGTTTGGAATCCATTAATTTTATAGTATTTCTTAATATTGATCTGTGTACAGTAGCATTTTTTTCAAAATTATGTTTTTAAAAGTGTACTGTTTATGTTTCTAGGGGATTGTCACTATTCAAACGTGTTCTAAGCATCAAGATTTATTGTATATCCTAAATTTTATGTCATTACTTTAGTCTTTGATAAGGAATATCGTGTTGAAAAATTATTCACATATGCACATTGACCCCATTTCTCCATCCTTGCAATTTAATGAATGAAACAATGACTAAAATATTACGTATCTTTATATGTATCTATGTATCTGTGTGTACCTATATATAAAAGTACACAGTCTATCTGTATACTTTTAATGTTAGGCTTCAGTGCAGGATTAAGGTGCCTGATTTTGGGTGTCTAAACTTCCTTCATTGATTGTGCAGGCTCAGTTTGTAATGGAAATACTGTCAGTAGAGCCAAATAGCAATTCAGAGGATCTTGTAGCCAGGGGATTGATTCACTCCGTCACCTACATGTTAGGTGTATTTGCCACTTGAGATACATTGATGTTTCTTCCTTGGCTTCCAGCAGTTGGTCTGGAAGAGCATGGGCCTTCTGCTGTCTGCATGTAGTTGCCTTGGATACAGAGGCCTAAATTTAGACCTCTGTATTGAGCCCCTCTTAGCGGGTCAGCTGAATTAGTTTAAGGAGAGGCTTTAAGAATTGAGGAGAATTCAGTAGAGACTAAATCTCCACTGTAATAGGAGTCTAAATATTTAAAATTTGTGAATCTTAATCTGTGATTAAATCCCCATCTGCCTCTTATGGCTTCCTGAAGATTATACAGGAAACATGTAGCAGAAGCTGGAAATTCTTGGTGATTCCAGTTCTCAAATAGTGCCCAAACTGTCAACTGTTGTTTCTTTTTACCAGGTGCCTGGCAAACAGGCATTGCTGTCTCTGACTGGGTGACTCAATATAGTATTTGTGGCAAAACCTCAGGAGTTCCCTGGTCCCATCTGTTCTGATCGACATGCTGAAGGCTAAATTAGTTTGAACTTCAAGTGTAAATCTTCTGAAGCTCTGAAACAAGGTGTTTTGGGGTTTTTAAAATGTAGAATGATGATTGTTGTGACAGAAGTACGTCATGAAAATTCAAGTGCTTTATTTCAGTGATACATAACCATTTGTGTTATACTTGATGGATCACTCAAGTATCTATTAATGGTAGACATGGGCACTCTCAAGACATCCATAGGCTATGTATATAATATTAAAGTTATACACTGTGTTATATATATATACTTTATATATAAAATAATACAAAATAGAGTACATCCTGATTCTATCACTGTGGAAGAGAGAAGTAAAACTTAAAAATCTGTTGCTAATTGGCTGTGTTTCTTCTGTATCAAGTCAAGTTTATTTATATGTGATGGTTTTTTCTAGCTGAGGTTTAATATTTTGATTGTTGAATGAAAACTCTTGATATGAAGTATTTATATTTCATTATCTTTACCTCCATATTCACCTCAAGTGAGGTACCTCCAGAGGCAATAGCTTTGAAGCAGTTTAGGAAACACTAGCACCTCTTCTGGCATTACTGATGGTTAACCTTCAGGATTCTGAATTGGCTGCTGATACTGCAAACTGACAGTTTCAGATTAATGGGTAAGAAGAGTAGTCACTCCTGTCAAGTGAAAGAGCACTTTTAATATGGGGGCAACTAATACATTTGCACTAAAGCTGAAAATGAACAAGGTTGTGTGTTGTTTTTTTTAAAAACAAAAAACAAAACCTCCAATATCATAAATCTTGAATTTGTGGAGAAAGTGTGTAATAGAATCAGTTAATGCTTTTATTTTTTTCTCAAAGCATTGGAGCTCTGGTATTTGAGAATGTCACCATCCTTGAGTAGAGTCAAGTCTAGGAGGTATTAGTTTGGTATCTTCAGCTGGTGGTGTGCCTGTTGTTGGGATCAGAAATGTACACTGTTTATTTCCTTCATTGGGCACAGGAAATCATGATGTAGAATAAACCAGAGCAATGTTGCTTCTGTCTCAGGTAAAGTGTCAACAGCTGAGGAAACTACTTTGTATATGAACAGAGACTGATGGTCTGTTTGCAATTTCTTGTCTTTATATGCTAAATAAAGGTAATGCAAGCAAAACCAGCTAATTTCTTCATTTAAATTCATTATTAATTTCTTCATATAAAAAAAAGAAAGTTAATCAGGCTGTTCAACAATTCACATAAATCACTTTCTAAACTTAAGAAATAGGAAAACTGTGGCTGGTTTTTGTATTGAAGGTTTTGTGATAGTGAAAGTGTTTTACCAAAATACAATTTTCAATTTATAAGAAAATTAGTACTATTTTAACATGATTACTAAGATTCTGTAGAAGAAAAAATACAGTGAGAAGCTTGTTCAGGAATTGCAGACTATGAAGTGATTTGAAAGGAGCATTATTGCTTTCAGTGTTCCCTGCTTTCTTTCTCTGCTTGTACATGTATCCAGGATGGAGCACACATCTGAACAGCAATCGCAAACTGCTTCATGTTCGCTGCAGCCTGCCTTTAGGAAGCTGTGGACATTAACAGACCCTGCCCTTAGTCTTGTCTTCCTGGGGTTGAAAAAGTGCAGCTATTACAGTATCTCCTTATCTATTCTCCATCTTCCAACTGTCTTGGTAGACCTCCATTGGATTTGCCTCAACATGTCAATGGCTTTCTTGCAGGGAGTCTAAAACTGGACTTACTACTCCAGCAGTCCCACAAGAGCCAAAGAGAGGAAAGGACTCCCTTCCCTTGACTGGCTGCCTATGTTCTTGCTAATACAGCCCAGCATGCAGTTGGCCACCTTTGCTACAAGGGCTCACTGCTGGCTCTTGGTTTGTGCTACGTTCATGTTGGCTGTTCCTAACCATCTTCTTGTCTTTCATGTGCCTAGAAATAGCTTCCAGGAGGATTTGTCCCAGTGAGTGACCTGCAGCAGACTGGTCTGTAGTGTCCTGAAAGCTCTTCCCTGCCATCCCTTGAGAGTATGTGTAGTGCACACCTTTCTCCAGTCATCAATAACCTTCCCTAGTCACTGTGACCCTGATAGAGGATGTCCTTTTAATTATATTGGTCCTTGGGATTCTATGCGTCTAGTTGACTTAAGTATTCAGTTTGTGTATTCCCTGCCTGTATCTGCCTTTACAGGGTGAGGTGCTCCATTCCCAAGCCAGTAGAATGTGAGCAAGATCTAACGCAAATACATTAAATCATTCCGTATAATAAATCCCTGTGAGTGCACAATGCTGTATGATCAGAACTGGCATTTCACCAGTTTAAATCTCAGGTAGACTGAGCATATGTGAAAGAGAAGGGTCTGAGTAGGGATTGTACTCCTGGCGAGGAAGATAAATATACAGAAGGCAAGTACAGTGCTTTTTCACGCAAATGTGGTATACACGAGTGCTTTCATGAGGTTGATTTAATGTGGAGCTTTTTCTGAGTGTGTCCTTTTTCCAAATAATAGTTTAGCAGCACAGTAATGGTCCAGAATGTGCTTTTGCAAAGCAAGCCAGAATAACAATGAAGTGAAACTGTACTTCAGACAGGAGGATCTCTTAGCTAAAATATTGGATATAGGGTTAGTGTTCAATTTGGAAAGGCAGATAATGATGAATAGAAAAAAACCTGCTCTTTCTATTTCACGTAATAGATGTGGAAGTGACCATAGATGACATATATTACTCTCATCCAATCTTAGTAAAAGGTTGGCAAACAGTGTAATGTAAATACCAATGCAGACCATCATTCCTGAAAGCATTCCTGAATGCTTTTCTTTTTAAGAGAGAGAAATCAAAAGCTTGTGTAGTAAGAGCTGCAAACCTTACAGCAATTTTAGTATCTCTGGAGATAGTAATCTGCTCTGAACATACAATAAAATCACAAATGGTAATTCAAAGCACTATCAGTGGAAATTCTTTATTAACTTTTGGTAACAATGCTATCATATTTAGAAGTTTGTACAAAAATATATTTAATGTTAGATCAATCCTTACTAGAAATTAGCACATGCCTGATTGCTACTTTAAATATCTGTATGTGTAATTTTTAATTTAAAAAAAAGTCCTGACTTCTGGTCCTAATTGTGAGATAGAAGTTTCTTTGAAGATCAGCAAGTTGATCCCTTTAAAAACCTTCTTAAAAACCCTTTTAAAAAAAATTTTAAAAATTGCTGATATGGCAGAGACAGTGAGTATTCTTTTTACTTTCTGTAAAGGGTCACTAGTAAGAGAGATTTGAGATTAGAATTTTGTGTCATATTTCTCTTATGAAAAGTTGTTAACTATGTTGTTATTTTTCAATGAAAAAAAGGTAGCTTTTTCATATTTACCCCAGAGTAAGGGCAAATCCTTGGGGTTTACTGTGGAGCAACTGATATGCTGTCAGATCACATCCCAGCTGACCCCTCTGGTACCTTGTTTGCCTGTCCATATGCATTGCGGTAGAGGTCCATTTTGTCTTTGCCTGTGAGTAGTAAACTGCTAAATAATTATGACTTTTTATTCAAGCATGTACCATACCATTATTCCTTGTAGCCATTCTTTGGCTGCCAAGTAACGTGATCATGGAGTTATCTATAGTGATATCTTACGGTAATGCAGACTGTCCACTGCAGTTGGGTTTGAGAGCTTCCACAGTGTCCCTGGAAGACAGATATGAGGAGGCAATGCCTTTCACCTGCACTTGGCACTCTGCAACTGATAAGGGTGACTTGCCTTTAATTCATCCTGAACAGTAGCTACTAGAACTGCATATCCCAGTTATCCTAATACCCCCATATGCTATTTATGAGTTATAGGTCTTTAAATATCATAGAATCATAGAATGATTTGGGTTAGAAGGGATATTAAAGGTCATTTGGTTCCAACTCCCCAGCCATGGGCAGAGATACCTTCCACTAGACCAGGTTGCTCAAAGCCCCATCTAACCTGGCCTTGAACGCTTCAGGGAAGGGGCATCCACAACTTCTTTGTGCAACCTGTGCCAGTGTCTCACCACTCTCACAGGAAAGAATTTTTTCCTTATATCTAATCTAAATCTACCCTCTTTCAGTTTAAAACTGTTACCCCTCATCCTATCCCTACACTCCCTACATGATAAACTGTCCATCCCCATCTTTTCTGTAGGCCCGTTTCAGTACTGAAAGGCTGATATAAGGTGTCTCTGGAGCTTTTTCTCTTCTCTGGGCTGAACAACCCCAACTCTCTCAGCCTGTCCTCATAAGGGAGGTCCTCCAGCCCCCTGATCATCTTTGTGGCCTCCTCTGGACCTGCTCTAGCAGGTCCCTGTCCTTCTTATGTTGGGGGCCCCAGTGCTGGACACAGTAGTGCAGGTGGGGTCTCACAGGAGCAAAGTAGAGTGGGAGAATCACCTCCCTTGACCTGCTGGCCACACGTCTCTCTCTGCAGCCCAGGATACAGTTGGCTTTCTGGGCTGCGAACACACATTGCTGGCTCATATTCAGTTTTCCATCCAGTAATACCCCCAAGTCCTTCTCCACGGGGCTTGCTTTCAATCCACTCTTTGCCCAGCCTGTACTTGGGATTGCACCAACCCATGTGCAGGCCTTGCACTTGGCCTTGTTGAACTTCATGAGGTTTGCACAGGCCCACCTGTCGTGCCTGTTAAGGCCCCTGTGGATGGCATCCCTTCCCTCTGGCACCACTCAGCTTGGTGTCGTTGGCAACCTTGCTGAGGGTGCACTCAATCCCACTGTGTTGCCAACAAAGAGGTTAAACAGTGCTGGTCCCAGTACTGGCCCCTGAGGACCACCACTTGTCCGTGCTCTCCACTTGGACATTGAGCTGTTGACCGCAACTCCTTAAGTGCAACCACACAGCCAGTTCCTTATCCACGGAGTGGTTGGTCCATTCAACCCATGTCTCTCCAATTTAGAGGTGAGGATGTTACTTGGGACAGTGTCAGATGGTTTGCAGAAGTCCAGGTAGATGATGTCATTTGCTTTTCCCTTATCCACCAACACTGTGACCCATCGTAGAAGGCCACCAAATTAATCAGGCACAATTTTCCCTTAGTGAAGCCCTGTTGACTGTCACCAATCACCTCCATATTTCCCATGTGCCCTAGCAGAGTTTCCAGCCGGATATGCTTCACACAGAGTATAATGTGGAGAAATTTAGCTCTTGAGTGTTACCTGGATGTCAGAAAATGTTGATTCTACTTTAGAATAGATTAAGTATTAGCTTGCTGAGTGCCTGAGTAGATATTATTATACCTGTGTGTGTTACCTGGTTGATGGTTTTGCCCCTGCACAAGGGTTAAAATTTCCCAGAATTTGGAAGAGCCCACAGAACATCTAATGTCAGGAAGACTGAAATTCTTCTCTCTTTTAACTGACAACTGAGAAATCAGTGAGGTGGGAAAGAGGTTTGAATCTGAGAAACTCTTAAATCTGGGTTTGAAAATCTGTGTGCATTTCAACATCCTGGTCTCTCTTGTGCAGAGATCCTCTGTCTATAAGGTGGCTTTAGGGTGAGGTTCTCAGCAAGCTGTGAATGTTGTTGTCAGGCTGTACTTTGGGAGAGAAACTTTGAGGCCAGGAGGTAGATATGCACAGGCTTCTTTTAGTCTACGTGAAACTGCACTATATGTCTTGATACTAACTTTTTTTGTATGTAAATTCTGTGTTTGCCTTACTTTGCTTTCTGTGAAGGATGATTTCCACATAATCAGCAAATACTAAGTTCCAAGAAAGCACGAAGATGATGGGGCAAGTGCTTGAGCATGGAGGGTCCTGTTGAATTTTGCTGTGAGATTATGGAGTGTTTGATTAAAAACAAATCAAAGTACCAGAAGAGATTGGCTTGAATATACACTATCACTGAGAGTCAGTTTCAGTTCTTCATTGATACTTCTGTCCCCAAACTGAGTGCTGTAGTTGCTTTAGCAGAAATAGGAAGCAAAACTCAATAATGCCAAGTGTGTGTTTGAGCCATTTTACTTCAGTTCACTTCACAATTATTAAAGCAGCAGAATAAGAAATCTAATTGAGTGAAGGTTTCAGGTACATTTGAGCTTTGTTATGTTACAGGAATTACGTGTATTTGTTTCTTTTTAAAATTAAGACATTAACTGACTTGCTCATTAAACTACTATTAACTGCTGTACTAAGGGAAACTGGTAATGTTACTTTTAGTGGTGCTGACTGCTTTAAAAACTTGGTGTCTTATGTTTGTGTGAAAGTAAATGATCATATTTGTACCCATATATAAACAGTATGATGCTGTCCATCTCCTTGATTAGTGTTGTTCTAAAATCCTTTTTCTAATGGGGCAGTGTCCCGGAGAGTTCTGCAGCAATTGATCTAATTTATAAATGTAAAATCTATCAATATCTCTTCTAATTTGCCAAGTTAAACTGATGCAGTCGAAATCCACTTTTATACTGATGTATACAGAATAGCGTGGTACCTGTGTATAGTCTCTTTTTTACTAGTTATTTGTGATCAACTAAGGTAACTTTTTGTAAATGTGAATATGTGGACCTTTTTACATATGTAAGGGAGTATTTTTTTGTAGAATGTGAGCAGTGCATCTAGTTTTTAACTGTAAACATTTTGAATTAGGATTCTAAATAGAAAATATAGCATAAGGCAGATAATAATAGTTTTTCTCCATGAAATACAGTAGTAAAAACTCTTAATATAAGTTGGGGTTTTTTTGGTTGTTTTTTTTTTTTTAATATGCTATTTTATATAAAGCTAGCATGGAAACAACTGTGAAAGATTATGTTGGAAATAATTTTTTTCCTTCTTTATGTGGCGTGTACCATGTTTGCAAATGTCACGCATGTGGGCAGGTTTATTATTTTTTTTAATTCAGACTGAGTTTGTCACTCCTGGCAAGAAAGAAATCGATTGTCAGTAGATATGATGATTTTTAGTTGGAAGATAATTTAAGTTGGACTGTGACAAATCCTTCATATTAATTAATAC
>NW_020799092.1:46768281-46842687 GCF_003259725.1 Athene cunicularia | reverse complement strand
CTGAAATAAAAGGGGAAATGTACTTTCAAATTCGTCAGAACTGTGTTTTTCATCAGTTTGCTTCTATTGTGTGGGAAAACCTGTTGCATTTATTTTGGTGCACGGCATATTGAACATGATTTCTTTAATTGTTTCCGGAGGTTTATAGTTTATTAATGGAACTGAAAATTGGAAAGGTGCCGTTTGCAATGTATTTTTGTTTTGTATACAAAACTTGTTGGAAATCATAATTTTGAATTGCAAAGCCTCAGTGTTATATTTTCAGTTTGGCTTGATTTCATTAGAGAACATGACTTCAGCATTCTATGCTGGGAAGCACTTACAGACAATGGAAGAGGGAATTGCTGTTCACTCGCAGCAACATGTGATCTCCTCGGTGGGCTGCTCAGCTCTGCAGCACTAGTTGTCATCCAGCCAGTCTGTGCACACGCATCCCTCAACCTGCACGTCTGCAGCCCTGGGTCCCGTTGAAGGGATGCATGAGGGAGAGGAGGATGCTGTTTGTCAGGTCAGGCTTACGGGGAGAGGGGAGGAGCTGTTGATGTGGATTGTATGTCGTGTCAGGAAGAATGGAGAGGGTTGTTAGGAAGCCTTCCTTATGGTACTGCCCTGGGATAATTCGTGTAGGGCGTTCAGGATACAAAATCCACAGGAAAATGGCTTTCATTCTGATCCTGGTTGTTAGTGAAAGTTACCAGTTCTTCAGCATTTCAACCTGATGAATGTGACAGATTATATACATCATGGTAGTTGTTTCACAGTTTGAAACTGTACAGAGACTGTAAGGGGTTTTTTGTTTACTAGTGATTTTTCTTTGTAGGACTGGAAAGTAATACAGTCAAAGTTGTGATTCATAAAAATTCTGAACCACAGAATAAACCCCTTCCTGTGGAATTATGGAAAGGAATTCCAGAGCTATAATGATTTCACTTTTGCATTATCTCTGCTTACTGAAAATACTAGAAAAATACTTTTGCCCTGAGACTACATTTTTTATTTATCTTCAATATTCTTATTTCTTTCCAGACATTGTTGTATTAAATAGCATCTAAACTACTTATTTTCTTCACTTCCAGGCTGCTGAATCAGGAATAATAAAAGTGAAAACAATAGCTGCACGGAACACTGATATTTTGGCAGGTAATTATTTGCAATGCAATGGCAAAAATAAACTTGGGTTACAGATCAAAATATTAAAAAGGTGTCTTGGTTTTGTGTAATAATCCTACATGTCTTTTAGTGTGTGCCATTATCAGTGATGCTTTACTTTCAGGCTCCTAGCAAAAAAATCCAGTAGCATGAGAATTTTTTAATACTACTTCTGCTGCATGTTAGTGCTATACTGATGCTGAGGAAGATTCCCTTTTCAGTTGTGGCTCTACAAAAGTAATCATCCACTTAGCAAAATAGCATGAAATATTTAGACTCCAATGTTTTATTTACTGTCTACATTCACCACAGCTGTTGAGTGCTCTGTGTGGAGTTCTGCAGTGTGATCCTCATCTGTGTGTTTAGTATGAGTCTAGCCTTTGGAGACTTGTGCCTGGCAGGCAAAAGTCTATCTTAATCTGAGACAAGGTCATTCAATTTAAGATGTATCACTGCCTTGAGGGACAGGCGATATCTTGTGAGTTGCAGCTTTGTAAATGCTTAAAACAGTATCTCAGACTTTTTTCAGCTTTATTAAATAGCATGTAAATTGGTGGCTTCTTGCCAATTGCTGGTAAAGCCTCTGGCCATATTTGAATGTTCCTATGTTAATACTTGGGTGTCTACCCAAGCTGTAGTCAGAATCCTTAAAATGATAAATTATTTGAAAAGTCCAAATGAAATAGATGTAAAACTATTTCTTGTTTTGAGGTATGTAAATCAGATATTGCTAAGGAGGCACTTTCTAGAATTTGAAGTAGCAGTCCCACCCCTTAATATTTCACTTTAATGCCTCTTTTTTATTTGTTTATTTTCTTTGTTTTTACTGCTGTCATGAATGCTGACATAAGTGGGAAAACTATGCCAGGTAATGTCAGCTATGTCAAAATACACAAATGAACAAGAGAAAATTCTAGTTAGCTGTTTGGGAAGCTGTCAACATTTTTCGGTGTATTACTGTGTAAAGAACTTTATATTTTAGAAAGTTAGTTTGTAATCCTGAAGTATTCTTTGGTTTTTAATCTTAATTTCAAAGTGAAGAGATGTGAAAGATCACTGATTTTGAGCATGGATAAAGTAAAGACTGCAGTCTTTATTTCTGTCATTTTGAGGGAATGCTTTCTGGTACTTGGTCAAATCTTGTAGGTACTTTTGCTTTGGAAGGTTTAAACTAGAGTGTAGTTAGTATTTATTTCATTCATTCTGTGCAGATTTGTTTGTATGAGGTTTGGAAAACCAGCTGGTCCTAAAAGTTATTTTGATTAGTTAATCTTTGCTAATAGGGTAAGAAAGTGCAGAACTTTCTTTCCTGTTAAGAAAGCGCAGAACAGAGGGGAACATATACTTTGCCTGAACATTATTCTAACATTCCACAGTTTAAACATTAAACGGTCCCAATTCTTTATGGACTCTTTTATATTTTGAGGTATCAGTTGTAACCTAATCTTGTAGATAGGTTAATGTCAAGATACCTGTTGTCTCCTATCTTATAGTTAACTTTTTTTTTTTTTGAGAATGACAGTATGTATACTTTAGTAGTAATAAAAATAATTGTGAAATCTTGTGAAGCAGATACTTTTTGACTACTAGATGATTTAGGAACATCTACTAGACATTCTAGTAATCCAAATAAATATTCTGATCGTGATATGATTTTTCTTCATATTTTGATGTAAACTGTCATTTCACTAAAATAGATGAGAAGAACTGTATCACATTGTTTTGAATAAGCTGACCTGATGCTTTCTTGAAGCATTACACTATATAGGTTTATAATTTTCAGAAAAATAGATGCAATCTTAAAATCTTAAAAAACTTTATTATGTCTGGTGACATGTGTTTAACTTGCCAAAACTGAGAGGTTGTTGATCTAGTTTCTTTCTACTGGAAAAGTTGAGCAGTTTCAAAGTCTTCATTCTTAGCAGTCTGTACATGCTTTATAATTTATTTATGAGGTTTTGAGTAATTCCAAAAGAGCAGTCATCGTGTGCTTTATATTGCAGGAGATTAATGTGAGAACTTATTTCTATGTGGCTCTGAGATGTGCAATTCATACTTTAGTTTTAGAAGTTCTTTTAAAAAAATTAGAAATACAATCTCACTGATAGAATGAAGGAGTAAGTTTTACTTTCCCAAAACTTCTTTTTTGATATGTTTCATTATGATAGACTTCTTTAATATTTTCTAACATAATTTTGGTAGCAAAACGGAAGCAGACCTGGATATAAGAAAATTGTGTATTTTAAGACTGAAGCTAATATAATGATTGGTACTAAACCAGATCTACAAAACATTAATTTTTCACCTTCATAAAATAAAAATCCTATTGTTTTTAATGGAATATAGGAAAAATACTGAAAAATACTTAAATTCTTTTGTCTTGTTATTTATTAACTCTTATGCTATTTTTGCCATTCAGAACTTTATAATGAGTCTTAAGATATATGTTTTGTGATATATTTTTAAAAATTTTTCTTTCTGCTTGATAGTTAGGATTTAGTGGCAATTCAGAAACTTATATGACTGAAGAAGCATTGGTGTCCATGTTAGAGTGAGCCCTTCAGGCTCTATTGGTCATGTGTTGTAGGTGTTCATAGGTTATAAAGGCAGCTTAGATATCTAGCTCACATTTAGACACTGACAGATGCTTAAATTGTTTATCTTTATCAAAAATGGAAGTTTGTTACCAACTGTAGCCAATTTTTTGTTTTCAATTTGAAAATCATGGAGTGTTTCATAAGAGAATGATATTGGTGGATATGGATTATACTGTACATTTTAAAAAGCAGACATTTTTTTTAACAGTTAAAAAATCTGTTGAAATCAAAGCAGATTGTTAAACAGGCAGTAAACCTATGTATTCATTCACATTTATGTTGACATGTTAATTGTTTTTAATTAGGCATTTGGTGCAAAGTCAGCCTGTCAACTGCATGCAGAGCCCATACTGGCTCTGAAGAGTTTGATGAAACTATGGACTGTACATATGTTAATAACAATACCTTATAGAACGTTGACATTTATAATTTATACTAGCCTATTATTTTCATAGCAACTTTTGGTTGTGTTAGTGCTTCAGTTGAAAAATATCACTAAAATATATTTTTGTGGTTTTTATCTTGGTGTTTCTTTTTTTCTCCAAATCACTTGTAGTGATAGTTAATCACTCATTTTCGTGAGCCAAACTTCAAATTGCTCAGTAGAAAAAACAAAATAGGTCATGTTTTCATTTTTATGTGAGAATGTAGGTTTTGTTTGTGGTAAAATCTGTGCTCTAAAGATGTGTGTGAAACTATCATGAACACATTCCTTGTTTTATACATAGAATAAAACACAGTGTGTGACAGTGTAAGACTACATATTAAGCTTTCAACTGTGAGGAAATTTTTTGTATCTGAAATGGTGATGAACAGCTGAAATCTTAAAAGTTTCCATGAATCAATAAGCATGGCTGCAAACAGAAGAGCACTTCATCAGTCAGTCCTGCTTTCCTATCATCTTTCAGAAATATTTTCTCTTTTTTTTTTTAATTTTATGAAGTTTATATCCAATCTTTAGAATTAATTTTATGAGGAAAAACTTTTAAAAAAATGTCATCGTGGAATGTAGTATTCATTGTGAAGTTCCTTCTCCTTAAATAAAAAAAAAAAAAGATAATGAAACTTGTGTTTTCTCCTGACAAAGCTTCATTTTAAAAAGCTGCCCTTTGTCACTAAAACACTGGCTGAAAAACTCATAGCCAGTGTACATAACCAGGATACAACCAGTCCTGTCTCTTTCTCATTCTGTTTTGTTGCTGGCACTTTGCTGTTCCCCCTGTGCTTTGGTATGTGTCTCTGTGCCACACGTTGTGTTGCTTTTGAATTTGGTGCTGAGGTGAAACAGAGCAGGAAAAGGCTACCAGCTCAAGGCTTGTCACCACTGCAAGGCCAGAGAAAGTGCTGGGGTGGGGAGAACCTTACAGCTTCTTACTAACCAAATGGACTCTTAAGTGGGTGTTTTGGATTTGGAAAGAGAAAGTCACTTTAGTGTGTAAGGCAGAAGGTGCTTGGATTTTGAGCCTCAGCCAGGGTAATTGTGGAAATGAGTTGTGGCAGCCCAGTGCCTGTCTTCACTTGGCTTTTCTCTTTGGTGCAAGAGTAAATCCCAAATTTCCAAGTCTGGAAATTTCTTTTTGTTAACAGGTATGATTAAAAAATTTTACATCGTATACATCAAAGTATTAAACATTGACTTCTTCAATATCTCTTTTTGAAAGCGTTGAAAGAGAACAGCTCAGAGGTAGTTCAGCCTTTTCTAATGGGTTGTGGAACAAAGGAACCAAAGATCACTCAGCTGTGTCTAGCAGCCATACAGAGGCTCATGTCCCATGAAGTTGTTTCAGAGGTAAGATCAATCTTTATATAAATACATAAGTATTCTAGTGTGAGAAATACAGGCCTCAAACAGAGGATGAATGCTTGATTTTTAGAAGGTTGTTTATATTATAATGAACACAATCTGTAAAGTATTTTGCTCATATATGTTTTTTTTTTAAATGTAATTTAAAAGAAAACCTTTTGACTTTTTGGGGAAAAAAGAGAAAGAAGAAAAACAGGTGAGGAAACATGAGTAACATAGAAGGAAATTAATGAAAATTCAAACTAGCTTATTTAGTTTGCATTCTTACATTACAGGAACAGAACATGCAATGGTACTTGATAAATGTAATTCTTCAAGTTGCATCCACAGAATTTACTCTGCATGTTAACGTTATGTATTATGTTTTCGTTACATTTTACTTCTAAAAGTAAGATAAAATGGATGCATGTTTCCTGCAATTGTAAATGACATATTATGGTACTGCATATATAGGGTGTTAAGAAGCTGGTGAAAATAATGCTGTTAAAATATACCTTCAATTCTGCTTGCATAATATAAAATTACACTGTTATTTCCGTGATATGAATTAATTTTGATGGCAAAATGTCTTTGTATGGTCTCTTCTGTATTTCCAAGTAGAAGATGAACTACGCTCTTTAATTTGGAGTCTACATTAAGAGATTTCTGCTGTCCATTCTAAATATTTTGGGAAGCTTGGGACAATAAAATTGTCTTTATGTTCTCAATGTAATCCTATGGTGTAGAGAAACAGGCAAATTCAGTTATGACATGCATTTATGATAATGTTATTCTTACATGTATACACATGATATACCAGTATGTAAACATCTCAATTGTCAAAAAAATATTTCTTTGTAGGCTGCAGCAGGAAACATTATTAATATGCTTTGGCAACTAATGGAAAATAGTCTTGAAGAACTTAAATTGCTCCAGACAGTTCTTGTACTTTTAACAACGAATACAGTTGTGCATGATGAAGCGCTGTCTAAGGTAAGAATTTGTTAGTGCCAACTACAGTACTTACAAGAGGAAAAAACGGAGAAATTTCACATATGAAGCAATTTAACTGGAAATAATGGAAGAGGAGGGAGCCACCTCCTTGATTCTGTTGTGTACCAAATCTACACTCTGAAAAATGGGAATTTTTTTTTAAACATCCCTTTCAATCTGTTTTTTAATTCATAGAGTCATAGAATGGTTTGGGTTGGAAGTTAAAGATCATCTAGTTCCAATCCCCCTGCCGTGGGCAGAGACACCTTTCACCAGAAAGGTTGCTCAAAGCCCTGTCCAACCTGGCCTTGAATACTGCCAGGGAGGGGGCATACACAACTTCTCTGGGCAACCTGTTCCAGTGTCTCACCACCCTCAGAGTAAAGAATTTCTTCCTTATATCTAATCTAAATCTACCCTCTTTCAGTTTAAAACTGTTACCCCTTATCCTATCCCTACATTCCCTACATGATAGTGTCCCTCCCCATCTTTCCTGTAGGGCCATTTCAGTACTGGAAGGATGCTATAAGGTGTCCCTGGAGTTTTTTCTCTTCTCTGGGCTGAACAACCCCAACTCTCTCAGCCTGACCTCATAAGGGAGGTGCTCCAGCCCCCTGATCATCTTCATGGCCTCCTCTGGACCTGCTCCAGCAGGTCCCTGTCCTTCTTATGTTGGGGGCCCCAGTGCTGGACACAGTAGTGCAGGTGGGGTCTCACAGGAGCAAAGTAGAGTGGGAGAATCACCTCCCTTGACCTGCTGGCCACACTTCTCTCTGCAGCCCAGGATACAGTTGGCTTTCTGGGCTGCGAACACACATTGCTGGCTCATATTCAGTTTTCCATCCAGTAATAGCCCCAAGTCCTTCTCCACGGGGCTTGCTTTCAATCCACTCTTTGCCCAGCCTGTACTTGGGATTGCACCAACCCATGTGCAGGCCCTTGCACTTGGCCTTGTTGAACTTCATGAGGTTTGCACAGGCCCACCTGTCGTGCCTGTTAAGGCCCCTGTGGATGGCATCCCTTCCCTCCAGCACCACTCAGCTTGGTGTCGTTGGCAACCTTGCTGAGGGTGCACTCAATCCCACTGTCTGTGTTGCCAACAAAGAGGTTAAACAGTGCTGGTCCCAGTACTGGCCCCTGAGGATCACCACTTGTCCGTGCTCTCCACTTGGACATTGAGCTGTTGACCGCAACTCCTTAAGTGCAACCACACAGCCAGTTCCTTATCCACGGAGTGGTCGGTCCATTCAACCCATGTCTCTCCAATTTAGAGGTGAGGATGTTACTTGGGACAGTGTCAGATGGTTTGCAGAAGTCCAGGTAGATGATGTCGTTTGCTCTTTCCTTATCCACCAACACTGTGATCCATCGTAGAAGGCCACCAAGTTAATCAGGCACAATTTTCCCTTAGTGAAGCCCTGTTGGCTGTCACCAATCACCTTATTTCCATGTGCCCTACCAGAGTTCCATGATCTTGCCAGGCACAGAGGTTGGACTGACTGGCCTGTAGTTCTCCAGTTCTTCCCCGCCCCCTCCCTGTTCCTTTTTCAAAATGATTGTTATGTTTCTCAGTCAGCAGGAACTTTACCAGACTGCCACAACTTGTCAAGCATATGGGGAATACTACATGGAGATACCATCTGAGCAGAGTGCACAAATTATTTAGAAGAAAAAGAAGCAAAAGAAAATTTTGAATTTTGTATGGTTTAGAACATGTAAGCACTATGGCCAGGTGTGGTTGAGGTTCATGCAAGTTCAGTAACACAGAATAAGGACAAAGGAACAAGAAATACAGGTTTCACTGTACATACAGATGTTATATTTCAAAATTAATTTTAAAACAAGTATCAAACTGTGTATTAGAGGTAACATGAAATCCATTGGGAAACAACATTTAGGTCGCTGCCAGCACAATTACACATTAAAATATGTACCACAGAGAGGAATAATAGCAGTCAAGGCAACATGGTTGTGAAAGTATTGTGATTTAATATAGGAGAGCAATAGCATTTTAGCTTTGGTGTTGACTGACCTTTCTGTGATTAACTGTATAATCCTAATGTCCAGGTTGTTTTATGTGGTTGATTACTGTGTATTCTCTGTATGATGATTGTGGTTTTATTGGCACATCGTCATGTCTTAAGTTAATACCACTTCTAGAATACCTTTGGGGAGGATTACTAAAGAGGGTTTTGGCTAGAGTAATCTATAAATCTTACTCTGGTTTTTCAAGTTTAATTTTTTTTTTTCAGGCAACCTTTTGAGAAACTCTGGGAGAAAGCATTCCTCAATCAGTTGTCTTAACTCTTAGCTAAAAGATGAAAATACACTGTTGTAAGGTGATTTTTTTTTTTTTTTTCTTTCAGGCAATTGTACTTTGTTTTCGATTGCACTTCACAAAAGATAATATTACAAATAACACTGCGGCAGCTACAGTAAGACAGGTAGTTACTGTTGTATTTGAGAGAGTGGTTGCTGAAGATGAACGATACAAAGGTGGGCATACTTCTTACTCTGCTTGTTTGTATTGACCTGTTTTTTGGATACACATCAAATGTGTATCTTTCTCAGATAAAGAACTAGGAAAAAGTCTATAAAAAGTATTTTAAAAAAATCATAGACATTATGAATTTTTATTGTCTTTTATGCACATATTCAGAGGAGATGAAATCTTTAGCCATTGTGTCAGTTCAAGTCAATACAGCAATATATAAAACCTAGATTTTTTTTCAAGCTGTGAGAACTGGTTTTCTGGTTAGTATTGTGAAAGGATTTGAAATGAGGATGTCATTTAAGGTGAAGATAACTTACTGAGTGTGAAAAATATATGGTAGTAGTAGTAGTTTTGAACAGCTCATTTATTGGAAAGAAGTGCTTGGTATTGATGATCTTTAATCTTCAATCTAATGTTTATTTCTGTAGACATGATAAGTTGCAGTAGAATTACCTGGCCATTCTCCTATTCCTTTGTTCACAAAACTGTTTTTTTTTTTTTAACACAGGTACTGTTGATCAGCCAGTTGCAGTTCAAGGAAATAGTAACAGAAGATCTGTCAGTACACTGAAGCCATGTGCTAAAGATGCATATATGCTTTTTCAGGTAATTAGGGAGCATATATTTATACATTTGCAGTTACAATTGGGTGCTTCTACATCTCTGTAAGAAATTCCAAAAATTTGCTGTTGGCATATTGACAAGGTCATTAACTAGAGCCTTAGGCTTTCTGATGCACATTTATTGTAATTGGCAATGATATGCTGTATCCCAGCAGGGTGATTGGAAAATTAAGACAAAGCAGCCTAGGAAAATGCTTTACTATAAATCTTAAGTAGTAGCTAAGCATGCATGTCTGCATTAAATTCAAGATTCTTTTTCCTGTAAGCCAAACACTGCTACTTTAGTTTACTCTTGCTTCTTGTGCTTGGTATTGTATATTAAAATTGAGTATATAATGAAAAGTAGTAGTTGGGGTCATCACACCAATAAAAATCATCTTGACTTAGCAAATTCACAGGTTTTGAGAGATATTTGAGGGCAGGAATGAACACAATTGCTACAAGGATTCTAGCAAAGTTTAAAATTTGTTTTGAAAAGTTTTTTGCTTAGGAATTTATGTGAAAGAAGTATTTGAGGAAGAATTATGTTGAAATTGGGAAATTGCTTATTACAGAAGGGAGAGAGTGCAGATCTTGTTGCAGACTCGGAAAACTTACGCTGGTACAGGACTCTGCAGACAATGTAAATGTTACTGTATTTCTTTTTAAGGATCTTTGTCAGTTAGTTAATGCTGATGCTCCCTACTGGCTCGTGGGTATGACAGAAATGACCCGGACATTTGGCCTTGAACTTCTTGAGTCAGTCCTCAATGACTTTCCACAAGTGTTTTTACAAGTGAGTAGTTCTTAGAGGGAAAATAGAAGACTTATGTTCAGATGAGTAGTAAAATTTCCACTCTATTAACTCCTTTTTAATTTAGCATGAGTACTACTTTTCAAAAGGACTTGTAGCTTGTACGTACTGGATTTTTACAATAGGAAAGTACAGCATGCATTGTGTCCACTTCTTTCTATTCTCTTACACTATTTGTGTATTTTGTAGTGCATGTTGTACTCTGTTTCATTTTTGTTTTGCCATTTAAATCTCCTTCAAAGATGCGTTTTTCTATCTTGCATGATTTATGGCAGCTCCGTAACTTAGTCTGTGGCATTGTTATTTCTACAGAAACATTAACCTCACCCCACTTGCAAAGGAGCAAGAATCATGACTATGAATTGTGTGGTTCTACTGCACATAAATGCACCATGATCCTACAGTAACACATTTTAGCAAACAGTAGCTAAATTTAAAAATTAAATATATAATAAATTATGTATTAGCAGCCTATTTCAATTTGAAAAATGCAAAAAGAGTGGTGTATAGTATGAACCTGACAGTGTCATTTCATCATGCTTTTTGATATCTGCCATTCTTCAATTTCCTGAGCATGTAATTTATACTGAGATTTACGTGACTTCAGAGTGCTTAATCATAACAGTAAATATAAATAAGATGCAGAATCAGAGCTCGTGGTAGCAATTAAAGAATGTCTGCTTTTAATTTGTTCTGTTTTCTTTTTCAGCATCAGGAATTCAGTTTTCTTCTTAAAGAAAGAGTATGCCCTCTTGTTATAAAGCTTTTCTCTCCAAATATCAAATTCAGGCAAGGTTCCAGCACATCATCTTCCCCAGCACCAGTGGAAAAACCATACTTCCCCATCTGTATGCGCTTGCTGAGAGTAGTTTCTGTTTTGATTAAGCAGTTTTACAGTTTGCTGGTAAGAATACGTTCAGATTTTTTTTATGCAATTCTGTTTCTCTATGTATATGCCAGTACTGTGATGAGTAATAGTATTGCTTAGTTCTTGAGAACTGATGACATAGACTGAGAGAAGAAAAGTCTAAATATTCTTTTCCTCTTCTGTGTATTTGTATTTACATGTATTCTACATGTGTGACTTTATTAAACATGGGCTTGTGTGAATTCTCAGAGTAGATTAGCTGTTGTCTTTTCTTTACTTAATCGCCTTTCAGTTAAGGTTTTGGGAACCTTTTGATCTTCTTCTTGTTTGTCTGGCTTTAGATAATGTTCATTGCTGTGCATTGTTAATACTTGGTAAGAGGCTTTTGACTTGTGTTGCTGAATGTGCATAAAATCCACATATTCAGCTGTTCTTATCTCCCAGATTTTAGATATTTCCTAAAAAACATTTTTTTTTCTGTTCCGTTTGTTTACTGTAGCATACGTGAGAACTTTAATGCAATCTCTGTGAGGAATTTAACTCCTTCAACACAATTGCATATGTGATATTATCCTGGCAAAAATATTATGATTATTAGGTATGGGTTTTTATATAATTTTGAGTAAATTCTTGTTGAAGAGATTTTTTAGATCCTGTGCAAAATTTGCTGGGATAGGATTCCTAAAATGAAACTGAAGGTTGTTTTGAAAAATATTCTGTAGGAGGCTTTTTCTTTTAATTTAATGGCTATAAACTATACCTTTTAGGTAACAGAATGTGAAATCTTTCTGTCATTGCTGGTTAAGTTTCTGGATGCAGACAAACCACAGTGGCTAAGAGCTGTTGCAGTAGAATCTATTCACAGGCTTTGTGTGCAGCCTCAGCTATTAAGGTATTAAATATATTGAGTTTCACTTTTACATAAAATTTGAGAAATATTTTTATTTTTCTCTGGTGGAAAATGCTTCCTAAAATATTGTAAATACGTAGAAACTTTAATGCAATAAACTTTTCAAGATAATTTTTTATAAAGCATTAGGTAATGTTTATTACCCACAAAGGGCTGAATTATAGTTATTTGCATATTCCAACTCTCTTGTTGTACCAGTGTCAAAGGAGCATTTACCTAAAACTAAATAGTACAATGTACCTAAATATTTGTAGTTAAAATGTGCTTTTAGTCCACAGTTGGGGGGGTGGGTAGGGGGAAGTTACTGTTAACATGTGCTTTTAGTCCCTAATTTGTCAAATACTGCTTATATTTTATAAAATACTTCTAGGTCGTTTTGTCAGTCATATGATATGAAGCAACATTCCACTAAAGTTTTCCGCGATATTGTGAATGCACTGGGGTCCTTCATCCAGTCACTATTTCTCGTACCAAGCACAGGGAACACGTCAGTGACGCCAAGCCAAACTGGTAAAGCCTTGACCTTACTATCATTTTAATTTTCTAGCATTTTATTGTAATAATAAATTCTGATTTGATTCAGTATATACATTTGGCTTGGTACAGTTCTGTACTTCCATGTTTGTTGAGGTGAAAAGTTAGCTTGAGACAAACTAGAGTTTTCGGGTCTGGTGCAACAGGTGATTTTATCTACCTGTATTGTGGGGAACATGTAGCCCCTAGTCAGAAGAGCAGTGCCCCTGCATTTGTGTCTGCTTCTACAGTGACCAAGCTCCTCGGTTCACAACTTTTCTAAGGGAATTGCTTCTAATTTCCGACTATAAAACGTTTGTTTGATTTCTTTCTTCTTGTGTGGGGCTGTCATTTATGGCAGTTTGCAGTTGAAGTAGTAAGACAGTGTGTGTTTCATTCCTGCTGAGAGGCAATAGCCAGTTCTTCTCCAGGGACAAAACTCACCTGAGGAAGCAAAGAGGTAGAAAGAATGATCTGTGTTTTGCAGATGATCTTTACTTTTTTTCTAAGCTGAAAACAATCACCTACTGATACTAAACTTGATTGTCTTTTCTTGCAGCCAGGGTTTTGGCACTTCACTAGGTATATTTTTGTTTCTATAAGAAGGTCCTCCTGTTAATGCCTTTGGAGGTATTTCCATCTGAGTTAAGGCTCTCTGCTTCTTCCCATGGTTCTGAAAGCAGAGGCCTAAGCAACAAGCAACATAAAAATAATTTCTAAGGTTTTCTTTTGACATGCCTTCTTAGAAGAGATAATAAACATAATAAAGTAGAATTATCTATCATATCTACTATTAAACTAATAACATTGAAAAGTCTGTTTTGAGACTTAAACCTTCCAGGGTTCACTCATGAAGTCTGAATTCCAAGTTGGTTTAGCCTTGGTAGCACGAAGAAATTTGCGTCAGTAGCTGTTGTTCAATAGCTGTCTATACAGAAGCTGACAGAATATTTCTGGTTAGTTTAATCCCCTTAACGTAAATCAGAAAAGCACTTTCCATTGTGTAACACACATGTATGAGAAGCCATTTTAAAATACTCATTCTCCTGAAAACTTAAATTTTGCCTTCATGTGAAAAAACCACTGCAGTATGGTCACACCCTTAGTGCTGTTGCTTTTCCTTTAGCTTATTGTTCCAGTTTGTTTTCTCCTTTACCTTTCCACTATTTCCTTCTGCTTGAGTGTTTCTCATGTCTCTTTCTCGTGCATTTCATTTCTTGTCTCTTTTCCTCCTATGGTCTTCTGTAACACACAGAGAGCAACCTGATTTTTTGAACTGAGTCTTCTCATAAGATAAATTCTTAACAACAGTCCTGATATAAGCAGGCTGTCTTATATACCTGTAGTTGGCTTTAGCTGTTTTGTGGGAGAAGTTGAAAGCTGCATCTGCCTAAGCTTTGTGTTGCTTTTTTATACTGGTGTATTGTAAGTCTTATTACAACTTTAAGGAGTTGTGTTGATACAAAAAATAGTTGTATATGTCTTACTGCTCAGTGGGATCACAGAAAATGGCACCAGTGTAACTGCATTTGTGTTAGTGGCAGTGTTTGGTTAGCCATTTCCATTTAGCAGTATGATTTTGTTGTTTCAATCTGTTACTCTTTACTGTGTTAAAGTGTATACACAGACTTCTGTGTGTATTCATATTGCCTAAATTAGTAGTTTAGTCTCTACCCATTAAAAGCGAGCACAGCAAAATGGCAGTTGTTACACTGATGTATTATTAGGTTCTGTGAGTTGCCTTCGAGAGTCTGAACTTGTGGTACCTACACCTAATATGTATAGACCTCCTTCTGTATCTAGGAAGTGTATATATACAGAATTCCTTGTCCTTTTATGTGCTTTTTTTGTGTTCTTAAATGGGAACCAAAATTTGTCCCCTCCTAGCTGTTGACTGGCACATTGTCATCTCTTCCCTGATACGGTTTGTTTTCTTCTACCTTGGAATGGAACAGATTAAAACTTTGCAGTTCTCTGAGGTTTTTTGTTGTGGCTTTTGCATTTCTGAAATCTTTAAAGTTTGTGATGATCTGTGTTCTTGGAATGATTAACCTCTCTTTCCTGCTACTGAGTTCTAGATGCAGCTATTTAAATAATCCTTAACTTTTCAGTATCTGTCTGACTCTTCACTAAAATATTCATTTATTGAGACCATATGAGTTTAGTTGGTTCACAGAGTGTTACGAATGTTGCTATACCTTTCACAGAAACACTTATTCTGACTGAAAAGAAAGCAGTTGGCATCAATCAGCTGTGCCTTTTAACTAATTACTTTGAACATAAGATTGTGTTATAGACAGCAGAGGGAGCTCAAAAATAGATTTTTGTGTTGGTGGTGGTTTTTATTATCAAGCAAGGTGTCTCAGTATCTCAACTTTAAATCTAGAAAAATGGTGTTCACTAATTGCTAAAATTAGATTGATTAATTTTATCACTTTGTATTTCTGAACAGGAAGCAATGCATCGGGGAATACTGGCTCAGCACAAACTAACCCGGGAGTGCTTGGAATGGGAGGAGGTGCCACTGTATTACCTGCCTTTGAGTACAGGGGCACTTGGATACCTATCCTGAATGTAACAGTACAAGGCAGTGCTAAAGCTACCTAGTAAGTACTTCCATCTTCTGAAAATGTATATAACAAATATTTTTATTTCTAACTTAAACTGTCAAGGATTTTTTTATTAGTGAATACTGAGGTTTTCATTTCACTGGTGTTGAGGTATATTATAGATTTTTATTGGTGCCATGAGGTGTTCTGATTTTTTTGCTATTTTGTCCAAATGCTCTGGATTCTGATCCAAATATCCCCTATGGCTTTAGCATCTGTTAGATAGTTTTCTACCATACTGTTACTGTATTAACTCTTCATTTTTAGGCTTTACTATAGTATATAACAATTCTGGAATATTTTTTGCTGCGTTGTGTAATGGCAAACATTAGGGCCATTAAGCAAATGGGACATCAGTGGGAGTGAAAAATAGCTTTCTTAGACCAGCTTTACTGTATTTACAGAGTTTCATGAATGGGATATTGTAGCATATAACCTATATATGAAGATTAGACTGTGAATACTGCTTTGACCAGGTTTTTTTTCATGACTTTGTATAATGGAGATCATGTTCTCAGTTTAGAGCTTTAGATACTATGTTACTTTCAAAATAGTGAAGGGTTTTTCATGGCAGTCATGACCATTGAGGGTCAGTCTCTTTCCTACAAATAGGAAATTATTTGTACAACCCATGAAATTTTGTAAACTAATACTCAGTGAAATCAGCAAATATCCTGGATTCAAATACTTTTTTAAGGCAGAAAGTCCTTTGTCTGCCTTTGAGATGCTGAAGGATAAATTCATCCTCAGATTTCAATAGTTCAACACCTATGTGTTGTCTTGACTTTTTGTTCCAGCAGTGGCCATGAATGTTATTTTAGATTACTTGACTGTTCTGAGAAAATTTTTAACAAAAGTAGATAAAAGGTAGTTCATGCTTTGGCCAGCTACTGCAATGTCCTGCTCCCTTTTCTTTTTTCTTTCTTTCTATTCTTAACTGGCTCAAGAACAGTGCAGCCACCATCATAGTCACCTGTGCTGCTCTGAACTTGCTTGTGTCTTAAGTTTGAATCCCTCCAGTGGCTCCATGCTTCCCTCTGAGTAATTTTTGCATTCTTTTTTCCTTCTCTGTAAGATTACAGAATTGTCGCTAGCATGTCATGTCAGCAGCTTTCCTTCTGTCTTGTACTTTTGTCTGTGGTCCCTGGATGTAAGGCAATGACTGTAACTGTGGATCTGGGTCACATCCTAGCATTGATTCTTTCCTACTGCTGCCATTAGATTTTCATACAGTGGCCACATCTTTTATTTTTACACAATGATTTAATAAGAGATACAAGTTGTGAACAGAGCTAGCAGAGGTCTTTTAACAGTGTGGGTCTGTCTTTGGAAGTAAGAGTATATGACCCCTACTTCACAGGTACAGTGTAACTATAAAACCCATTAATAATTTTAATTACAGCTATATATATATACACATACTTAGTTGTAGATAAAGGGTGAAATGCTGACCATTTGATTTACTATACTGCCAGTGCCCCCAGATATCTAAGACAGCCATCTACAGGAAATAAGAGGTAATAACTGAAGTGTTACATGTTTGGGAGAAGGAAAATCCTTTGTGCAGAAGAGTTGTGACACTACGGTATAAAAGTGCCTTTGGTATATCATAACTGGAATGCCTAGCCTTTTTAAGAGTAGTTTGTAGAGCAAATGATGAAATAATGGGTTTTGGGGTAGCAGGTAGTTTTTGTTCTTTATGCGCTTTTAAGGTGAAATATGAAAAAAAGTGTCAGTGAGACTGCAGTTCCAACATAGTGATGCTTTTGATGGCTTTCAGCAGTGAATCATGTAGACATTTCCTCTTTATACAAATAACTTCCACTGTTTACCTGTGCATGTAGGTGATGAATATTTGGTCATATATCATCCAGCTGTGACAGGCTTTTCTGGGCATGTGGACTCAAAAAATAATGATAACGGAACATCTGACTTGTTCTCCGTTTGTTATAACTATGTTCACACTGTCATGACTTTCTGACCTATTTCTTCTGTTGTTCCTATATACTTGAGTTCTTCTGAATGGGTTCTGTTGCAGTGGCTTTAAGTAAAATAATAATAAAAGTAGAATAATTCATTCACTGATCCTTGCTTATACATGTTAATTTTTTTAAAAATTATATTTGCAGATCTAAATACTGTACTCAGGGTTTGTACCCTTTCATTTACTGTTTTAGTTGGTTACTCATTTACTCTTAATGAGCAAAGAAATTGTTTTTCTTGTGTTGCTATGAATCTTGAAGAATGGTGTTCGGGCCTGTTTGTACTTAACATTCAGTTGGAATCTTATTTTTCAGTTATTGTTTTTAAACACAGTGGTACTGTTACACACTTACTTGTCATGCTTTCAATTTTTTAGTTTGGAAATGCTGGACAAAGTAGAGCCACCTACGATTCCTGAAGGCTATGCCATGTCGGTGGCATTTCACTGTTTACTGGATCTTGTCCGTGGTATCACTACCATGATTGAAGGAGAGTTGGGAGAGGCAGAAACAGTTAGTCACACCACAACAGAGACAACTTCATTACCAGCACAGTCTTCAGAGCATCAAGACTTGCACTCTGTATCTGACCAATCAGAGAAAGAACTAGGTATTTGAAAATGCAAATGCTATATAAAATACAGCAGTTTTACATAAAGCAAGATTAAAATTGTTCATGCCTCATTGCTTAAATTTACTGTTTCTAAATTGTCTGTAAAAACTTTTAATGAAGTAGTTTCTGGGGTTTTATTTCTAACAGAACGGCAGCAGTTTCTAAAAAATTACTTGATGTACTGCTTATGTCCTATAGGACCTTAGTCATAGGGTCCTTATGGTCTATTAATACTCTTTTACACGTACATGGGATGTGAGGGAGAGCTAACATCTCTTCCTGTGCCTAACATGCCTTCCTGTGTTCTTAATTCTGCTTAACACTGAGATCCAAGGTCACAAGAGATGACCTGACTCTGGCAGTTATGACCACATTAAAAGAATAGTAACAAGATAAAAAGGTGAATGTTTTAATGGAGAGATTTTAAACAAGATTGAAGTATTTAAGGAAGACCTTCTTTAAAAGCAGAAGTAAAAGGAACGGAGGCTTGTATTTGCGTAACATAGGAGGAGTCTGTATAGGTACATAGACAGACTTGTGTATCAAGAGTGACTGTGGCTTGTGTCCCAGGAAGCAGAGAGTGTAGTGTAGAAGTTTGTATGGAGGCATCAGCGGTGCCGGCGGGAGCGGGAAGGGGTTTGTCCGGTGTGCAACCGGCAGCCGGGGAGTGCAGGGCACTCCAGGGTGCTACCCGCAATGCTGACAGAGCCCAGGGGCATGGTGTGGGAGAGCATGAGTGATTGGAAACCTTACAGGCAGATTACTGGTCTTTAGACCTGTTGGGTTTTTCTTCTATTAAATTAAAGAAATGAAAAAATATCAAGAATAATAAATGGCAGGGGAGAGATTTTTTATTCACGGCAAAATTTCAGTGAACTTCTTGTCCTGCATTTATTCGCTTTTGAATGTTTGTTTTTATAGACAAAGATTAAAAATAGTTACATATACCTCTAAGATTTTTTGGTGTAATTTAGGGTAAGCATTGCCTCTGTGACATTTTTTGCTTTAGCAATGTTATTTTAAATGAAACTGTTTAAATGGTATTGGTGTGAGTGTTTGTATATGCCTGTATGTCTGTGTAAACATACATATTAAAACGACGCAGTAGCAACCATTTCGTTTATGATATAGTTGAAAGCTGCTAAGTAAAATATTGTGTTTCTGCTGTAAACAATATATGTATTTCAAGTTAGCAGAGCTGTCTGGGAAGAAATGGTGAACGCTTGTTGGTGTGGTCTTCTGGCTGCTTTATCCCTCCTACTTGATGCAAGGTATTTGATCTTTCATGTCTTTTGATTTTTCAAAGATGACATTGCCAGCTACACGTTGAACTGACTTTTGATACCAGTCAAGTTGATAGTTGTATGAGAGAGCACTGTTCTTGGTACCTGGTCATACAGGTTTGTGGGTTAGTGATAGCTAGATTGAGTGAGGATCTGTTAAGAGTGAACGACACAGAATTCTCTAGAAGTCTAGCATAAACTTTCAGTGTATTTCAGTATAGAACAATTAATTACATTTTCAAAGTTTTGCATTTAAACTATTTAAATTATTTTTACTCCTTTTTGCTTTGACTGAATGTTTCAACACTGTGTCCTAATTACTGTTGATAAGAGACTAAATAATGTCTTAACACTTGTTACTACTATGCAGTCTTTGAATTGGAAAAGCTATTTACTACATAATAACTTCAGTAACTTAATTGTCTCTTTGAAAGAGTCTTTTGTTATCAAACACCATTTTCTGAAATTAGTCTTAAATACGTCCTTGTACACTCCTTTGTCAAGTTATTCAGAACTAAAGATCAATTTCATAGGAAATGGTTCTGGAGAATTTTGTTGACTGATTATGTTTGCTCTTCAGTATTTATAGTGTTGACAGGTTTAAAGTATATCTTCTCATTTCTTTCCATTTTAGTTAGCTGCCTGTTTCTGCATTGTGGATTATTAATACTTACGAAATGTGTGCTCTTTCAGCACTGATGAAGCTGCCACTGAAAATATTCTAAAAGCAGAACTGACCATGGCTGCACTTTGTGGAAGACTGGGTCTTGTAACATCAAGAGATGCCTTTATCACTGCCATTTGCAAAGGATCCTTGCCTCCTCACTATGCCCTTACTGTTTTAAACAGCACAACTGCAATTCTGTCCAGCAAATGTAAGTATATAGGTTTTCCTTAATTGTGTTTCCATGTATTGTCCTCTAAACCCAAATTTTCTCGAGATGTAATTGCAAAGACATGCAAATATAGTATTCGACTATAATAAATTATGTTAGAATCCTCAGACAGGATGTAGACTGCCTGCTTTATGGAACTGTTTAGTCTTGCAGCATCTGCTGGGTATCATTCTAGTCAACCTAAAACTTCCTGAATGCTCAGCATATGTCAGAAGTTCATATTCTAAAGAGATCTGTCTATCATGCTAAATATCTGTTATGTAATAAAGGCATTCAGATTCTGAAAAGGTCTCTGAGCAATTCAGAGTTGGCTAGAACGTCCTGCATTTGTGGTGTGCTGCACTTGTCTAGTGATGTAGTACTTACTGCGTAAATGGAAGGTCTTAATTTCTGGGCTCTGTTCAGCTTACAAGAAGTTGAATTAATGCTTCCCACATCCTGAGAGAATGTTCTAATTCATGGGGTATGCCAGCTGAGGATGTACTCTGTTTCTAATTTTGAAAATGAATTATTATGTACTGAGAAATGCAACTACATGGAGAATATGCAGATGGATCTAACATAAGACCTCTTAATATAAACTAGAAATACCTTTACTCCAGCCCACAAGATAAGTTTATTATTAGATCGTCAGTCTGTGAAGCAGTACACATGACTGAGCTACACCAATCACTATGGAAATGAAGCAATGAACTGAACTTACTTTATGTAGAGTACTGTTCTTTTTACAGGTGAATTACAAAATGGGTGTCCTGAAGTCCTGTATTGGAAACATGTCATGACATAGCATTTATGACACTTTGATTTTCTGAGTGCACTAGTACAATGGTAGCACACAGTGGTAACATTTACACAAAATTACCACAGATAACTGAATTGAGACATAGTCTAACGGTTGTATCAGTGCAAATACTTCAGTCTTGACATAAGATATATTAGTGTATTGCAAGCAATATGTAATAGTGAGAGGGAGTAATTACTGGCACCTTTAACTCTGTAAGGCAATAACATAACAATCTAAATATAACTAAAGGTCTCCAAGTGAGCTGTCTTAAAACTAATACTGTGAAAAAATTCTCTAGAGTGTGTTTGCCAGAGGTGATTGTTACTACAACTAAGTACTGGATTTTAAATTTAGATATTTTTTTTTCTTTCTTTTCAATTTTCCTCTAGCATATTCCATTCAGGGGCAGAATGTTCAAATGATCAGTCCTTCAAGCGAGTCTCATCAGCAAGTTGTAGCAGTAGGGCAACCCTTAGCTCTTCAGCCGCAGGGAACAGTAATGGTAAGTACAACTTGTAAGTGACCTTATCCTGCTTAACTGCTTCTTTCTGCATCTCAGTGTGTCTCAAAAATAGGCAACAGATAAACAGCATTCTTACAAATAACAGTTATCTGAAATATTATCCTAAGCTTTTAATTTGGAACAGCCTTGGGCAGCAAAGTTCTCTAACTGTAGAGAAGATTTACTCTTGGTAAGTAGTCTGACTCTTAGCTCAGCAGCTCCTATCCGTTCTGTTTGAAAAACTCTAGGTCTCAGGTCTGTTATATGCCTGTGTGTGAAGGTTCACCTATATGATTTTTTTAAGACAGACTGATTTTTTGGAGAAGATGCACTTAAAGCTGGAGTACTTAAACTTGTGTCTTTGATAATAATGTGAAACTGAGAGGAGAGGACAGTGATCAAATTGTATTCAACCCCAGCAAGATAAGACAGAGAGAGAGATATTGAACTACTTCTCTAAAATAGATACATTGCACCAGTGCAAACAAAATGTGGTCTTTAAGCTATTTAGTAAAAAATCGCAAGTTTCCTAGAAACACTTACTGTAGAATAATAAAAATTGTGTGGTTGTTTGTTGGTTTTGGTGGTTTTTTTTAGCTGACTTCAAAAAATATCCAGTGCATGAGGACATTACTCAACTTAGCTCACTGCCATGGAGCCGTTCTTGGTACATCGTGGCAACTTGTCCTGGCTACTCTTCAGGTATAATAAGAAATATTAATGCCTTGCTTTTATGTCTTTCTTTTTTGCCATAATTTGGTTTTCAGTTTTTATGTGAGCAATAGAAGAAGCTTTGATTCTACTCTCAGTGTACTTTGAATTGCCTTGAGAAAAAACTGTAGCGTTTCCCTTGAATTCTTTTTGGCTGTAAGGCTGCTGGCTAGTTCAAGTACAGTGTTAGTTTCCTCTCTGCCTGAAAAGGCTTTCTACTGAAAATGATCCTTTTGTATTTCAGCATCTTGTGTGGATTCTGGGATTGAAGCCTGGTGTTGGGGGTGCATTAAAACCTGGAAGAGCTGTAGAAGGGCCCAGCACAGTAAGCATGATTGTTCATTTTACAGTTAATGATTATCCAGTATTTTCTGTTGCAATCTATAAGACACATTTCTGTCTCTTTTTCAAGGTTCTGACTACAGCAGTTATGACTGATCTGCCAGTTATATCCAACATACTTTCAAGGCTTTTTGAAAGCTCACAGTAAGAAACCATAACTTATAACTAAAATGGTGTGTTTATATCAAACGTGACAGTGTTTTGATAGCCGTTATTTTTCAGGTACCTTGATGATGTGTCTTTACATCACTTAATAAACGCTCTTTGCTCCTTATCTCTGGAAGCCATGGATATGGCCTATGGAAACAATAAGGTAAAATAAGTGTTCTTTATTTTCTTTTTGGATGTTTTTGTGAAACAGGCAAAGACCTTTACATTTATCCTTTAAGCTAACTATTTCTAACATTAAGACAGTAATACATTTGATACTCTAAGAAACAAATTATGAACCAGAAAATGCCTTGGTTTATAATTGTTCATACAGTTACTAAATTTTCTAAACATTCTCATTGTGTTCCTGTTAGGTTTTTTGTTAAGTACGGAATGTCACATTTCCATTAATCAGATTGTGGGTGGATAAAACCTTTAAAAGCCCTTGTAATTTCAAAGGTTAGGGATTCTGAATAGCACAATATGTTCTGTGAGGTGCTCATTTTCATTTCAACTTTCTTTTATAATATACTTCAGAAAAAGCCTGACAATTTAAATGTTTTTAAAATCCCTAATAATTCATATTTACTTGGGAAAACGATAGTATTCCTGACAGATTCAGTAAACAACCTTTAGCCCAGACAGGTTAAAGACTCTGTGATTGAATAAGATTGCGTATATATTCTCCTAGTGATAATCTAATCCTAGAGAAGAGTTTCTGAAAGTTTTTCCTTGATCTATTGCACTAGAGATAATGATGACAGAAAATATGCTTATTAATATTACAATTACAGCAATAGAGAATGAATTAAACCAAGCAATGTTTGTGTTTAAAATCAGTTGAAAATGAGAGTAAAAAATCAGAAATGGGAACAGAGGATAATTCTAGCCCAACAGTATTTGTTTGACTAGATGTTAAAAAGTTTTAAAAGAAGCTTATTGCAAATATTTGCATGTGTATTTGATGAATGGGAAATTTATCTTATTCCTGCAGGGCATTTATGAAGCTGATGGAAGATAAAGCATAAAGAGATTCTTAAATGAAATATTCTATATTGTTTGTTCATACATAATTTTAACAATATAAAACTGATTGGAGGACTGTGTGAAAATTAGAGATTTGAAAGGAATATCAGTGCTCTGGTTATTGTCAAACTTTGATAAAGCTATGAAAAATTATGAAAGTAGTATTCTTCATGGTGTGCTGTTGCTACCCCCTTGTGGCTTCTTGTGAAGTACTGCATATGTTGTGGAAACTTCGCAGTCATACTACGCAGCATTCACAGACTACAAAACACAGTACTTCAGTGAGATTAGTTGCACCTTAATTTATAAATTATAATGTAGTAAAATGCTCTGACATTATCTGAGTTATCTCAAAGTTATGTGTTCAAATTCCATTTTATTAAGGAACCATCACTTTTTGCTGTTGCGAAATTACTGGAAACAGGACTAGTTAACATGCACAGGATTGAGATTCTTTGGAGACCTCTGACCGGTCATCTTCTGGAGGTAATTAACTGCTTTTATCAGTTATATTAGAACTTAGTTTGTATTAATAAAGGTCTGTGGAAATACATTTTTAAAGTGTGATTTTAAAAAAAAAAATCTAAACTCTATTTACATGTTTTGGTTTATGCACTTTGTTTTTGCAACTAGAATGCATCACAATTTGAACTTAAAAGTTAACTTTCTATATTTAAATTCCAATATTTTAATATATCTTACTGACTTTGTCTTTATGGTGCCTATCGGTCTACATGTTTTAAACACAGCAATGTTAAAATGATCGATTTATTATACTTCATATATGTGTTATAATTAAGGTAACACAACAGGTTTCACTTCAAATTCCCGTAGTACAAATATCTACAAAGGTTTTAAGATATGTTTTTGTGTCGTTACTGGATAGATTGGAGCCATTAGATTTACTAACAAAGGATTTGTTTTTAAAATGTTTAAGCTAACGTTTTGAATGGTCTCTTTAAGAGAATAGTGCACAAATATAAAAATACATGTCATAATCCTATTTCAATTTCTTAAGGATTTTGACTTCAACATGAAGAGTATGCTCCATCAAGGAAAAAAAATGTTAAATATTGAATGTGAAACTAAAAACAGGTGACAGAATGCAATTGTAAAGTTTGAATTCTCTACACGGATATATAGAATAGTGAAATGCAAGAAATTTAAAGTGCGTAAAGGAGAAACTTTATGGAAAATGAGGAATAAAAGCTGTCAGACACTTCCTTAGAACCAGTGCATTATTTCAAACAGTATTAAGGATTGTCCATCTCTAACTTTATTTAAGGAGATCTTCTCCACATAATCGTTTATCTGTGATAAGAAATTTGGGTACTTAAGGGTTTAAAGACTTAAAGCACAGGCATCTCTTGTCTTTTTTCCCCTCCAAGACAATAAGGTTCATCATTCATATCTTGAAACTCTGAGTTTTCATCTAGTAATCAGTGTTATACACTGTGGGTATTTGCTACTGTTTTGTAGAAAATACACAGTCTGTTTCAATTTCTTTTAAAGTGTACTGCCTTATTTCCTTTTAAACTTCAGTCATTGAAGTACAATAAGGAAGGAGAAAACACCAGCTGCAAATTCAATTAAACACAACCTGAGGGAAGAATTTTTTCCCTGTCTCTGAAACTAATTATCTGATCATATTCAGAGCATCATGAAGTAGTTCAAATTCCTTCTTTTTTGTATAAGTTAAAAAATATATAAGTTATTCAAGAAAGTAGCTATTTCTTGTCTGCATTTTTTAACATTAAGCTAGCTCTTCTGCATTGTCGTCCTCCTCAGTCTGGCTATTACCTGATAAGGGAATGGTGCACCAACCAAAACCATCAGCCTTCCTTATGATCCTGTCTTGGACTTTGATTCTTGATTCTCACACCATCTGAGCTAGGGCTGTAAGGGTGGGTAGAAATAATTATGTAGAGGTCAGTGAAACTGTAGACTTACTTGTTTGAGGGTAATGTATCAGATATGGGAATATGGTTCATACTAGGTATCTATGCAGTGGGTCCGCACAATATTTTAAATTTTTCTCTTCTAAAAAAAGCAGGTAGCGAAACTATTAGGTTTAGGTAATTAGGAGAGAAAAATAAATGAAGACACATTTGAAACATACTTCAAATAGCATTCATTATTGTTTTGTCAAGTTTTTGAAATAGTGGAGTGTAAGGCTTATTTTACATTCATTATGTAGTTTTTGTATAGCAGAGCAGTGCTGGCTACTGTCATGATTCCTTACTTGATTATGTTAAGCAGTGTGTGAAAGATGAAACTTTTGAATTTTATAGTAGCTTAAGGCTAAGTTAAACCTGAGAGTTTCAGGCATTCAGTGAAGAGTTGTTTGGTGCTTTTTAATTGATCTTTATCTGAATTAGCAGTTAATATATTCATTTTGGAAAATGTCTTGGTTTGAACTGCTGTGGTTTTCATTATGTTTCCTTCTGTGTCTTTCACTGCTTCCTATTGCTTCCTTATTCAGAAGGTATGTCTGTCCAAAAGATAAACATTTTTTTATTATTAAACCTAATTTTATCATCTAGAGATTTGTTGTATTCTTGTAAATATTTATTATAATATTGTATGTAAATTTGAATATAATTTAAAAAAACATTACATATATTCAAATCTTGGTTAAATAAAAGTGACTTTAAAAAAAAAATTGCTGTGTTTTCAGGTCTGTCAGCATCCAAACTCCAGAATGAGAGAATGGGGAGCAGAAGCTTTAACTTCTCTCATTAAAGCAGGACTGACATTCAGCCATGATCCTCCATTATCTCAAAATCAGGTAAAGTAAGTTTAAGAACAACTGCTTTCCTCCTTTTCTGAAACTTAAAATGATCATGAAATTATAATCTTCCCTAGAGGAAGTTTTCTACAGTTCAGTGAATAGGGAAGCGTTCATGAAACTACTATTGAGTTTATAAAGCCTACAGCTGTAACATTCAGATGTAACTATTGAGAATCACCTCATGCATTCTAATGAACTACCCTCCTTCCTTTTTTAAATGCATAACAAAGAGTGGTCATGCTTGCATATTACATCCATTTGTTAGAACAAATTATACATCACCCTTAAGAGTGCAAAAGAATTCTAGAATGTTTAGGAGTATATGTGTGTTGAGGTGGCAGGTAAAAAATAAATTGCCTAACCTTCTAAATCATAGCTATTCAATCCATCATTAATAAAACATCCTAATATTTTTACTGAGGTTCAGTGGATAGTTTTTTCAAGGTGTCTTTAGTATGAAGCTGAGTCTGGCCCTGCTGGATGAGCATAATGTTGCATGAGTGGTTTTTATGGAACCGTCACAGTATGCTGTAGCTACTTCCTAAGGGACCTGGAGAACAGGTGGGGAGAAAAAAAAAAGAAAAAACGGATATCCTGTTGAGATCCTTTTATAAAGTATTTCTTTAGAAAGGCCAGTCTGACACTGAATTTGAGCATTTAATAAATGGATTACTGAATTCATTTGATGAGTCTTGAATTGGTACTGCATGTTTTCATTAAATAATTAAGGATCAGTTAAATTTTAACATCCTTAATATGCTTTATTGTTTACTTTTAGAGACTGCAGTTGCTTTTATTGAATCCACTAAAGGAACTGTCAAACATTAGTCATCCTGATATCAGGATCAAGCAGTTGGAGTGTGTGCTACAGATTTTGCAAAGTCAGGGTGACAGTTTAGGACCTGGTTGGCCATTGGTGCTTGGAGTCATGGGGGCAATCCGAAGTGATCAGGGGTAAGTGGTGGAAATAAAATTTTTAAATCATGTAAGATAAAAACAGTAGAAGGAATTTTGCTTTTATTTTCTTACTTTAATAACCACTTTAATAATAGCCATCATTTTTGTTATTTTTAGTTTATGAACAGTTTTATTCAACAAATATACATTTAAAAAAATCTTTCCTGTAGCACACTTATATTTTACTGAATTAATGTTTCAGAAGACCAGAGTATTGTTCCACTCTACCTTCTCCTGTGGTCAGCATGCACTATACACAGAGGAGGAGTACTTGTGCCAATTCATTTGATCTTAACCATCTCCTGGACACATCTCTGGTGCTTGCAGATAATTCTGTATGACTTAGATGTTGCTCACAGCACCTCTGCTGTTTCGTTTTCTTCTTAAATCTTTGGGTAGTCTCTAGACTGTGTCATCTTCTGAACGCTCTCTCTTTTTGTTGAAGCCTTCCTCCCTAAATGTCTGCTGGCAGCATAAGGATGCGACATTATTTACTTGCTCTGGGTGAATCCCTTGACTGACTAACACAGTTGATTTGCCAGCAGAGGGGAGATGTTACTGGACAAGTCCTCTTGTCCACAAGGGAAAGTGAGAGAAGTTGCAAGTTTTTTTTGAGGTGAGCAGTGAAATGAGCATCTGGCCCTGGAACTGTAAGCACCAAGAACTATACCCACATACTTAGACTACATTATTCCTTCTTTGGTGCTAGTCAAGACTAGCACCAGAATTGGTCAGCAAACAACTAGTATTGGAATTCACCGTGGCATGTCTCTCCTTTCACCCCACCTTAGCTTCTTTCTTCTGGCCGTATGAAGATTACCTAAAGCCCCTTCAAATTCTTGGAGAATTTTGCTATTTTACCAGTATTGCTTGCTCCGGCAGTAGTACTCACCAGAATCCCCAAGGACGTTGACATTCTTGGTTGTGAGCATCCTCTTTTTGGTAACCATGCTTCCTTTGTTATCTGCTGTTTCCACACTTGTTGCAATGTGTTCTGTAGTTCCTACATGCCTTTTGATTTTCACTGTAGTTGCTGATAGATGAGAACCCACACAGATTCCTTCTCAAGGTCCTTTTACATGTCAAACTCACTGGAATATATCTCAAGATGTTACTAAGATCTTGTGTTGTATCTTAGTCTCCTACAAAGCATACAGAGTAATCTACTTGTCTTCAACTATATAGCACTGTTTGCCTACATCATGTCAACTAGAGTAGGAAAAAAATGAAGGAAGCTTCCTCTTCCTTGAGAAACAACCATATTTCTTGCCTCACGTAGAGCTGTGAGCACAAGATGCAGGCACTATTATCGTACTTTAAATATAAACTTACTGACCGTGAGACTTCCTTCACAACTGTTTTCTCTCTGGTCAGTGAACATCCTGGACTCCTGGAGAAATCCATTTACCTTCCAGAAGAACTTCTTGCCAGGCTGCTATACATACAGAAGATGCTATTTTGAGAGTCAGTGATACTTTAGTCACTTCTTCATTGTACAGTGCTAGCCTGCCAAACAAAAGAAAGTCTTCCATTGAAGAATTTTCCGGTGGGATGCCCCTGTTTATTTTAAGGATGGTGAATAAAGCCCTATATTGTCTTAAGTTTTTGAGCTACACTTAAGTTTTTTGCATTTATATTTACCTTTTTGGTGGCCACCTATAACATTGTCAATGTTATATTTTTGAAGAGCTGTATTGCTGTTGCCACTTGGATGAAGGACTTTGAAACCTCTCTACAAACGCATAGTAGAGTGGGACATTAATTGGGAAATTAACTCTTTTGAGTTTGTTCTAGCAGCCTTGCATTTGAAGATTAGAAAGAGAGATTACTTTCCCATTAACTCAGCTGTTCAAAATGAGTAGTGTAAATATAGTTTCATTTCCTGCCTCCTTCCCTTCGCTCTTTAGAGTCCTTGAAGGTCAAATACTTCTGGAACTTTGTAGTGGAGAGGGAACTGCAGCAGTTTTGGGTGTGTTTCACTTTATAGACTCTTGTAACAAATATGGGGTAAAGTAGTGTGAGCATTTCCTCCATGAGTATAGCAATGATAAACCCTTTGATCTTATGTGGATGTTTCCCTGCAGTATGCATCATATTAGAGAATTATTAGTTATATGATTATTGTCCATGTGAAGTTTCTTGTGCGTTCCTCTGACTTCCATATCTTGTTGACTGTTACGATACAGTGGAAATGGCCCAACTATGATTTTAATTTTGAAATAATTGAAAAAATTATTATTTTATTTAGGATTCTGAAACATCTACTGGCATATCCATAGTCTGAGTTTTTTCCTGGGATATCCATTCTGAAGGACACTTAAGCTTCTCTATCACAAACCTTTGGAATATTTTCTTTTGTACATGAAACATTAGTATTAAAAAAAACCTATAGTGAAATTTAAATGCAGCTTCCTTGTTTTAGGTTATCTATGCTCCAGCACTCCTTTTGATACCTTCATTTTGTCTCTCACTAAACAAGGTTTTAGCTATAGATGAGCTTGCTGCTTCTTGAAAGCTCCTTCTCACAAACTTTTTCCATATACACTTTTATTTTTTTTGTATTCAGAATTTATTAAGGATCTTTTCAATGGCAGATATTTTGAAAATATTTTGTCTAACACAGTATAGTATTGAAGCAAGTAAGATACATTAGCATGCGTCTTCCCTAATAAATAAAAATGCATTTTGCCCACCTATTTGTCATACTTTAATTTGTAACTGCTAATGCAAGAAATTGTTCAGAACAGCTTACTCTTTGGAAGATTATCATGCTCAGACTTAAGCTTTGTTTTGTCTGTTGGTTTGTTTTTTGTTTTTGGTTTGGGTTTTTTTTTGAATGTTTTAGCTGACACAATTGAGCTATGAAGTCCTAGAACTCTAGTACGGGGAAGTGGACTTTAATGTATAAAACTAGCTGAGGGCCACTGTAGAGTTTAACTTCAACTTCCCTAGTTAGTCAACATGGACTAAAATACTTCATCAGAATCTGAAGCTCCAACTTAATGGTGTATCTCAAAAAACCCTCTAGTTGAAACATTTAAAATGTTGCAAATTAATTTAAAAACATTAAATGAGTTGTTTGGGTTTTTTTTAAATAATGCTGTCTCCTGAGGTATTGTATTCAGAACATTCCTGTGCTCTTGAAGAAATCTGAAATGAGTGTGTGTGTGTGTGTGTTTTGTTTTTTGTTTTGTATTTTTAAGAGAGTCCTTAATACGGACTGCATTCCAGTGTCTTCAGTTGGTTGTGACAGACTTTCTTCCAACAATGCCATGTACTTGTCTACAGATAGTTGTTGAAGTTGCCGGAAGCTTTGGACTTCACAATCAAGAGCTAAATATTAGCTTAACTTCAATTGGTTTGTTGGTGAGTTTTATATTAACCTACAGTGATGCTGCTTCTGGCTCTCATGTTTTTATTTTTAATAAAAATTCATCTGTAGTTAGTTCTACAAATGAAAGCCAAAACCTAATTTTTGAGTTCTTACTAAACTCCCATGCTGTCATTTGGAATCATACGTAAATTGAGTGAGCACAATTTATCTTTAATATGCATGTCACCAGGGTTAGGTAAAAAAAAAGTATTGTGTTGTAACCATGTTCATCAGTATCCTAATATATTGTTTCCTTTTCTAGTACTTTATGTATAACTGGGGCCTAAAGGCTGAGGCTAAGAAGTACTTCCTGCACGTTGCAGTATTTATGCATTGATGTTCTTCCATCAGTGTAGGGAAATTAATATCTTGATGTACTTTGCAAAATACTTTTAAATGTGAAAATAAGGGACAATTTATTTCATTATCATTAAGAGCATTATAATATTTTTATTGTACAACAGCATATGTCTTATTTATTTTGTAGTGGAATATTTCAGATTATTTTTTCCAAAGAGGTGAAATAATTGAAAAGGAGCTAAACAAAGAAGAAGCAGTGTTGCAGAAACAGGCAGAAGAAAGGGGGGTGATGCTGAATAGACCTTTTCATCCTGCACCACCATTTGACTGTCTTTGGTTATGCCTATATGCCAAACTTGGAGAACTGTGTGTGGATCCCCGACCTGCAGTTAGAAAGAGCGCTGGGCAGACATTGTTTTCAACTATTGGTGCTCATGGAACTTTATTGCAACATTCAACATGGCACACAGTAATATGGAAGGTATGATGCGTAAGCTTTCACTAAAGGTTTTTGAAAATTGCATTCACATTTTGGTAACCACTGACATGCTATTTTAATATCAGTTAACTAGTTTATTAAGACTTTTTAAAGATAAGATATGGTGGTAGACTGATGTTATCATTTGGTTTGGGTTTTTTTTTTTCACACTTTCTTTTCTCAGGCCCTTAAAGCCTTACGAAATGTAATTTTTGTATCTTGACCATTTCTTTCTTACTCAGAAGTTGTATAAAAAGGCTCCTTCCTTCCTATGAAGATGAGTGACTCCCTTGTGCTAAAATGTGGTGATGTTTGAGGGTCATGTGATTGGATTGATCTGATATTAGATTGAACTTTACTTTGCACTCTGTTACGGCGCTCTTACTTGAGAGGATCTGTCAAATGCCATGTTGTAGATCATAGTCATGCAGATTGTGCCTTACAGAAAAAGTCAGGCTATAGTTGAGTCTGTTGTACCTGTGAGGTGTCTGAGATCCACTGGTTTTAGCCTTCTGTTAGTGCTAATGCTGCTCTCGGTGGTTTTGATCATGCTGTTTCTGACCTTCTCAAGTGAACACCAGTTGGTTGATTCTTACTCTTAGCTGTTGCAGAGACTGTTTAGAATAAGGGAATCCTCACGGTGACACAGTGACATAAAGGATAATAGAAAAATTACTATTTTTTGTTGTTTTACCATGAATACAACTGTGTTATTTGAAAAATTGCTTTTTTCCTCTTTTTCTGGCTATTATAGGTTTTATTTCACCTGTTAGATAGGGTTCGAGAATCTTCTACCACAGCTGACAAAGAGAAGATTGAATCAGGAGGAGGCAACATTCTCATCCATCATTCAAGGGATACAGCTGAGAAACAGTGGGCTGAGACATGGGTATTAACACTGGCTGGAGTTGCAAGAATATTTAACACCAGGAGATACTTACTTCAGCCTTTAGGTAAAATTTATAGTTTAAAGTCATGGAAAGATACAGTAATAAGCTCTCTGCTTTTGTATATTTTTTCAGTTAAAGTACTTGGCAAGACTCTTAAGCTTAACAGTGTGTTCTGTTGTGTCTCAACTGAAATTTGATGAAAATTATGGAGTTTTTAATTCATGCTCCTTAGAGCCAAAAATTCTAAGTACCAATTTCATCTTCCATATCACAGTACTAGAGATTAAATCTCGCTAGTCACAATTCTGGATGCCAAATAGCTTTAATTTATAGTAGTCTGATAATAATAATAATAAAATTATTATTATTATTATTATTAGTATTATTATTATTATTATCATTATTATTATCTGTTCTTTTGGTTGTCAGAACATATTTTTCCTCTTGTCTTTCAGAGGTTACACAACACTTGTCTAGAACTCTTCCATAGCATCTGTGTCAAATTTAACAGTGCTCTTACAGTGTAAACAAAACTCACTTGTAAAGTCAGTGAAGTATATAGCTTGGAAAAGAAGAAAGGAAATTTTTTAATAAAACGATTGGACTTGTTATGACGTGCAAGATGTTAAGATTACCCAGTATTTCAAGTGATTCTTTTTCTTCTCTCGTGATATTCCTCCACTGTTTGTCTTGTACAGAAATGTCAGTTTGAGTTACTTTACTGTTGTCCCTAATGCAACTAAGGGAAGTGAGTTCCCCTTTTCTTCTTCTTTCTTAAAATCTTACCTTTCACATTTTGAAGTTTTTTATTTGCTACTATAACTCCTTGGTATCTTTATTTCTTTCTCTTCCTTTTTCTTAGGCTCTGATTTTTCCTAATTTCTTTTTCACTTTCTCCTGTAGAAATTAGACATCAGGCCGTTTACCAAACTATTGTGAAATATAAAATATTACTACATACAACTGAACAATGTAAATGTATTGAACTAGATAATAAAATTCAACATTCGTGCCTGTTTTGTACAGAAAAAAATGTTTTGTTTCAGTTTAAGATTCCTAACAGAGATACTCTGATATAATTTCAAAACAGCTTTCATTTCTAGTTTGGTTAACTAGAATTACTTTAAAAAATAAGAATGTGATATAAAGAATATACAGCTTGCAAGGAGAATACCCAATTACATTAATATACCTTTACCATCCCATAGTATGCAATTAATATATATATGTAACTAGAAAAATGTTTTATTTTGGTTATTTTCAATACAGATATCAACACATTGATAGCTATCAAGAATATTGGTCATTTGCAGAAATGTAGTAGATTTTAAACTATCTGAAACTTGAGTTAAAACTGAATATAAAATTAAAACATTTTACAGGGCTATTTTAATTATTCAGACACAGTAATTAGTAACATAGAGAATTAAAGGTTAATGCTAAATTTAATGTAAAACTCCAAAAATGAAATCTTTCTTCACAGTACAATTACCAGAGCATTTTAAAATAATTTCTTTATAAATGTATATATAGGTTATATAGAGATTTGACCTTTAGACTATAGATTTGACCCTTAATTTCTTGTGTGTGCTTAACACTTTTTGAAATCAACAGACATCTGGGAAGTATAAGAAAAATCTGTTTCACTATCCTGAATAAAGAAAACATATTTTTCTGATATGGGATATGGTATGTGATTTTTTTTCACGAGCAAATTCAACATAACATTGATATATTGTTTCATTCTTTATATTTGTGTGTTTCTCTGTTATGTTAATTCTTTCTGGTTATGGTTGAAAATATTCTGAAAGTCATTCAAGTCATCACCTAACTTCATGAAGTTTCTCTGTATTAGAGTAACATGAACAGCCTTTTAGGGACAGGGTGGGTGGGAAGGGGAACAGGGAACCAGTTCCAGGTTGACTTTTTTTCCCCCCCCTCTCTTTTTTACAATAGGAGACTTTTCCCAAGCCTGGGATGTTCTTCTTGATCACATCCAATCAGCAGCACTCAGCAAAAATAATGAAGTTTCCTTGGCTGCTCTGAAAAGCTTCCAGGAGATCTTACAAATTGTTTCTCCTGTCCGAGACTCTGAGAAGCCTGACACACCACCAGCTATCAATGTTTCTGTACCTGTGGTAGTAGGAACAACAACTGCCACTAGTCTTGGCAGATCCTTCATGAGAACTGACTCCATAGGAGAAAGAATAGGAAGATACAATGGATCTGAACCCCCTGTAATAACAGATGAGATTGAAGATCTGAATCTTTGGTGGGCAGCCTGGAACAGCTGGTATAGGATTGGCTCAGAAAGTACAAGGCCTCCAATTACTTGTGATAAATTGACTTTTATTCCCAGCCAGCCTTTTCTTACAGCTTTAATTCAAATATTCCCAGCTCTTTACCAACACATCAAAACTGGTTTCAGCATGGATGATCTCCAAAAGCTGGGTGTCATTTTGCACGGTGCTGTTTCAGTTCCAATCAGTTCTGATGCTTCCCCTTTCATCCTTCCATCTTACACTGAAGCAGTTTTGACAAGTTTACAGGAAGCAGTGCTTACAGCTTTAGATGTTTTACAAAAGGTAATAACGTGACTTCAAATGTGTGGTGAAAGTTAAGCTACACTGTGTCTCAGTTCTTCTTCTAACTGTAGTGTAACTTAAACGTGCATTTTTAAATTATTTATAATTGCATCGTGTACTGTATTAAAACAATCAGATCTCCATTCTGGTGCAAACCAGGTGCTCTGCATTGAAAGGAGTGGTGTAACCTTAATGAAATGCACTTTGCTTGATTGCAGAAATACCTTAAATATTGTGCTCTGTTTGTAGCCATTTACTTGTCTGTGTAATATTAAAGTGTTGTATTGCTCTAAAGGTATGTACATGGAGGTGGGAGAACAAGCCCATAAACAGTATTCCTTATGTTACCCAGATACTGCCATAAACAAAGTCTAGAAGAATAGTGAACTTTGAATTCATGCAAAACATAAAATACAAAAAGGTCTCTGGCAGACCACCTACCTTCTTGCCTCTTGTTAATCAGTGTTTAAGGAAAATACTGATCTCTGCTTAAGAAATTCTTACTATAGAACTCATCCGCAAAGAGCACTCTTCATGCAAGTGAATCTGTAAACAACAAATTAGGGTGCCCTTTTTCTGGATATTTAAAAAAAGTATTGCTTCTTTCTTTTTGGAGTTGTAAAATATCTCCTTGCAAAAAAACCTGTTCATTCAGAAAACATTCTAAAGAAGCAAAGTTGATAATAAATGAGATCATGCATTTATATTAAGCCCTGTTTAAAAAAAAAAAACAACTCAAAAACCTACTCTGGAAATGCTAGAATCAAAACTACCCATGTGACCCGACTTTCATTCCCTTTGGGATTTCATGGTATGACTACTTCGCTTAACTATGTGGTCATTCCTCCCTCCCTGCCTCTGCCACGATCCTGTCCCATTTAGCTCATAGATCACATGGTGCCTACTAAATGAGCAGCAATTCGGTATCTTGTTTTCTTTTTGCTTAGTGTGGGTTGACTTATCTCATACTGACTTAAATCCCACAAGCAAGGCAGAATCATTATCTTACAGCCGTTCCTTTAATTTATGGGTTTAACAAATATTAATGTATTTTGAGAACAGAGTTATAAGATTAGAATTTGATATTAAATCAGTTTTATATGCAGGGATATAAATAACATGCAGTTTTAACACCAATCATAGCCACTACATTTTCATCCTTTTCCAGTCATGCTTGACCCTTTTGTACCCTTCCCTTTCCAGCAGCTCAGCCCTACCCAAGTCCTGTTTTCCCCAGTTAAGTACCCCATATATTCATCTCGGATTTTTCTGTTTCTGTGTCAGTCTCCTTATCCAGATGTTCCTGAAGGCTACAGGCATTAGTGTTTTTCAAAGAAGGGGTTAACAGAGTTTTTAGCATGAGGAAAAACTCTACTTTTTTTTTTATACTCCTGTTCTTGTCAAGATGTTAAACTGTTTTAGCTGGAGTTTTCTTAAACAATAACAAAAGCAATAACTCCCCATGAGAAATAGAGACATGCTCTCTTCCCCTCTCCCAGTCAAAAGGGTTAGTATAGCAGTTACAAGCCTTAGCAAATACAGACTTACATAGGAAGTCTTAGGTACCTGAATTTATACAGTACTTCCTGCCCCATCTATAGTTACATTACTAACAGAACAGCACTGAAGTCTCTAAAAAAATAAGTTAAAATATAATTGGACATAGTAAGTTCTGTGAAGTTGCATGAACACTCCTCTTGTGAGTTGTACTGCGTTATACAGCCCTGATGAGGCAACTAGCCAGTGCTGATGTGGAGCAAAGGCCATCTGTCAGATGGTTTTGCTAGAGGCAACAGTATCTTCTTCCTCTGTTGAAATGAATTAATGTCCTCAGGAGTACACACAGAAGTTAATGGAACAGTTCAACAAGAGTATGTAAATACTTGCCACCTTCTTTTAAACAAAATGTTTCTTACGAGTTTGCATTGCAGGATCAGAGTAAGTTTTGTACTTTGCTGATACAGGGAGATTTGGGTCAGTTCTGATTTTCGAAGAAGTTCTGGAAAAACCTGTGTATAGCATGACAAAACCCTGACATTCTACACCCTTTGTCTTAGTTTTTCTTTTTATTCCTCATTAGAACTTGTTCTCTAGTGTTTCACTGCTGTAGTATGTGCCCACTTCATCACTGTAGCTCAGCTGAAGTTTGTACTTACGCTCAAATTCTCTGATTGTTTTCACTGCCTCCGTACGTTGACTCTGGGTCAACTGTGCAGTGAGCCAGCTGGCTCATCAGACAGAGGAACACAGATACATACTTGGGGATCAGAGACATTTGAATTGTGCCTCTGCAGGCAGTATGGATGCAAACCTCATGAGTTGATTGTGGTAAACTAAAGGCTGTATTTACATACACTGGCAGAGGTGATAGAGAATTAGCTATGGAGAGCTGTAAAAAAACAGTAGTCCCTGACAGTAGTTGCACTGGGAGTTGTTAGATAAATCTGAACTATTAAAAAATGCGAAAGTTAGTCTGGAATGCTTTAAAGCATAAATTCCTAAAACTAAAGCCCTGTGCCAAATTTTACAACAATCTTCAGAGTGCTTCATTTTAGGTTTGTGTTTTGTTGTTGCCCCTGACCATTACTTTCTTATTTATATGTCTCTTTACTTCAGTATGTAAATAAGTGTGCTTAATGCAGTAAATACTACTTGTCTTACAAGTAACTCTTAAAGATACTTTCAGCATCCTTAATCACACACTTTGCTAGGCTGTTTTTGAGTTTTTCATACACTTAGTTAAAAGGTACCTGGTGTCAGGCAGAAGTATAAACCTCTTAGAAAAGAAATTCTGGTTAGATGAATTTTGAAAATTAAGTTACCCCAGTCTCATTTTTTTGTTATTATGTGGATAATGTTTAGAGTTGAAAATACCCCAGTAGACTGGATAGAAAATGTTTCTATTTATAAAATAAAAAAATTAATATTTCATAAAACAGGAAGTATAAGAAACTACTTATGCACAGACTTCAAATAGGAAGCAATTACTGCTGTTGTTCACAAGTACAGGGGTAGTAGCATGTGAAATAATTTTCCACTGATCCTGAAATGAGTAAAAATAAAAATCTAGCAATACGGAGTGAATGGCCAATGTATTTTAAGTTTTGCCATTATAGATGTTAAGATAGTCTTCTGTGGGTAATACAAGTCGCATCTGTGCGAGTAAGTTGCAGCTATACAAAAGTTATCCAGGGGGTTGTGGATGCTCTTTCCCTTTCTAATCCATGTGTTGGTGCATAAAATAATTTTTTATACCTTTTCTGATAGGTAAGTAATCTTGCGTTAACCTGTTAAAAAAATTTAGTTCAGTGACTCCAGTTCAGCAGCATATCAGCTGAAATTGTTTTACACAGTGTTGAATACTTTTACATCAGCAATTAACCTTTTAGTCTTCTGCCATTCAGGTGAGTATCTAGCATCAAATGATCTTTTGAGCACCAGAAAAGAAGTATGGCTTTTTAGGAGTGCTGCACTATATTCATAATGTTGATTAAGCTTTTTGAGTGTTAGACACGCATTTTGAATTGCAGGAAGCTGAGGAAAAGGGGAAGACCACTGGTGATTCATGGAGTGCTTTGCTGCAGGTTGTAGACTGCCTGAAGGTGCAACTAGGTCTTAGGGTGATGTAGTGATGACAGTGCCTATAGGCCCTATTGGCTTACTCCCTCTCATGGCTGGGGACTCGGGAAATTTGCTAGCCCACTGACTGCCACAGCTTATGACACAGCCTCAGCATGGAGGCTGCACTCGAACAGCTTTGGAGCTGTTGGCACCTTGAGCGAGTTCAGCCACAATTTGTCATGCATGATCTGTGGTGAATGAAAAGGGGGTGTAATTCCTCCCCAGAGAAAAATGACAGTACAAGCACAAGGCTCTTTTTGTGGAGCAATAAATAGACTGTTTCTTGAAGCTTTGAGAGGAGAGACTTTAGGAGGAAAAGCAACACATTTAAAATGACAGAAAATAATTGGAGTAACTTCACAGACTCGTCGTATCTGGCTTTGAAAATAAATGCCCTAAAATTGCCTTGGGATTTATATTGCAACAGGAAATCATTAGCTGATGACAATATGATATTTTATTGACATCTTGTAAGTACACCCTTCCTGAAATGTTTTCCATTTTAAAGCAAGATTATGAGTTTCAGCTATACCAAAATCATATCATTCTCATTTTATTTATGTTCCTTTCTGTAAGACACAATTTTAACTACTTACGAAAACCATGTATGAATTACTTCTGAGATTTAAATGTGTCTTGAAGTAGAACTTAAAAAAGATGTGGCTGAGATCAACAGACAAGACTTATGTAAGACTTACATTTTGCTGTCATGTTGAAGCAGTTTGTAAAGAAAAGGTATCTTTTATTGGACAAAATGAGATAGCTGTATTTACTAAACTATAGATGCTCAGATATCTTGCCACCTATTATACTTTAATCAAATAACAAAGCTACTTTCCTTACACTGTTAGAACTGTACACTGTCTTTTATACAGCATGACTCTTGCAGAGTCTTATATGGGAGTTTTTCTTTAGGAGTTCCTTACGCTGTTACAGATTTTTGAATACAAAAGCTCAAGATATATATTAAGCTTTTGTATTTTCTTTTGATATAGGCTATATGTGTGGGCTCAGAAAGTATGCAGATAATGTATCCTGCAATCTTCGACCAGCTATTGGCCTTTGTAGAATTTTCCTGCAAACCTCCACAGTATGGACAGCTGGAAACAAAGCACATTGCAAATGCAAAGTATAATCAGGTAATTCATTAAATCTCATTTCACTTGGCTGGTGAACCCAATTCAGCTTCAGATATAGGTTGTTTAGCAAGATGCTTTTATTCCATCTGGAAACATTTGTTGTGCGTGTTGTGTAATAAGTTAATTTATTAGTATTTTTTACATGCTTTTGTTATCTTTGTTTGCTCCCTTTGAAGTATACTTTGCTTTTATAGTTTGTATTTCTCCATGTAGGAAGGGTCTTGCCTGGACACCAGACATAGTGAATGTGTCTGAATTTGTCCACTTACTTAATCTAAACCAACTTTACCTACATGTGATACCAAATTTAATAGAAAGACATGATAATTTTGAATGGAGAAAATTCCCTCAAGCTGCAAATTTTTGAATTGCACATACTGTAGAGAAATAGGACAATAATGTTCAATAATTCTTTTTCTCTGTGTACTCTGCTGTTCACTAAGCATGAGCATCTGATTCAGTGTAATCGAAGAGGTAACTATTACGTATGTATTAATTCTTCTTATTCTATTTGTCCTGCAACACAATGGAATCACACTAGATACAACTATTTGCGCCGGTGAGTTAAATTTCCTTAAAGATTGTCCTAATGTAGTTGCTTGCCTAGACTGCAACATTTCTTCTACTTAAATGTACTTTACTTCAAGGTAGAGTACATTTTCATAGTCAGACTACGTTGTATTTGCAGTTTTGTTGCTTGGACTGTATTCTTAGCAAACCTTGCATGCATTAAACTGAAAGTTCAATGCAAAACATGCGTTTTCTGTTCCTTAATTAATAGGTTTTCACGTATAGTTCAGTAATTTACTAATGTCTTTTCCTAGGCGGAATGGGTAGCACTGAATTACGTACCATTTGCTGAGAGATCATTGGAAGTTGTTGTGGACTTATACCAAAAGACAGCTTGCCATAAAGCTGTGGTAACAGAGAAAGTTCTTCAGAACATTATTAAGGTAAAATTTTGTTCTGCAAATGCTCTGAATTTAATGAGCTTGTATTGAAAATCATTAGTTTTATTTTGAGCTAGTGTTGATAAACACTTTCTGGGAAGCTTAAAGCTTTAGTAAACAAATTGATACTTTATGAAGATGAGCAGCAGGTAGTAATTTCTTCTGAAGCTGCAAGGCTAGTGATTAGGCTATATGTATTGTTCTTTAGCTGGATAATGTCAGCATTGGTATTTCAGTATTAAGATAAAAATTTAACAAATGTTTTAGGCCACAAAATATAAATCTTTGAAAGTATTATGCATCTGAATCTGATAAGCAGGCCTCTTAGTATGGCATTGAAGGCCAAAGACCAGTTTCTGTAGACTGGCATATATATTTCGAGGATGTGTGCTCTAGCTATTACTTCTGATTTACTTTTAATGACTTCATGTGTCATTGATGTAGCTGTGAAATGTTATGGGTGCACAAATGTGCCTTTAAAGTGAAATTGCCAAACTCCTAACTATTTTTGGCCTTGTTTCCATTTAGCAAGTAATTTTGTTAAATAATTGAAGTAGTAGTAAATGTCTGGAGAAAAAAATGAATGTGACCTAAGTTTGTTTGTAATGACTTGTCTGACATCAGGTTGTTCGTGGATAGAAATTTAGAAACCTGAATGTGTTTAAAATAGTTATGTGGCATTGTTTGGAATCTATTTTGAATTAAATATTTGTATTTCTAAGTTAAGGCAGTTGTTTTCCACTTATCTTTTAATGGGATAGGTGAAACTGATATAAACATTTTTCTTTAACATTCAAGGTCGATAATAATGTGATCCATTGCAGTAGATAAAAATGGTTTTGAAACTATTTTTCACATCTCTAAAGCCTATGTTGTTGTTGTAATTGGATTTAACCCCTGCGAACAACAGCAGCAGAAAGAAATACTCTGTTTAGGATTAGATCCTAGCTCTCCTAATTTTTGGCAGTAGTTAATAAAAATTGACTCACTCTGGAGAGCAAGAGTGAGTCTCCTCTTTCCTCCCTTTACTTTCCTCAAATCAGATGCTTCACTAAAAGCATTGGGGCAATATGCATAATACCCAAATTTAGTCACTATGTATTTGAAATGTAAATTAAATAGTTTTCCAGGATAACTTGGTATCAGGCTCTAGTTAGTTTGACTAACAATGCTAAAAGGAATACCTATAGTGTAAATAGTACATATGCTTAATGTTTTTAAACTCATTAATGACTTTCTTTTATAGATACTGAAGCCATATTTCTACCTGAAAGACTTAAAATTTGCTGTGTTTCCATCTGATATTTATATGAGTTGTATTGCAGCCTTTATCTTAGAATTTCACTCACTGTTTTTGCTTTTAAACTTCATTTGTTGTAACAGTCAGCAATGACCAAGTTCCTTGAGTGGTTATGCATACAGTTCAACTTATGCATATTAGGAAAAGTTGGAATTTAATGAGGCCTTTTTTTCTTTAGTGCGGAAGCACTTGTGATAGCTTTCTAGGAATGGGACTAAACTCTGCAGAATACACTTATGATAACAAACTGCCTGCAATCTGTTAGATGTTAGGAAAGCCCATCTGTCAGTCTTAGCAGAAATGGTGGATGGCAATACAGAAACAGAAAAATTAGTGTGGGATTTCATAGTGGAATTGGTAATGGATTAACTCTGACTTCTAACCTTGTACTCAGCAACAGACCTGTGCTTTAGTCAGCTGGTATATGGTAAATCAACTTTATATTTTTAAAAAGAGCAACATATACCAGCAGAAAAGGTAAGGATATGTACTGTCATGTGTGATGATGTCTGCCAAGATCTGCATAAACCTGTTATATTCTCACATTTTTCTGAGCAACTATAAACTTTCTTTTAACATTCATTTTGCAGACACTAAGGATACCTCTTAGTCTGAAATATTCCTGTCCTTCTGAAAGCACATGGAAGCTAGCTGTTTCCTCTCTTCTCAAAGTTCTCTCTATTGGACTACCTGTTGCAAGGCAGCATGCATCTTCTGGAAAATTTGACAGTATGTGGCCAGAGCTAGCGAATACTTTTGAAGACTTTTTATTCACCAAAAGGTAAGCACAATAGCACTTTTTTTTTTTTAAAACTAGCAAATATTTGTAAGTAATTTGTACAGTAAATGTATCAGTAGAGTTTATTAAAAATAGTCTTATCATTAGAGATGTTTGTTATCTGGAAATTATTTTAATAAATGAAGGAAAAAAGGTAACCAGTCTGTCTACTTCAAAAAAGTACACTGTTAGAAAGTAGTAAAAAAAAAAAAAAAAAAAGGTGAAATGTCAGAGCAAGAGCGAGCTCAGCAGCCCTCTTGAGTAGAACGCATAGCCTTTCTGAGCAGGCCAAGGCTTTTCTGGATGGACTCCCAAGGACGGTTATTATAGATTTGACAGAGAGTTACTGATGTGTACTCAGTTTGTTTCTTTTTTTCACTTTGAACAGAATTGCAACAATAATTTTTTTTTTTTCTTAGTTAAGGTAAACACCATTAGCCATATATGTATGTCCTTGAGTTCCATCTTGAAATATTCCACTTACTCTGAATTTTGGAAAATTATTTCTTAGATTGCTGTTCACTTAGAAGCCCATAGTTATCTTGCATTTGTTTCTACCCAAGATAAACTGACTGCACCTTAATAATTAACCATGCTTTTTAATACTTTGTGAATAATATAGCTAAATATTCAGATTTATAACTAGACAGACAGGCAAATGTGTAAGTACATGATAATCTCTCAGGAATGGAAGTCTGTAGATGTGGATGGGTTGAGGAAGTCCAGAAGTGAAAAATAATAACCATCTGAGACAATCTGATCTATTAGTTTGTTCAGTTGAAAGAATACATCATTAGCAAGATGGCAAGTCTTCAGAATATGGTAGAAGAATGCTTCAGAGAAGAATTTTTATTGTTCCTTGAGAATGGGTGAAAATTTATTTCAGTTCAGCAAATATTATCTAGGTTAAACGTTAAGGAAACCTTTTACTGTAAGGGAGGTTAGATACTGTAGAAGATTCCTTAGGAGCAGTATGTAATTTCCATCCTATATGAACACCTGTGGGTAAGCATCTTTTAGGTGTAGTTTAAGTATATCTAATGGTGTCTCAGATTAAAGGACAATGTGGAATATGAAAAACTTAATTCCCTGATTTTCTGTGTTTATGCTGATTTCAATAATGAATTAATCTTTCTTTTTAATAGAAAACAGTAGGGTTCTGTACCTAACACTAATATGCTGTGTATTTGTGTGTGTATAGTTTTCAAACACACAAAAATCAGCAACCAAACACAGCTGTATTTACTAATGATGAATAAATAGCAGCTTGCCCAAAACAGACAAAAACTAAATACCAACGGAACTTAATTTTAGACACACATCCATTCATGAAAACATTTGTAATAATGAATGGTTTTGGAATTTCATCAATAGGGTTACATGACAACTGAATGAAAAAACCTTTCTTTTGCATGTACTTCAAACAAATACTGTTAAATAGGAGGACCTTAAAATAAAAAAAAGCTCATCACGACATCATAAAAGACACTTTAATCATCCAAGTTTGTGTTTTTATGCTTCACAGTTTCTTTAATTTGAAATAGTCTTTGCAGTATCTTGTTTAGATTTGTTTTCAGCTGTGGTTAGTAGTCCTGCTTCCATTCCGAGACAGGCAGTGCAGATCAGCTAACATCCTATAATCAATATCATTGCTGGGTTTACAAAATCAAAATTAAGGTTTTTCAGGTTATTGTAGGAGAATGTATATTCACAATATATTCCCAGTTACTCTGGGAATATGTACTACTACTTGCTGTAAATTAATTATTCCTAAATATCTGTAAAACAGATGAAACATACCCATTTTGCATGTTTTTAGCTGACCCAGACTGGCACTCCTGCAGTTTTTGGGTATTAATCGTTCATAAAGCCAGGGAAGTAAGATTATCACAGATTTTCAATGTAATTCAAGATAATCCACTATCATCGGCATGACCTTTTTGACCAAATATGTTGTTCGTTTTTCTTAATTTACAGTGAGTGATTTATACTTTTCTTGAAAGTTGTTCCAACCATAGAAATCCCATCTTAACATGTTGCTTGCTAGAAACAATCACTGTTGGCGTTAATTCTAATAGCTTTTGCCAGCTGTCATACATGGGTGAATATTGTCTGGAGGTAGAGGAAAAATAGTACTTCTGTGATTTATTTATGACGCCCTAAAACTTGTATGTCTTTGCTTAAGTCTGGTTTTGCCTCTTTAGAGACCAGAGTGTATTCTATAATTTTACAAACAAAATGTGTTTTAGGAATCAGCATTTTCATCAGAATGAAAGATGTTCTCTCACTTAGAAGCTTTTAGGTTCAAAATAATTTAAAATATTAAAAGTAGGCTGGTGGTTTATAGAACATAATGGCTACAGCAGGATAATTTGTCCTGTTCTTGTAATAAATGGCCATTATCATTACTCTTCCAGGCTTGTTATGAGTGAATGATTTTTGCTTATATAGTTGTACATTGTATGGCTATTGAGCGTCTGGTTATGGTTGGGGGGTTTTTTGCCCCCCTAATGTCTATCTTTTTTTAAATAGCAGTTTGTCTTCCCATGTGCATGGTTCTTCTAAACAGTGCTTAGTAGCTTTAGGGTAGATAACCTTTCTGTTCCCTCTATCAGTCTGAGTCTTGTGGTCCTAATAAAAGTTAAAGCTAAGAAGGAATACATCTGCCTCATGCCAGTAGTCAGGACTATGAGTAATAGCAGTCATTTCTCCTTTTCTTCATCCTCTTCCTCCTCCTCCTCACAATGCTCCTGAAGCGTGCCTCTCTCGCTGTGATACAAGGAGGGCCCTAGAGATAGCTATGGAAGTTCTCCACGTTGAGGTAATTCTCTTCTGATTTCCTTTGGTTAAGTCCTGCACTTCTGTGCAAGATACTGTGAAACTAGCCTTGGCAAATGGGACAACCTGTCCCTTTTGTGTTAAAATTTTCTAAATTGTGTCTTTTAGTGGATTGTAATTGCAGTATAGTCAGTCTCTTACATTTGTAGTTGTTCCATTTCAAAGTGTAAATAGAATTCAGAATTTTAAAATTTACTGTGTTCTTTCAATATTTTTTTTCTTTGTGATAGTTCTTATAGAAAATACATGTTAATTGTAGTGGTGTCATATTCCATAGTGATTTGGGAGAATATCTTCACTGTTTTGAAAGTAACAGCTAAAATGTATGGCTGAATTGAGGTGCATGTCAACCTTCAGATTATAGGAGAAGGCAAAGGGAATTTATTTTCCTTTCCAACTGTCCGTGTTGGTTCTTTATTTTAGGGTAGCTAGGTAGTATAGGTAGTATAAAAACTGTTTTTCGTGTGTTCCCTGATCTATTTATATTAACAATGAGTTGTGTTTTTTCAAACTTTTGGTAGTACTTGGATTTTTGTCTGTATTGCCAAAATCAATTAACCAAGACACAGATGAGAAGACTAAGACCCTCTGCTCTTAGTTAGATTAGTGACTGTAAACTTAACTTGGTTTTAGTGATCTGGCTAACCATAACTGTGTCTTACTGTGACTCAGTTATCCCTGGTGGCTTTTCAACTTGCAAATATGCAGTGCAGGACAGGGGGTTTATTAAGTCAGGTGCAGAAGTGTACAGATCTGGCTGCACTGCTGAAGATCAGCATGGATTGAAAAGTTCTGGAGCACAAAGAATTTGGAAAATGCAATTCAGAGATACCACAAGGGGCTGTTGGTGAGACAGAGTAACACCACTACTGCATTAACTGGCTTTTTATTGTTATCCAACACATCACTCCATGTGACAGGAATACAGTTAGATATATTCAGTTAGATCTGAATATGGTTAGAACTGAAAATTTACTTTCTTATGCCTGCATTCTGTAATTTTTCTGAAGCTCTGTTTAAAGGAAACTGAAACGCCTTATCACAAAGAAACTTACTTTTCTTCCTTCACTCCTGTATACCTTTTCATACTCCACACTTTCCACTATTTAAACTACATGTTCCATGCTATTATCTATCCTAGCTTCATGCAAAGCTAGGTAAATATCTTCATTTTTTACCTTCTCTTCAAGCCATTATTCTTCAAAGCTGACTTAGCACTGCTGGGGTCATTCTAAATTTGAAACATCCGCATCTGTGTAAAACTTGCTAACGTCTTATTGCAGTCAGCCCTTCTAGCAACACTGCATAACATATTTGGCTAGTTTTTCCCTTCAGCTTTGTTCTTTAAAATATCCCAGTGCATATTGTCTCATTTTTGTATGCACATTCTCCAAGTCTCTACCTGACTGAGGATAGAGTAGAAAGATAAAACTTTTTCCTCTTTCACTGATGATCTAAATTTGTAATCAACATTTTAATAATTTTTCTAGTCTAACTCACAATTCTTCTAATCACTGTGGTCCTAGAAATCACATGTGTAGATAGTGTAATATTGCTTCTACCAGTGAAACTGAGTTGGCTTTGGTTAGGCAAGAGGTCACTGTAGTTAGAACCCTTCAATTAAAGCTCTGTAAATCTCTGTTTAACATAGTGAACCTCCCCTGCATGGTCTTGTCTCTAGCTTTTAGACAGGAACAGATTTCAGGCCAGCTACAGGCTGAAAGAGAGGAGATACTCATTGATGTTTAAAAAGTACAAAGCACAGCAGAAATGGTCTCCACAGTTTTGTACATCAAGAAATTTCAAATATAGCCAAAAGAGCCCAGGTAAATGAAAATGGAAAATGTTACTGTCATAGAGAATTAACAACTTCCAAGCAGTAAGTTTTGGTTTGTTTTTTGTTTCTTTTTAAAAGCAAGCTACAGCTGAGGAGGCTCAATAATCTTGATTTTTATTATAAATCAAAATGACATTTAAAAATTAATACATTTCTTGTAAATTAATTTACACAACTGTCTTCTAGTAAGAGGCTGGTCTGTTTATTATTTTATATCATTCTTCTTTCTCAGAGACTTTCATGGAAGCATGTCAAGCTATTATATAAAATAAAACTCAACAAATGTGTATATATATAATTTACCAGAGCAGAAGTCTGTGCTCACATGAGGGAATTAAATCAATACTCTCAAAAAAGATGGTTCAGAGCAGAGTGCTGCTGTGCACAGCAGGACTCTGGGTGGCTGTTAGCTCTTTGTTGTTAGGCTCTAAAGCCCTCCCTAGACAGTGGGCAGCATCTGGGAGCTCTGTACCTAGGAAAACCTTTACATAGCAACAGTCTGCATTGCACTGCCTCTTATCTTCCTCTGCTCTTGACCCTTCTGGTACAGTTTTTGCTGTATTGCATCAGACCAGCAAAGTTCTGGGCCCCTAGATAGATGTTTCATATAAACACCTTACAAAAACCTATTTACTTGGAGTAATTTGCTACTTGAACAAGTGTGTAGCGTAACTGTAGCATATATGAAAAATGAGATATGGATGACTGGACAGAAAGGTCTTAATACTTCTTTAAAATAAACTTCAGCTCAGAAAGTCAATCAGTCAAATTAGGAAGTGTCAGAATGAAAGCTTTCCATGTATTTCAACATGACCTGAATTTGTAGGCAAATTTGAAGGTTTTGAATAGTTAACTTTATATATTACAGAAGGTACTGACTGAACAGCTACTCAGTATTTTATTTTATTCTTTGTTTTCAACATATAACTCTAAAACTCCTGACTGCCTAAGACAGAAACCAATAATAAATACAGTATTTAATATTTTCTTTTTTGGGTTTTTTTCTAGTCATACATGTAACACTTGAGTGTTTCACAGACAGTGGTGAAGTTACCTACATAAATTCCCTTTACGGAAGGGAGATAGATTTATTTTTCAAGCAGGAACATTAGTACATACTGTCATAATTGTCAAAACTGAAAATTAGCTGTAGGTGTGCAGACTGAACTTCAGGTCTCTCATGCTAAGCACCCAGAAGATGGGGGGAAAAAAGCCTGTCTTGGAAAAATCTTACTTGATTAGATCAACATCATATAGGAGCACTGGGAAAGAACAAAATACCTGTTAGTTAAACTAACCAGATTTGAATGAGATTTAGAAGCCTCCAGAGTTCTTAAATCTTCATTAAAATTGGCAATGGAATGGAGAAGACAGGCCCAGATTAGTACCCTTATGAGGACAAGGCTGGCACAGGTCCAGTTGTACATTTAGCAGCTGCCTTGCCAGTGAGCATGTTCTGAACTACCCACCTTGTCTCTTGTTTCCTGCGGAGGAATGTGAGGTGCGGAAAAGCTGGGGGCTGGGGAGGGAGTTTGGAAATTAGCCAAAGGATGCCAGTCTGCTTGTCACTACAATACTGCACTGATTCCTCTGCTTACAGAACTTGGTTCTTTGTTCAGTCCAGAGCTCTGTTTTCCTTGCATCTGCCTATTCTGCCATAAATTAGGCAGGGAATGTTGTGGCAGGTTGACCCTATCGTTTTCCTTCCTTCTCAGTAGTGACCATCCTGTGTACTTACTCAGATGGTTTTTCTGGAGGAAAAAAAAAAAAAGTATTATCTAATTTAGGATGCATCGTAACACACAAGTATACACAATAGCAGCAAGTTGAAGTACCACAGGCAATCTTAATTCCAGTATTTCTAACCATTCCTTTCAAATTGTCAAATTTCCAAACTGTTCCTCAGCTTGAAGATATTATCATTATTTTAAGAAAGGATGCCTAAAAAGAGTGCAAGGTGACCACAGAGTGATATTTTCATGATACGCTCCTTCAGCCTTCCCATTTACATAGGTCGGAAAGTTCTTGTACCACAGGTTGTCATTGGCTCATAATTGATTTTACTTCTAATAATTTCACTAACTGTGTGTTGAATCTGTGTAGATCTTAGCACACAATCCTATGATTATGGGATTATAAGCAAGGTATTTCAGCATTTATATGTTGTGTGAACTACCTTCTTTGATTCACAGAGTGCTCACTTTAGGTGTTTTATTTCAGAGTAGTTCTAGTCTGGCTTCCTGTCATGCAAGCATCTGTGAGAGCTTGGAGTACATTTTTTGGCTTAGTTTCATTGAAAATTAAGCCAGTGCTATGCACGTGTAAGACCAGACATGAACCAAGGTTTATAAACAGGGATGTCTAAAAGTTTAACTTGAAAAGCCCTTGTCTGATCCAGACTAAAACAGTGATGTAGGCACATCAGCTGAAGTAGTTGATTGCTGTCTAAGTAGGAGGCCTTTGCTCTTTCTGTCCTGCTGAGGAACTTGGCCCAATAACTCAGCAGGAGCATAATCCAGCAGAGGAAAGGGATTTGAACTCATTGAACAGGTAGACCACTAAGTACAAGGAAGGACTCAATAAATGAGATAAAACTTCACCAGAGAAAACAGCATAACCAATGACTGGCATAAAATTTCCAATGAAAAGATAAAAGATTTCCAAATTTACAAGCAGGTAAGGTAGGATCTTGTAAAGTGTTGGGTAATTTTCAAGGTTCAATCACTTATGGACAGTTCATCTGTAAATAAATTTTGATATACAGGGAAGAACAAACTGTAGAAAGGTGTGAATCTCTTCAAAATTTTTGTTTGTAAAATGGATTGGTCTCCATAAAATTAATTAAGAATAAGAACAGATATATCAATTCAGTTATCAAGGAACAAGACAAAGTAATGTCCCATTAATGAAGAGTGTGTTTCATTAATGCAGAGGGAAATCTAAAATAAAAATTAGGATTTTTTACGGATGTACTGCTGAAAATTAAGTCTCTTATCTTGCATAGTGAGAGGAAAAAATGTAATAAACTGTGATCCCCTGATGATACCTTCACAGACTTGTCTAAACAGATATTGTGACTTTTGCACATATAAGACAAGAAAGATTACTTCGAGATGCATACAAAAAATGGTGTTAGTGATGCAAGTCCTTAATCAGGTCCATCAGTTGTAAATCTTCAATTTTAGTGTTTTACTACTTTTTTCCTTTGAATCATTTTTATCATCATTAGTCATAAGATTTTATTCTAAAATGTTAATCATTACCATATAATAGTACAGACTTGGTGCAAGTAATAACTTCAGATGTAATGCATTTTCTCATACTTATCTCCTTACACATGTTGTGAATTTAAAAGTATAACATAGTATGTTTATTTTTAGTACACCTCCTGATAATCTCTCAATTCAAGAATTTCAGAAGAATGAGAGTATTGATGTTGAGGTAAGGAGACTGTAACAAATACACTGTTGAATGTAACTGATAGTGACATTCAGAGATTGCATTTGGTTCTGAAATAATTTTTTGAGAAGTTACCCATTTAATGTTTTTTCTGTGATACTGTTCTCCTTTTGAAAAACAAGACAGGAAATTCATAGGCTCAGAATTTGGCTACTTCAGAGTTAAGCAAAAAGTAGGAAGCAGCATGCCAAAAACTACTTCTTGTCCACTCAAGTTCAAAACAGCGTGAAGTCGATAAACCAGAATATGTTTCTGCCTCTAATCCATTACCTGAATCTTACTTATCATGTTGCTGCCAAGCAATTACACAGGTAATTGTAAACCATGGAGGAAGTTGACAATTAAACCTGAAGTGAATGCTTTCTGTGTTGAGGGGAGGGGATTCAGTCAGCAATGACATTGTTGCCCTCCAGATATGTTCTCAGTACTGAAAAGCTTGTGCATAAATGAAGAAATGATGTCTTGTTTGTGCAGTACAGAGACCGCTGTAATTGTAAAAGAGATCATGTATGGTTGGATAAGGCTGAAGCAAATTAAGAGATGATGGTACTTGGGATGAACAGGGACTGGTCCCCTTTCACTCCAGGACAAAGAGGTGCAGCAAACTAGGGATTAGGGGTACAAAGGAAGAGGAGTTGCAGAGAAGACATGACAGCATCTGTGGGTTTGATCGCCTGTGAAAAGAGGTGAACTCACTTTGTTCCTGAACAGGAGCATCAAGACCAAGGATAGAAATCACTTCAGTTAATGTGCATTGCCTTAAGCTCATTTAGGTAATTAACTCACTTGTTCTGCTTTGCTGATGTCACATTGTAAACATGGGATATATGTGTCAATGTCATAGTGAGAATATTGAATTGGGTGGAGGGAGAGGGAGATTCCTGATGTTAGATCTTCTCTTTTCAAACCATAAATTCAGTTTGAAGAATGCCAGTGGAAAACTGAGCGATAACTGCTTCAGAAACTGACAAGTGTGTGGGGGGGAAAAGTTTATTATTTCAAGTTGTTACATGCAAGACCACAATTTTTGGACATATCTGCAAATTTTAAAAGCTTAACATTGGAAGATACTGTGAAGTTTCATTAGGCATGTCTCTCGTTTAATGTTTCCGTCTTCTTCATTCTAGAATTACAGAAAACCAATATAAGTATATTTAATTTATTTTAGGTGGTACAGCTTATCAGCACGGAGATACTACCATATGCTAATTTTATTCCTAAGGAGTTTGTTGGTCAGATAATGACTATGCTCAATAAAGGCTCAATACATTCTCAGTCATCCTCCTTTACAGGTATCGTACCTGAATGACAAAAGATACAGCATTTAAATATACTAGAAAGTAATAAAAATGTTGAGACTACTTATTGCGATAAAGACTTGAAGTTCCATGGCATGTATTCAGTATAGACTGTTTGATATCCAACTTGTTTTTATAAACTAGATTTTATTTCATGGAAGTTGCTGAGCATTCCTTGCAATTTTTTTAAAAATCATTTCCATCTTGGTCAGTATCATATATAATATTGTATTTGTGTTACTTTATATTTATACTTTCTACCTAGTTTGTTTTGCATTGTGCCAGCTGAAATCGTTCTAACAATAATTTCAGACAATTGTGAGACAGACATAATATCCTGTTCTTAAAAGCTAAATGACCTTAGTGTAACTATATGGCGTACCTAACCAGATACATTATCTGGTTAAGAGATGGCTTTTCTGGTTAAGAATAAACATTCACAGTTTTTTGAAATGGACATAAGCAATTCAGAGAAATATTTGGATTGTATAGTACCAAATATTAGTACTCATGATATAGAACTGGGGTTGCTGTTTGGGTTTTTTTAAATTGATTTAATCTATTTTATTATTAAAGCAATGTCAGATAGGTGGCAATGTTATGTATGTTATCTTTTATTTTTGAAACTATTGTGATTGTTGCACAGTCACCTTAGAATGTATTTTTAATATTTGTTCTTATCACTTAATATTTTTAAATACTAGGGGAGGAATAATCTTATTGCAAAATACAGTAAACTGATTGAAATGCAACATTTAGTGTATTGGCATGCACACTGCACAATTAAATATGACATTTTACTTTCACAGAAGCTGAAATAGATATTCGAATGAGAGAGGAGTTTTCTAAGGTGTGTTTTGAAACGCTGCTCCAGTTTTCATTCAGTAATAAAGTCACAACTCCTCAGGAAGGCTACATCTCTAGAATGGCACTTTCTGTGCTCCTGAAAAGGTCACAGGATGTATTGCATCGCTACATAGAAGATGAGAGGTTAAGTGGCAAATGTCCTCTTCCACGGTATGTATGTTGTCTTTAGGAAGTGAAAGGTATTACCAGTACTTCATGAGAAGAAGGTTGCATTCAAAATATCACTCAATCATTTAAAATACTGGGGGTGGGGGTGGGTGAATTTTAAAGCCACAGAAATGTTTGTAGGGAGGACATTTCAAAGAAAATGTTGATACCATTTTTTTGTTGAAAAAGCTTTAAATAATAATGATTGTATTCAGTGCTGTTACGTAGGCAATAGGAATGTAACTTAGTATCTAACATTTTCTGTTAGTGCGACAATATTTCTCATACCTATAACATAGTTCTGATTTCCCCTTACTTCCAGTCTAAATTGAGAAATGCAGTCTCCTGAAAAATAAGATAAAATATCCAAACAGTCACATTGTGAAGCATCACTCAAGTAATTGTTCTTGAAACAGAAAAATTGACTGAAGTACCAGGAAATTATTTAAAATGGGAACTTACTTAAATATCACTTAACTTTTGAAGGTTTTGATGATGAATGATGAAGTTGGATTATTTTCATGTTACAGTTAATCATGTACATGAGTATTTTCAGATTGAGATGTGTGTGCCGTACTGCTTCCAGTATCAAATTTAAAGCTATCCTAGCTGAGAGACAACAGCAACGATGGTGGGGAAGTTAAAGACAAATTACAGCCTTAATCTCTATATATCTTTTTTTTTGGTACACTTCATTGCTCTGTTTCCATTACATGTTTTTTAAATGTTGTGTAAGTTTCATAGAAAACTTATATTCCTGAGACAGAAATGAGGAGTTGACTGTTTGCATTTTTCTCTTTGTAGGCAACAAGTAACAGAAATCATATTTGTTTTAAAAGCTGTCAGTACTCTCATAGATTCACTTAAAAAAACTCAACCGGAAAATGGTAAGTTATTGTTAAACAACATGGTTCTAAACAAGGTAACATTTTATCTGCCACAAAGATATATTTATCCTTTCCTGTAGTAATTTTCACACAGATTTGAAAGAAGTGTAATGTGTAAGATTTTGGTATTTTGTATAATTCTGTGTATATGCAGGTGGCAGGTAGACTGAAAGAAACCCCACAAAGTTTTTCCAGTATACCTAAAAGTATAAGGTCCTAAGATATATTTAATAAAATAGAAAGCTTCAATTTACGGTGTCTTTTATTGATAGAGCTTGGTGTCTTCTAAAAAACCCCAAAAACTTCCGTAAAATGTTAATAGAATTCTTAAATATATGTGCTCCTGTCTACATCCTTTTTTATTCTTGTGATACCTTTATAGGTTGCTATGTATCAACATTCACATAGGTGCACTCTGCAATTAAAGGGGTGTACAAGTGAAACGCATGGGCAGGGGTCTTGCTTTCCTTATCTTTCTGCTCTAGTACTTCCTGTCCCGAGAAAGATGTCTTAGTTCATTGATGTAAAGGGTTGACAGGTGTATCTGGGGGCCTGAATTAAATGGAAGACCTTAACTTCATTTATAATCATGTGTCCTGTTCTTCCAGTAAACTGCACCTATTCTATGCATAGAGAATTCCCACCAGAAAACTTAGTCACAAGTCTTAGTTGAATCAGCTGTATTGGACTCTGCAACTCTGACAGAATTGCATATACAACACTTCCCTCTACCTCCCTGCTTTTTGATATTATGAGGAACAGAAAAAGCCTTTCCAATCCTCAAAACAAACAAACCAGCCTTTCCAGAAAGGTTTCATGAAAGAGGCAGCACCTCACTTGCAGCATCACTGAGCAGCCAGATTTATGATAATGTGGTTTCCAAGGCTGATGGCAGGAGGCTGCTAGGGCAGAACTATGCCAGGATACATAAAGACTTTTGGCAAACCCTGAAGGCAACTGAAGTGCTATTTTGGTGGGCCTCTCTCTTAGAGGGGTACAACAGCCAATTCAGCTGGACTGTTTCCCACATCCCTCTTCCTGCAATGAGAGAAATTTTTCACCTGGTCCATATGTGGCAGTGGTTGCCAAACCTCTTGCATATTTTCTTTTGAAGACAACCACAGGACAAATTAGTCCCACTTTACTCCTACTTCGTCTAGCTTTTAATAATTTTATTTCTTTAAGAAAACAATGTCATCTGAAATCACGGTTTTGCTGTTTATTGAAAACTGAGCTTAAACAAAGCTAAGCAGAGAAGTGACATAATAAATAAAATTAATGCTACAATGTTTAATTTCCCTTGTTGGACTAACAAACTTTACCATGGATATTTTTCTGTCTTGGTCCAGTGTTTCTCCCTCTGCTTTCTATAGCTCTTGTAATCTGGAATGATTTGAAATTAATACAAGGCCTCAAGTTTCCAAAAGTGAAATGTGCATCCAATTAAATGTTCTGTCAATAGCTGAGAAAAGCAGACAGAAAATGTATGCGTATTACAGATTTCATAAAAGTATTATCTTCAATTTGTCAGTTCTTCATCCAGAAAACAGAATGACTCATATGTAGAAACACAGGTGTGTATCACAATTTTATTATATCCCATCTGGCTTCCAGCTGCTGTTGCAAAAGAAAATCCTACATCATGTCTGAGAGCCCTATACAAATGTCATAGTGTCTATATAGCACTAAGTACCTATATTTAGGTACCTGAATGTGCCCTTATTTATACAGGTACTGATAAAACCTGTTGTAAGAATTTGGACAGTAAGTGATGCAGTCTGTTTTTTTTCTTCATTGCAGTTGATGCTAACACATGGGCACAAGTTATTGCCTTGTACCCGACTTTAGTAGAATGTATCACCTGCTCATCCTCGGAAGTGTGCTCTGCTCTGAAAGAGGCACTGGTTCCCTTTAAGGACTTCATGCATCCACCAGCATCCAAGGTACAGAATGGAGAGTCTTGACCCCATAAACATTTTTTTTATTCTTGAAGGAAAAAAAGTATCCAAAAATGTTTGTTCCCCGGGTGAAGTTTCTCTGAGGAAATCTCTTGTGACTAGTACTTTGGCAACCAGTGCTGACTGCCTTTTAACTGTACTAACAGGAGCTCAGTAATTCATGAATACAGGTTAGATCTCAAAGGTTCCAGAGTGCGTAGCAGTGCAAACCTGTAATAAATTTAACTGAATAGTTGGAATCATTTATAATCTAATGTACTTGCTACAGTATCTTGAAGTGGTGATTGAAAAGTGGGCTTATGTACAGCTTGTTGTGTATGTGTTAATGATGTAATTAAAAATATTTCAATTCAGTCAGATTTATTAGGCTGGTGTTTTGCACCCTTTTTTTGAAGTACAAATTGTACTAAAATTTTATGCAAGATGGTACTGTAACATTCCATATATCTGTAACCAGCCTTTGTAAACAAAGGGAACTGATATACTTGTGTGTATAATAAATGGTACAGTTCTGTATAAAATAGTTGCATTTATTATTTAAATTCTTTTTAAAATATTGATAATGTTAAATGCTTGAAAATGTATTTATTATAAGTTGTATGCTTGCATTTTTACTTACAGTTCCGCCTTTTAAATTACCAGATATGCTTATTCATATCTGACCATGTTGTTAGTTTTGCTTAATTGAATGTATCTTCTCTGTGGCCACTGGACATCTAACAAACAGTCATATGACAAAAAGTTTCAGCAAGCAGTCAGTAGTCTGCTGATCTCAAACTTCAAAGTAGCTGACCTGAAATAAGTTTGAATATGCAGAAATTCACTGTAGCACTTCAACACTACCATACCTCACTTCATAATATATTTGTTTAAAGATGTCTGTTCCTACTCAACTCCTCTAACCATTTCTGTATCTGCAGCCTTGCTTAAAAACAAAAACAAAACAAAAAACCCACACATATTTGAGGGATGTTAGCCTTTTTTGACCTTCTTGGCAGGTATTACAGTGTTTGAATCGTGACTCAAGAAAGGTGATTTCAAATATCTGAAATACTTGGCTGTAATATTTGGTTCAGTAATTTTAAGCGCTTTGTTTTGTAATGTCTTTTCAACCCAAACAAATTGTTCTAATCTTTTAATTATAAACTGTGTCTGATATAAAACCATGAGGAGTGTATTTTTGGAAGAGAGTTATTCACTTAGAAGTACAGTAAAATTTCTCATTAAGTCAATGTGAGTTTGTTTCACATAATACACAATTGAAGCAAAACACTTTTAATAGTATTGTTTTAAAAGATTTTGACATAGCACTTAAACTCTTATTTAATTATTATATCAATGATGTTTCGCCTGTATTCACAGATTCTTAACCTGTGATGTGAAAGCACAAAAGCCAAATGTAAAAAAAAAACAACCAACCAACCAAACTAAAAAAAACCCAGAACCAACAAACTGAAAAAGACAGGTGCCTTTCTATGGACTTCAGAATTTCAGAGCTTACCTTTAGGTTTTTGTTCCTTTAAAGTCTTTTGTAGATATTAAAGAGATTATCATGCATAAGAAATGGTATTATATTTGTTTGCTTTACACTTTCCTGGCTAAAGGGACGTTGATTGGTACATGTGAATAGATGTAAAAGTTGTAGGAGCTTCAAGTTGAAGGTGTGAGAAACTGGTCAGGGTTAGAAATACCCTGCATGACTCCAGTTTATGGCCCTTTTTTAAAAACATTGTGTTTCAAAGTACAGTAAATATTAAAGAGGCTTCAAGACCTTGAATGTTTCTCTGTGACCAGAGTTGTATGGAACTTAATCATCAAGCGTGAATAGTTTCTGGAGAACACACAGTTTACATTAAGGAAACAAATGATTCTCATTAATAGAATTTATGGTCAAAATAGCTTCTCTGGAGGAGCAGTTCCAGCATACTGCAGAACTGGGTTCCATGTACAGATACCAGCATTATCCGTACTCTGAAAGTGAAAACCTGGCAACTGCTCTCCTAATTAGTGGAAGATAAGTCAAGGTCTATGAGGTGATTAAAGAAACAAAGTGTAGGACAGGAAGGAAGGGTATTAATTTGGTTTAGAATATATTAACCAGAATTTCTGGAAGGAGTGTGCAGACCAAACTGTGGGTGAGTTTGTTTCTCGTGAGTTCCTAATTGGCTTTTCAATGATAACACGGATGTCCAGTGAGGCAAATCTTTCAGCTTTATCTGTGTTTTAAAAAGGGGCTGTATAAGTCTTTCCTGACTCTAGAGCTGAGACTACTTTACCACATAATGGACATTAATCTTCAAAAGGTTTTGAAATAAACTACCAATGATCTAACTTTCCTTCCTTTCCTCATAATTACAAAACTAGTACCTGTGCTATTTGAGGCATGTTTTGGATATGAAAGCTGAGGTTGACCATATTCAACTAACTTTCTTGTATTTTGTATAAATACTTTCAGAACTAAAACCAAATCTACTTAGTTTAGAAGACTGTTTTCATTGACTAATTTTGTCTGGTCATAATTATTCCTTTTAGTGGGACGACTTGTCCAGCACTCAAATATTTCTTCTAAATTGAAGTATCAATTTCTTTTTTCCATTTGTACTTTTTTCAAAATATTCTTAGACTTCTTTGATGCAAACAGCAGTTTTGAATATTTACATTTCAAATTTTTACATGTTTCTAGCAAGGTAAATCTTGTTCCTTAAGAAATATAATTTCATTTAACGTTACCTATTGAGTAGATTTATGTCCAAGTTCTTTTCAAGTCGGTAGGATTGCTTAGTCATGAGAAGTAAAATGTGGACATTTTCAGGATTGGGGTCTGCATTGTGTCACTGAAATTAGCTAGAAAATGGGTACAGGTGACTGTATAGAAATATGTCAGCTGGAAGTTAGAAGATAAGCATCAATTACTTACTGAATATTGCCACAATTTTCTTCTTCTCCACCATTGTTTTGGTTTGAGCCCAGAGGGCAACTGAGCACCACACAGCTGCAGCTGCTCACTCACCCCTTCCCCCTCAGGAACGGGAAGGAGAAATAAAGCAAAAGGCTCGGGAATCAAGATAAGGACATAAAGGGATGATTCACCCATTATAGTCACAGGCAAAAGACAGACTCATTGGAATTAAGTGTTTGAATGAAACTGTTTTTTTTTTTTTAACAACAGCACTTAACAGAGTAGGACAATGAGAAGTATTACTGCTTCTTAAAAAAAAAAACCAATCTCCCCCCCACCCCTCCCTTTTTCCCTGGCTCAGCTTTGCTCCCAATTTCTCTACCCATCCCCTCTGAGCAGCGCAGGGGGCCAGGGGATGGGGTTACAGTCAGTTCCACTGCTCCTTCCTCCTTATGGTGGGGGACTCCTTGCACTCTTCCTCTGCTCCAGCATGGTTCCCCTCGCATGGGAGATAGTCCTCCACCAACTTTCTCTGACATAAGTCCCTCTCACAGGCTGCAGACTCTTCCTGAGCTGCTCTGGTGTGGGTCCCTCCCATGTTGCAGTCCTCCCAGTGCCAAACTAACAGCACAGACTTCTTCCCACAGAGTCCTGGTGTTCTTCGGCTTCAGCCACCTGCTCTGGCGTGGGGTCCTCCATGGGCTGCAGGTCAGCATCTGCTCCACCATGGACCTCTACAGGCTGCAGGGGCACAGCCTGCCCTCTTACAATCCACTGCAGCAGAGGCTGCTCCAGCACAGCTCCCCCTCTTCCTCCTCCTTTCTGCCACTGAACTCAGTGTTTGCACAGATGTTCTCCTTGCAAGTCCTCACAACTCCCACCACTCTTCCCAGGTTCCTCTTCTTAAATATGTTATGGCAGAGGTGCAGCCACTGTCACTAGTTGGCTCAGCTTTGGCGCAAAGGTGGGTCCGACTTGGAGCCGGGGGAACTTTGATAAGCTTCTCAAGGGGCCACTGCTGTACACCCTCCATTGCTACCAAAACCCCCCACCATGCGCACAATCCCAACACAACAACGTTTTAAAAAGATTACAGGTTGGGAATCCTAAGAGAAAATGTGAGAGTCTTAGAAGGTTCATATCAAGATTTTGGATTACTTGGGAAAACTTGTGTGTCTCAAGGCTGTGACCATTGCATTAATGTACACCAGGATTTAAGATTACAAAGTAACTGATTAAGAAGGAGGAACGGGTGCCTCAAGCTGGGAACTTCTTATAAAAAGTCATATTCTTAAAAGTAACCTACAGTAGTTATATGCTTATCATCAGAGATGGCTTATCTAAATGGACATCCGTTTCATTCCCTTGTACGTGTGACTGCTTCCCCACCTGTTTTACTGGTGAAGCCATATGAAATATGTGGTCACTGTTAGTTACAAGAGCAAGTAGGAGTATGTATGTGAAGCTTCAGTAGTTTATTGTCATATTCTGCAGATGTCTTTTGGATCTTTTTTCACCCAGGTTGAGTTGTTTTTTCCTGCCAAAGCACAAACTTTCTCAAAGCTGGCCTTGAACTCTTCAGGAAAGATATTATTAGTGAAATTAAAGCATTTATATTCCTCAGCATGTGGCAAACTCAAGTACTAGTCATCAACGTGTCTTACAGAAAGTCATTTAGCATTCAGGATGCTGAGAGTGGAGGGAAAAAAGCATGTTTTCTCCTCATCGGTTTCTGTACGGCTCAGTTCTGTGTCTTTCACTAGTTGTTCACCTCAAATTTGCAGCTTGCTACTCATTTCCTGCATGGGCAGGCATCTTCTACAACCTTCAACTTGAATCCTCATGAATAAGGTGAGGCTCTACAAGTGAAAGAAGGAATTGTGGTGTGCAGTTGCAATGTGACTGGTGTGCGTTCTGACCGCAGATGCTGCTACGTGCCTATAACACTGTTTAGAGTGGAGTGTCTCAAAGTTACAAATAAGGGTAAGGTGCAGCTAGGGTGCAGGTTTTGTTTAAATTGAGATCCAGAGAAGTGCACAGACGTGGTTTATAGATGTACATGTACAGCATTTAATTTCCATCAGCAAAATATTCATTGATAGAATATTTGTATTCCCTGAGAAAAACAAATTTTTAAAAAGTAGTTAGTTGAACGTCTGCATAGGTAAAAAGACTTTCCTCCTAGAACACTGGCTGATAATAACTTCCAGTAACTTTTTGTGCTTTAAAAATATGATAAATTTTAATGTACAGTGTCTTCAGAAGCCATGAGTTATCTTAATTCACATCTCATTGTATTCAGCGGATGTTCAACTGTTTGACTTCACAAGCGGAAAAAAAAATATCAGCGCTGTTGCAGAAGACCCCAGTCTACCATGTGTAATTCTTTGGAATTTCCTCAGTTGTATAGCCTCAGATTCTAGTAACTTAGAGTATAATCATAATACTTGGAAGTTAATTTCAGATTACATGATGACAATGCTGGGATGTTCCAGCAGTAAGTTCTGCTGTCATCCTTTCTTCTTTTCCTGTTTGATTGGGTTCTGTTTTCTATTTCATGATCATGCAAGAAAAAAAAAGAGTCATTTCATATTGGAGCTGAGACAAAGGCATTCTTCTATAGTACCTTTATATGCCACTGTACTCACAACATACTCCTTTCAGTGCTTTTGATGTTTTACTTGTTCTGACAAGAGAATGTCGATCTACATATGTAGTTCACTTTACATGTTCTGGTACTCATAAATTTGAGACCTTGCATATTGTAACAAAATGTGAACTCGCAACTTTAGTCGGGGTTCCTCTGGTTTCTTCTTCCCTCTAAAGAAATTGTAATATGCATTGTAGAATATAGTTAGCCTTGTTCTTAATGTTGTCTACAGATGTAGCTCTAAGAGATGATCTACAAAAATTCTAGTTTGTTTTTCTTGAAAACAGAATTTTGGCAATTTACTATACGTGAGTTAAACTATATAGAAATAAATCAAGTAAAAATATTAATAATGTTTACAGTTTATAAAGTCATTTTCTACAATCATGTGGAATAAAAAGGAAGTTCTTCATAATTTGTATTTTTTTAGGCGTTGGACTACGGGAGCGATGAGTTCCATAAGTTACACTTTTGCTTATGCAAGCAGTTAAGGCTCCTGTAGCAGTTATTTATCCTGTATGACTGATATCTACTGGAAAACTAAACATTAGTTGGGGAAGCAGAGTGAATTGTTACTGCTTGACACCTGTGTCAGCAATTGAAAAAAAGCCCAACTGAAGCATGAATGTTATCTGTCTGTTGAAGAGGATATGTGCTATTCCTTTGGACTTTGAGACCATTTTCAGTTGTTCCAAATGCAGCACTATAAAATTCTTTGTTTCTCTGAGGTTTCTTCATTTTACTGTTCAGATCAGGACTTCATGAGCTGTGCACATAAGCAGGAATTAATTCCAACCAAATAGTTGCTGCTTTCTCCTTTTTTTTTTAAGCTAAATGTAGAGACACGTTGCATTACTTTTATTGTTTAGAGAGAAAGCAGTCGGTTACTGCTGAGTCTTGAATGTTGCTTAAGCAGAACAGTTCTACTATGAGCTTTTACCACTGAGAAGCAATATGGTGGACATTTTACATCCCTTTTCTCTCCAAACTAGTTACTGACTGGCTTAAGACGGAAATCTGTTCATGGGGTAGTTGTCTGATCTCTTTATGTGACCTAACTGTTGTCACGTCCCGCTCAGACGAGGGGGACAAGTGACTCAGATTCGCAAATCCCCAGCTGGAGCGGACAACAAGTCTCCAAGTCCAAGCATTTATTAACTACCCACAATGTACTAATTGAACACATGATAACTGGCTAAGTATATAGCAAATTGTGGTGAGCAATACAATATTCCTTGCATTTCTTAATGGAAAAAGGAAAAGGGGGATAGAGGGAATGGGGGAATACAGATCACCGGTCTGGGTTCCTGCGCTGATCATGCCGGCAAGGATTCCAGGAGACAGCCGTCTTTTTTGCTGGCGTCCATCTTCTTCGCTTCACTGCTCTCTCCAGATGGCTGGAGGGGGATTTGCAGAAACAGAGCGCCCTTTCTTCCCCCCTTTGATTTATACCCACTTTCCTTGGGTCCGTCCCCTAGGTCGACCCACAGACCTACGTATCCCGTGTACAGGGAGGGGTAAGGTGTTTCATGGGATGATGTAATTAGCATGATCATGACAGCCCTCGTTAGCATATTGAGGGGTGTTAACTTTAATATGCATTTCGTGGATAATAAAGCAAAGTTCATTCACCGGACAGATGAGCCTTGAAATTTGCCCAGGTGCCCCAGGGCAGAGCCGTCCTGTCTCCACAGGGCTCTCTCCCCCAGCTACATTGGGCAGCGTTATCAGCTTCGGCTTCCACAGAGTGCACCCTGTGACTCAGAGTTTTGTCTGGCATTTGAGGCATTTCTTCAATCAGTCTCAACTTTTGCTTTCCCAGGTTGTTTGTCTTAGTTTCTCACAGGCCTGATTTCTCGTCTCTCAGAACTGTAAGCACTAACATTTATGGCATTATCGCTTACTGTTTTGCTATCTGATGTGTTACTTTAAGACACTGTTTACTGAGGAATAACCAGATACGCCAGTGTTCTTTCATTCTCCCTGGATTTTTCACCCCTATTTTCTGACAATACTTTGTGTGCTTTTCTTCAGTTCTAAGTTTTGGGGGCAGGGACTGTTTATCTCAACAGTATTTTGCATATCAGGGCAAGTACAACCCCAATAAAAATTACTGTAACAGTCTATGTAGCACAGAGATTTCATTTGGGAGTAAATTACTCTTTAGGGTTCACAAGCTTGTTTTAATTATAAATGTGTGTTTTGCAACACTGATATAGCTATATTACAGTTGTGGTGTTACCTTGAATGGTGGAAAGTGTATCAGACAAGGCTGCTTATTCCTTGTGAAGAAATACAATAGAACTCAAAAATTTATTTGCTTCTTACAGCTTTTAAATTTTATTTAGTTAAAAATACAGAGACAATGGCAGAGATGTGCAAATAAGGGATCTCTTTGGATTTTTAATTACACAGAAGTCTTTCACCCAAAATGGTGAAATTATATGAAAAGCAGGAAGTGGAAGTTGGTGCTAGATGAATAGAGCAATGGTTGGGAAGACGGAAGTTTTATATGATGGGTGAAGCTTAAAAATCGCCTAAGAAAATCATATGAATCTTCAAATTGAATCAGAACTGGATGATTGAGCAGTGGCTTTCTGTACTTGTAACACAAATGGGCAGTATGTTATGGAAGAAAGTCTACAAGGGACATACATAAAATAAAATAATTATTTCCTCTTTCTGTCCTTTGAAGTCCCTTAAGGATTAATATAGTTATCTTCCATTGTAGAAAACTGTTTTGAAAGTGTGCATTTTTTCATTCCAGTGGAGTCTTATAGATTTATTTTAACATCTAAAGTTCATTAGAAACATGTGATTAAGAACTTGGCCATTACTATTGAGTGTTACCAATACAAAAAAAGCCAAGTTTTGAAGCAGCCTTGTCACAGAGAGTGCTAAGAATTGGTTGTAAATAGATATGGCTGTTCTTTGGGAAAAGAATAATTGAAAATGCTTCACTAGAAGCTGCAGTGTTTTCTTAAAAATTTAGTTTAAAAAAAATAATGAAAAAGGATGAGAAACTGAGGGATCTAAATTTGGGCTAATCTAATGGAATACTTAGAATTTCCAGGCTCTGTCCAAGAACACAGCTCTGCTCCTGGAAAGGAACCTGAAAAGCCCATGCTAAAAATTTTGAATGGCTTTCTTACAAATAAATTTGCAGTGGAAATTATCATTATCAGGAATGCCCATAGTTTCCAGGGATACAGATATTTCAGAAAATAAAATATACTATATGTATTTTCTGGCCATCTATTCTGATCTTGCATTCCGTCAGTTGTTCTCCATGTCACTTTTCAAGGGGGAAGGGGAACATCACAAAACATTATACTTTGTGTACATGTGTATATTAAGTGTATGGTATTATCTACAAAAATGTGACTTGTGTGGTACTAATGAATAGCGGTTTTCTTCCCTCTTTATCTTAGTGAATTGAGATTGTGTTGCTTTAAGGATTCTCAGGAATGCCTTCCAGTTTTATCAATAAAATATTCTAAGATAATGTATGGTGCTCATTATGAGCCTGGTTTGGTACAAAAAACCATTCTCTCTTAATGATTAGTGTTTGCACATGCAGGTGAGATTCAGAATTTTCATCTCTATCATCATTAGGTAAAAATGCTTAGGTAGGAATATAAACTGTTTGAGACCTCACTGATTCCTGCAGCTTACTAAATAACTGTCCATTACAAGGCTAACAGGATATAGAGAGTTTTTCCTGGCTGCAGGTCATGAATAAATTTAGTGAGTAAGGTCTGTGCAGTATTTAGTTTATCTCAAGGCTCAGGAAAGGGCTTCTCAAACAGAGAGTTTCAGCAGGACTTGTGCACCAGCATATAAGCACGCCTTCTGGATAAGAATATTTTCCTCATATGAAGGTTGTGTTATATTTTAGAACTCAGCAAACATAAATCTTCATTTTATAGATGAGTTGTAGTGTTCATATTTATGTAATCTTAAAAGTATCTGACTGCTGACTAATTTAGGACAGACAATATTATGCTCTCTAAGAACAAATTGCTGAGATCAAGAATGACTACATCAGCAGTAAGTAAAGAGAAAAATTTGATGGTTTAACACAACTTGTGTAGGAAAGATAGTAAAATTAAATATTCATGATTATCAGGGTGAGGGAGAATGTTAAAATAAAAATCACTGGACTTAAAGAAGACAGAGATCAGAAAACTGATAGGTAAGATCTCACAGAAGACAAGTCTGATGTAGGAAAGGAACTGAGGAGGTAAGACAGTTTCTTGGACATGTGAAGGTCCCAGTATATCCCAGTGCAGGAGACAGAGACTAGCTGTAATAAGAAACCCACTCAGTTAAATGAGGAATTTCATTGACTTTGAACACAAGGAGGGGATGCCTACAGAAGGTGGAAATTCAGATACCACTGAAGAACAGTGTTAACAGGTAGAGATGAAAGTAGATGAGATACAACTGTCAACTGACAGAATAAATACATAAGTAGTAAAAGATTGGTGCTAACAAAAGTGCTGACTACTTAAAAGAGGATGGCTATTGACATACCAAGTGATTGTGTGTTTGGTTCAGATTTGCAATTCATGTGTTGAATTTTTTGGTTTGTTACAGTGATGACTGATACAAAAAGTCAAAAATCAACTGCCAGTGTATTGCTTATGCAATTGATATGTGATTGATAAAGATTGAAGGAGCTTACCTAGAAAAAGGAAAACAGGATAGAAAATAGTTACATATCAAATTGACTGGGCTTGAAGAATTTCTTCCTGGTCTTTAAAGAACTAATCTGAGGAACTTCAGCATTTTTAAGATTATGTTTGAAAACTGATGTAAAGCAAGAGAAGTACCAGATGACTGGAAAAAAATTAAAACAGTGCTTTAACTTTTTATGGAGAAAATGGAGAAGATAGAAATTATAGATCAACTGGCCTGACATGATTCCTTTTTTTTTTCTGACAAGTAAAAATTAAAATCTGCTGTTAGCATCAGCAAGATATCTGTGATGTACATAACAACTGTTAAATATTTGCCATAATTAAGTCATGTAAACTGAGTCTAATTTCTTAGACTTGTGGATGAGAACTAGTTACTGCATCTATTTTAGTAAGGCTTTAGACACTGTTTCACACAACTCTTTCATAAGCAAACCAGGGAAACAAGGTCTCACCGATCAGACAGAACCCTAAAAGCAAATACGAGTTGATCAGGGTCAGAGTATGGAGATTGGGATTCTACACGTAGCTTCTCTGAATACAATATAAGGATAAGAGAGTGTACTTACTAAATCAGTAGCAAATTGACAGACGTATTACAAGTATGCTATAAAAGAGGATTATAACTCAACATCTCAACTGGTGAAATGGCCTTCCAAAAACCAGGATGCAGTTCATCAAGATGACTGTAAGATGCTGCTGTTAAGCAGCAGTCAGCCTTTTCCATTAATTTTGCCAGCTTTCTTGAATAGGAGACTTGAATTTCAAAACAGTTTTGATGGTTTTCCTTAGAAAATTGTTCCAGTGTTAAACTGGCTGTCAGTGCAAACAGCTGTTATTAACATCATCAAGAATTAGATCTGAAAACATGTTTTGCAACAGTTTCTAATAATAGAAGTATAAAGCAAGCCTTAACATCTTTTAAACAATACAAAATTAAAATCTTGTATCAACTTTTTAAACATATATTTCTGTGCATAATACATAATTTTATAACATCTAATCTATACACTGATAGTGTAATTGTCTTTAAAGCATCCAGTCAAAACTTTATTTAAATAAATCTTCATTTTTCAGCTATGTTTCAAATACCTTATCTCTACTCACAGTTTTATAAGATTTCAGCTAACAATGTATGTTACATCTTACAGAATTTAAGTGTATATTAAAGACAGTATGGAATTCTTTTAGTAGAAATAGTACTGAGTGGTGTTACCAGCTGAATAGGGGTTTTGTGTTGCATTGTAGAACGCATCAAATAGAAGAACTACAATGCATTAGTTACATTCAGTTTTCTGTTTCAGAACGTAACAGTCCTTGTGTCCTATCAGTTAGACAGTAATATGCTAAGAACTGAACCTGGTATTTCCTGAGGTCCTTATTTAATAAGCATTTATGTCTTGACTATGAAACAAATTTGGGAAAAATGGTAAGATACCTCTGTGTTTACTACGCCAACTGCAGCATTTCATTAGCAAGAGATGAGAGTGTTCATTGCTCAAATTTTATGTTTAGAGGAGTTCTCAGATAAACTTATTTTTTAAATCAGTATGATACTCTTTTCTCTCCATGTCAACATGTTTATTCTGAGTGGTGGTCCACATGCCTATTTTAAGAACTCTTTGTCAGCATCATAATCCTCTCTTGACATGAAGCATATTCCTTACAGAAAGGATGAAGTAAATACAGCTACCATCTTTTTCTTCAGTCAGAAATACTGCAATGTCAAAACGAACTCGAGGCCTCGGCCCATACTGCCTGTCAGTTGAGGGTTTTTTGGTCTCTTTTGTTTTCAGAAGGGATTGCCAGTCTGTAAGAAAGAAAATCCCTTCTAAGTCAGGTATCTGGCATCTTAGCAGTTTTGTTATTGAAGACCCTGATCTTCAAACTGGAATTATAACTGCTGCTCTCTGTGTACAGAATATCTGCCTTAGACTTGGCAGGAGTTTCCATGACCAGTGATATTTCCAATGCTGACAGCTTCAAGACTGCAGAGGCTTGTGAGGATGAGAGACTGTTGGAAACTTGAAACTTGACATTGCCTGGTCTGTTGTTTTTAATGTTAACTATTTCTTACTTGGAACTATTATTAAAGTTGCCAAGGAATTGCTTACGTTTCTGGTTTCCTTGCCAGAAGACTCACACTTCTTTCCCTCATCACATCACAGACTAATGCCTTGTCATGAGGGGAGGGACTAAGAGGCTCCTTAGAAAACTGGCACCCAATCCTGGATTGCCACCAACAGAGGACCTTTAAAAAGGACGGAGAGCAGTCTGGTTTTGATCAACCTCTCTCATGAGAAAACAGGGAAAGGGACAGCAGTATTATTTGCATAGTACTGCTGGCATGTACAAAGAATTGGTTTCTGGAGTACATCACAGCTATTACTTGCAGATCTACTTACTGAACATCTGTTCATGCCTCAGGGCTTGGCATTGTATCATAATACGGTACTACCTTGCCACTAAAATGAGCCCCATAGTCTGCACATAGTACTGCCCTAGAACAAATGAAGACAAACATTTGTTTTAGAAAAGACTGATTTAAATTAAATATTTTCTCTCAAAATATGAAATAGGTAATCTCTTCTAGCTGTATGCATTATAATCGCTTAAAATCCTAAGAAGTTATGTTTTGCCAAAGTCTTAAAGAGAATGCACTGAACTGATGAATGAAGTGAGTGCAAAACCCTTCCTCTTTATGGAGTAAGAATCAGGAAGAAAGTTTTTCAAGAGCTAAACCACAGTCTGATAGCAGTAGCTGCTTCTTGCAGTTCAATTTCACTTTAACCATCTTAATTCAAACAACTAGTTTAAACTTGGAAACAGATTAGGAATAGAAAGTTTGAGGGTTTTTTCCCCTTCCATACATAGGATAGATCTGTGAAGGTAAAAACTACTATATCTAAAAGCTGAATGCAGCCAGAAACAATCACTTCTATCCTCTTCATTAACAAGATGTATTTCATGAATGTATCCAATACTTTTAAAACAGATCAAGCTAAGAAAGAATTCTTTTGAATGCCATTTTTCATATTATTTTGCTTTGCATCTGAAATGCTGGGGTTTCAACCCCAAGCCCCAAATTAAGGTTGACATATGGATGATTCCCACAGCCCTTCCCAAAGGGGGGGTGAGTTTACCTTTAAGCTTCCCTCCAGGGTGCGGCAGGCCCTGCAGGGAGAGCCATTGGGTAAATGAGCCCCAGGTGTCCCCCATTAAGTAACCAAAGGTCAGGTGTCCCACTTGGGGATAAAAGCTGGGACCCCTTGCAGGAAGGGGCAGTATCTGTCTGTGAGGTGGATGCACTTTGCAGATTTCCCTGTTTGGGAAGGACCTCCTGCCTCCCTGGGACTGGGCTCCAGTCAGGTCTGGCTTTTGTAAATGGGAGCTGTGTAGAGATTCAGTATGTGGCTTCCTTGGTCTTATGTGTTTGGTTTGTTGACTCAGTTGTCTCCTGTCCCTTCTCTGGGAGACTGCATGTCACCATTTATTCCCCCCATTGTTGGTTGTGTGGTGGTGTTGTTGGGGTCGGTGGGATTGATGTCGATTATGTATAATCTGACTTGTTTGTACCCCTAGTGCTCGCCCATGTACTGACTGACCCTTTTGTATCAAATACAATTTGGTTATTGGTTCATCTTTATGCTGGCTGTGTCCTTTATACTAGGCCTAATAATTGGCAAAACAGCATCCAAATAGAGCTCTATGCAAACTAATGCAGCATTAAGTGATCAAGAAAAAATGTACTCGACTGTTTTCTGAATAAGCTATAGAATTGTTGACTATGTAAAATGTATTCTTGAGTTATAAAAGGTTGCCAGTCTTAGTGCAATGACTATATTGTGAACAAACATTTAAATAACTTCTAATGAAGGAATAATCTTTTCAGAGAGATAAATATAGATGCAAAATAAAATTTAAAACAGCTTCCTGTTTAAGTCATTATTAAAAACAAGTCAATTTTGACATAAATAATTTCTCCTGTAGTCAAACTTATGAGAGGTGGTATGGAGTATTTCCTTTGAGAGATGCAAGTTGGATTTCTCTTCTGAGATTTTGGCAACTACAATTTTGAAGTCTATCTCAACATAACTATCCTGGCTTTCATTTGCAGTCAGGAAAGACAAATAGGCAGGCCTAGCAGGAAATCCACTCCTTCCTAAGAGGTCATGTCAGTTGCTATGTGGAAGTGCCGGTTTTGGCTACGGGAGCATAGGACAACTACTTTAGGCTTAGGCATCTGGTATTTTGTGGAGTTTTTTTCAGTTTACTTCAGACATCTCAAAATAGGGAAGATGAATCTATGTGGCTCAGACACCCCAGTAAATGCAGCTGACTTTGCTATTGCAGTGTGTTGATGGTGCTACCTTTTTTTTTTTTTTTGAGCTCCCCCAGCGGCATTTTCTTTGTGGCTTTTTGGGTTTATGTCCTTTGCAGGGACCTACTCTGAGGCTTGGCTGACTTTTTTCCCCTCATCCAGATCATATTCAAGTATTTGTTGTATCCTTTCTCTGTGAAGAACATGCTATAACTTCCTTGTAGTCACAGGATTAGTCTAAATACTTAGATGAAGACTTGAAGAGCTCACCAGTTACTGTTAATGTAGAAAACAGAGCTCTTTGACAACCTTAAATTCTTCTTGCTACTTATCGGTCTTGCTTTTCCATAGGCTCCCCAATTTGGATGAGTACATGACATTATTGCCTTTATGAACTCAGTAAACTGAACTAAACATTTCCAGTCCTGCTACACTTTTTTACACACTCCTTATGAGAGATTTTTTCTGGGTTTTTATATAATATATAACTGCTGCTTTCTACCCAATTGTTTCAGGTCAGCAAGGTTACAGTACCTTACCTGTACCTTACTTCCTAAATGCTTATTATTGGGATTTGAATTTCTCATCTGAAGAAAATGAGAAAATATTTGCTAGTAAGAATGAATTCTTTTGAAAGCTGTTGCATATTCACATTCTCAGTAAAGAAGACTTGGATTACTGAAAGTAACTAAGGGTACCAATCCTCAAAATCTTTCAGAGCTTTGCATTACAGGGTGTGGGAGAACATAAAGGAATCAGCAAGGTGGATGGCTCCAGCAGACATTAGGGTCAGGAAGCTTGCAGGTTGGTACCTGCAGCCTTGCATATTTCCTTTTTTCATTGCATTTATTTCCTTTTTATTGCTTTCCAGGATCTACTTCTTGGACTTCTAGTTTTTAGATAAATGCAAATCCAAAAAGAAGTATCAGTGTACATTAATTTGCCATATAATAAATTGTTATATATGGCATTAGTTTTTTGTGATATCTGTTAATTTAAAAAATAACCACTTCTGCCTACACATAAGACTGCAAATATTTCAGTTAATAAATTTACCATACTTTCAAGAGGAAACAGTATTCCACTGTTATCTGTCCCTTCTCTTATAAATCGTTAAATTCATCCCAATGATGTGGTTTCAATTTACTTTCACCCAGAAGTGATTTTCATTAAACAGAAATTACAAAATCGTTGCCCAAGAAACTTTCTAAATGTACTCACAATGTTAAGGTGGATTTTAGTCTATTGATTAATGAATATGAGAGACCTTAATTCAGGGAGACAAGACACTGAGATATAAAATGCTGATAGTCTTGTGTAAAAGTTTGCATTATATAGTTGAAATGGCCTTAGAACAGAAGGGAGCACAACAAGGAAAAAAAAAAAGGTAAAATTTAACTCAGAATTAACTAAAAACTTCAATATAGATTCTAAGTATGGAGGATTTTTTACACTATTAATACTATTTTAATATAACCTTAGTTTTAATAAATCTGAAAAAAAAAATATAGGGAAAAAGGTGTGAAAATACCTAGCTTTTGCTCTTTTTGTAAACTTGAAACTTTCCCAATTTTAATTGTTTCTTTTTCAGAATTGGGTTTTCATGTATATACCAACTTAACTGAGTAAGAATGGAGCATACATTTCCTTGGTGTTATCCATCTCTTTGTAATATTTTGCTTCTCCTGAGCTGACCTCAAATAGCAGAACAATCAAGTTTTACTGTCCCTGTGAGAAATAGTATTTCTGAGAAAAACAGGAATTGAGACAGTCTGAAAGAGATCAAGCAGTCCCTTCTAGAACCAGAAGCAAAGGACTCTAAAGTTACTGGGTGCTTCCATTTTCTCAGCTATAGAGTGCTGTCAGTATTAAAAACATATGTACTGTCTAAGCATGCAGGACCTCTTGGCATGTTTTCTCCAACAATGTCACTGGTTTAAATGTCTTTTAAACAAGCAGTGATCTAATTGTGCCTGATGCCTAATAGAGGTAGCAACTTTAAAAACAGGTAATTACACAATCATAAAGTATTTTACCTTTGACTCTTAAGGTGGCAATGTTTTGGCTGCTTTCTAGTATGACTTTCTCAACTACGCAGTTTGTTGCAAGTTGTCACTAAAGATACTGCATTTAATCTCAACCCATGTTGTAGATGGGAGTTTCCAGTGCAAAACTAAGACTATTGTTTCTCATTTGAGGTCTGGATGCAAGCTTGGTTATTTCCATATTCTGCATCACTGATGTTAATACGGTTTTTGTAAATGGAATTACAGGGGTGTTTTTTACACTCTCACAGCATAATTCATGTGTAGTGGTAGCTGGATTTCAATAGATTTCTTCATAAGATGTGTTGGTAGTGAAGGCCAAAACAAATGATAAAAATGTGTTTGTAACTTTTGTGAATTTGTAATGAGGTTCACAGTCTATTTCTTTGAAGTCAGTTTCTGGTATGGACTAATCGTCCTCGCGTCTATTTTAATTTAGAAATAAAAAAAGCTTCCAAGTTTTCTATTGGTGTATATATATAAAAAATAAGCTTCAGAGTGCAAAACTAATTCATTTTAAAAATTAAAGCCCACAGCCAGCGAAGGCGAATGTTTGCTTTGCACTCTTGACAGGCCGTGCTTTTCCCTCTTCGCGTGGCGCGCTGTAAGGGGGCGCGCTGGGCCGCCTGCCCCCGCGCCCAGCGGCGGGATCCCGCCTTCACCGGGACACCGGCATGCCGCACGAGCGGAAGAGCTGATGCGAGGTCCCTTTACTCCTGTGACTAAAAGACGGGTGTAATCAAAAAGTGCGATATTTCAGTATCGACCCTGCAGCCCTCAGCGCCTTCTCCGTTCCGTCCCGCCCGCCATGGCTCCGTTCAACCTCAGCTGCCACACCGGGCGCCGCCCAACACCCACAGCCTTGAAGAAGGGCAAAGTCCGTCCCTGGCGCTGTCCTTCTCTCAGAACGCCTTTCTAGGGAAAAACCCCAGTTTAAAGGCGTTTGATCCCCTTCGCCCCGCCTACGCTTCCCGTGGGCCTCATTCCGGCCGCGGCGTTTCCCGCGGCTGTTGGGGAGCCCCGGATCGAGAGCGGGAGATTCTCCGCCTCCCAGCATCCCCCAGGACAAGCGTAACACCCTCCTACGTAGTCCGGCGGGAATCGAAGGGAGAGCCGCAGCGGAGTAGCGCAGCATCCGTCCGTGAATAGCGGCCTCCTGCCGTCCCGCGCCATCTTGACTACTAGCTGGGGCATCGTTCCCCCTCCCTCTTCAAGATGGCGCCGGCCGGGTGAGTGACATGTCCAGTCACGTGGGCAGCGGATGAGCCCCTCTCTCCCCCGCCTTAAATGATCTCTATGGTTCAGCCGGACACACAGGCGGCGGCAGCGAGGGACGGAGCCGCGGCGCCCGCTCGGCGCCTCTTTTGTCTGCGGCCTCGGCAAGGCGAGCGCTTCCCCCTCCCCGACCCTCCGGGCTGCGCCCCGACGCCCTCGCCTGAGGGCTCGGCTCCCTCCCCGCTGGGAGAGGCGGCCGCGGCGGGGGTCCTTATCTTTTTGATATGAATTTTAGTGTGTTGATCTCTTATGACAATGGCTTAAATTTGAAATTTATTAAAACATTTACAATAAATGTGTATAATTGTCTCGTTTTTAAAAATGAGGTAATTTTTCAGTCTTTATAAGACAACTATGAGCAGGTTGTGGTTAATCTTTTGAGTTCATAGTGAAAGTTAAAGCTGTAGCTAAACACTTGAAAATAAGTTGGTGCCTTAGTACC
>NW_020799092.1:46680659-46768231 GCF_003259725.1 Athene cunicularia | reverse complement strand
TTCTCTCCTTTCTTCCCTCCCTCCTTCCCCTCCCCGCCCCATCTGTTACAGGCTTGCGGAACGGTGGCCGTTTGAAATTAAACGTGATCTTTACTGTACCAGCTGGGGTCTGTAATGTATCTGATAAACGAAGCTCTTCCCGTCGGTTTCAGGTCATGCAAGGAAAAGGGCAAAGCTGGGGAGGGAGCTGGGCGGGGTTTCCCTTTGCTTTTCACAGTCAGGCGAGAGGAGTCTGGTTGATGTCTGCAGCAGATAAAGGAGACAAGAGGATCATCAAAAGACCCCAGAGCCCTTTTTATCTTTCTGCTGGTTTTCCCTCTAATTTCATTTATCGCTGCTGTGTTGTCCGTCTGCTTGTTTCCTCCCTTCAGAAAGGGTCGGGTGCACCAGGGCCCTGGCTGAGGTAGTAGTTTGTGCTGTTGGTCGGGTTGTGACATTGCCCGCTGTGGAGATAACTGCGCAAGCTACTGCCTTGCTAGTGCTGGTGATGATCAGCTGCAGATGAAGACAATGACAATGGGAATCCCCTTTGTTTTCCCGGGATTGCATGCTGCTGAGGTGGCAACAATTCCTTCTCCTACTTCTGCAGAAGGGGTTTCTAGCCTTGGCCACTGAGATGAGTAGTGGGGTTCGACCCTGTCAGTAGGATGCTGCTTCTTTCGCAGAGCTGGATGAAAAACTCGTAGTTTCACACTGTTTGGAGGGCACCTGAATTTGGGCTGAAGAGCAAGTGTCTACATTTCTTCTCATACTTAGACCTTGTTATTCACAGGGCATCCTTGAAAGGGGTGGATTTTCTATTTTGTGAAGACAGAGATTAATGATGGACTTGTATTTTCTGCATTCTGAATATTGAAGACTTGTATGTGTGATACTAAGTGCTCTTGTTTGAATGGTAAAAAACCCCTAAATATATACCTAATGAAACCAAAAATATGTAATTACCACTTTCCTTGCATTGATAAGATAGTCTTTATACAGTATAGTTGACTAATTGTACTGCTTGGTGCTAAAGTTTTTTAGTCAAACTGAGATATTTTTCCTGTACTTTTTTATTTACTGTGAAAAGCAAACCCATGAATCTGCTACTGTGAATGAATTAAAATTGATGGTATATTTGTAGTGATGGCTAAGGGTATCTTTTTGATATGAATTTTAGTGTGTTGATCTCTTATGACAATGGCTTAAATTTGAAATTTATTAAAACATTTACAATAAATGTGTATAATTGTCTCGTTTTTAAAAATGAGGTAATTTTTCAGTCTTTATAAGACAACTATGAGCAGGTTGTGGTTAATCTTTTGAGTTCATAGTGAAAGTTAAAGCTGTAGCTAAACACTTGAAAATAAGTTGGTGCCTTAGTACCGCTTCTAATTCATGATTCATGACAATGTATTTATAATATTGAGAAGAGTTGGGTAAGCTTACAGATATTTAACTTTGCCTCTTTTTTTTGAATTGTTTGAACTCATTGTGTGTTTAGAAGACATGCAAAGGTTGCTCTTGTACCTCTGCTGAATGTAAAGTGCCCTGCAGAACATAACGAACATTGTACTTGCTGACAAGTTTGAGTACTTGCTGACAAGTTTGAACTTCATTTCTACACTGTGCAGTGCATTATTCTGGTAATTCAAGCTCTGTCATAAACTAAACTTCTTAAAAGCTAGGTATCTCTAATGCTCAGTAATAAACCAACACATTAAATATTCTTACTAGTAGGGGGTTTTTTTTAAAGTAAAATGGTGATCGTTGCTGTTGACTGTCCACAAATTTAAAACATACTGTGTCGCTTTTTTTTTCCCCACCTTAACTGGAAGAGGCAAAAAGCATACTATAGCTGCTTGCTTCTCCTAACAAACAGCACATCTCAAACAGCCCCTTGAGGTTTGATCTGAAAGTTAGGTGGTATTTTCACCATTACCCTTTAAGCGTCTATTTTAGCTGGCTATGTCTCTTCAGTAGAGAAGGCAGTGATAGGTCCCTGATGTAAATCATGCTTTCAAGTGCCTTAGCATTATTTGATCTGAACTATCCTTTCAAGGAGCTGGTCTCTGTATGTTGATTGTAAGGGAGGTGAAGGAGCTTCAGCTAAGCAAAGTGCCTGTAGGTGGGTGGTGTGAAACTGTCCTCCCTGTTGCTTTCCCTTCTCAGGCTCAGGCAACTTGGGTAGAACTAAAACTGCTCCCTTTGTAGCTTTTTGGATTTGAGGGAGAGAATCAATGGGAGAAAGTATGTGTTCAATTATACTACCATTAAGCACTGAGTTATTTATCTCCTATGTAAAATAGGCCCATTAAACTTCACTTGCCACGTGAGCAATCAGTTCTGTGCGCTCTGGATAGTGACTTCAGGGGAATGTTAAGAAGCTGTACTAAAATAAGGTAGTGCTACTGAAATAACGCACGTAAGAGGACTACTGGTAAGATGTATAATGCATGAGGTGGTTTGTCCTCATGTCCACATAGGTCTCAGTTATATATTGCTTGTTAGGTTTTAGGTGCATACATGTGAATTATTTCCTTGAGGGGTTGCATTCAAGATGCTTAGCTCTGCTTTAGGGATAACCATACGTTTCTTTAGAACATTTCTCAGTCTTGCATTCAAAGTACAGAAATTAATCCAGGCAAGTTTCAGCCTTAACATTGTCCTAGTCTCTTACTGCTTAACTGTCCAACTTACATAGCTAGCTTATATGGAGAAGGCTGCGACATCATGCTTTGAGGCAAAAAGATTAATTCTTCAGTGGAATGGAGAGCCTTAGTGATGTTTTAAAAGTTGAAGCTGATATTTCTGAAAATACTGTGAAAACCTAAAATAGAAAGAGTAGTTTATCTTGCAAATTCAGTGATCCTTTATTGTGATTTGATTAATTAGTTTGGAAAGAAAAATTGCATCATGCTAATTAAAAAGCTCTACTGCTGGCACGTAGTTGTCTATGGCATTGTCTGGCTGAAATTTCCCCCCCCCTTATTCTTCAGAGGTTTTACTCAGTCAAATGTCGTGTGAATTTGTTATAGAAACATCAAAATAGGCACATGGCTGAGTTGATGGAATTTCTGTGCAAAGTTATTTAGTTTATAGTATCCCTATTGTGTATTGTTTGCTGTGCTGGGTGAGAAAGTACTGCAAGAAATGTTCCTCTGTAGCTTTTCTGAGCACTTCTTTTGAGTCATGGAATAATAAAAATGCATTGAGATTCACAGCATAGTCGATTAAGCTTTAGATGCTCTTATTCCCTGGTTTGATGTCTTTTTGCGCTATTGTCTTACCTATTTTGTGAAGAACAGTCACCAGCTGCTCACCCCTCCAGCTACTGTCTGTCAATGTTGCTTCTAAAGATACTGGCATGCATCAACCTAAAATCTTAGATTCAAGATAGTTGCTTCCCTGCAGGGTGCAGTTACCCTCTCTGTCACCAAGGAGAGTGCTGTGTTCCCATGCTAGCAAAATTGATATTTGAGAACTGGGGGCTGGCTTGGTTCTTCTACTTTAATAGATCCTGGGCCATGCACATAATGAGTGAGACCTCCCACTTACACTGGGAAGCAGCTTAAGACAGTAAGAGGAAATGCCGGTTTCTAGAGAATTATGTCTATAAATGCATAAGCACTTACTTAAAATACATCAGTGCATTTAACAAGTTATATGTGCGGCTTTCACTGGATGCTTTCTTTGCTCTGTAAGAATGAGTACTAAGTTAACATAAGGAAATTCTTACACTAGTGATTACAAATGAAAGTGGACCACATTCTTCAGGTAGTTTACTTGCATCTTCCGCTGTCCTCTGCTTAAGTGTTACTTAATGAAATGATAGAAATTGCTTCTAAAACATTGCTTCTAGAGGAGGTTTTATATTATATGGTATATGCATCGAGAGAGATTCTTTCTGTAGCAGAAATAGAAGTGTCATTCAAAACAAAAGTATGAATATTTGGAAAACTGTCTTAAATATCCAGATTTTAGTTATCTGGAATGCCTTAAATATTAGTCTCATAATATATATTTGGATCATAATTTATACAAATTATAAATTCATGTTTAATAAAGTACTCGGTGTTTTTAGCTGAGCAAGTTGAGTTTTTAGCTGAGTCTTACAGCCTCTCAGCTGCATTAATGTACAGGCTTTGTGAATTTCTGCTGAAAAAGAACACATTTCCTGCCACTGAAGGTGGTAAAGGTGGGGCAAGACTGGTGAAGTAGGGGATTTGATGGAATTGCTGAAGTGAAAGGCTTCCATTTAATGGGAAAGGACTGGAGTGTGCCCTTGGACATGGAAATTGCTACATCACAGTGAAAGCTGCTGTTTGGTCTGGGAAGCAAGTCTGAAGACTGGAAGTGAACTTCTGTTTCTTCTCCCTGGCCAAGATGTTATCTGCAGAAAGGGCTCTCTTACCTGGCCTTCCAGTTTCTCTTCCCAAGTTTGCTTATTTCTGCTATCTTTCCATTTTCTTTGTACCTAAATTTCTCACTCTTGCTCTATTAGTTTGTGTACTCTGCTTGCCTCTGCAACCCAGGCAAAATTGCCTGTATCTTCACAGTTAATAGTATTTGAATTTTGCCTGCCTGTTCTAGGCTTCTGGTGAAGTTTGCGATGGCAACAGCAAAGAACTGTCTTGGTGCATCAGATTAACCACATCCAGAACTTAATGATGCCAATGTGTCAGTACAGAAATGGAAAAAATTCCAGTCTTGCACCTTCTTTCATAAGTGATGAAAGTCTCTTGTTCTAGGCCAGCTAAGAAAATAGCATCTATGATGTCCTGGTCCCTGATTACCTTATTCCTTCTTTCCACCCTCTCCACAGTAATGTTTGAAGCCAAGAACTGACTTCAGCCCCTTGAAAGAAGGTTGAAGTTTTAAAATAAAATTATGTTGTTCTGACTTCCTTGAAAATAGGTTTAAACATCTCATTACTAAAGTAGTATGGTATTTCCCAATTTCCCCTTTCACCTGAAGAGAACTCAAGAGTATGTCTCATCCCATTCTGAAGAGTGCTTTTTCTGCCCTCTATTTCATTCTTTGGAAGAAGTGAGGATTTTGCCTTGCATGTGTCTTAAGCCTTGTCCCACAAAAATAAAATGAAGGAATTGGTATGAAAATGCTGGCATCGAATGAGGCAAGGTCATACTTATCCCACCTTCTGTGTGGAGATCTGTGTGTGTTGGAAGGGAAGAGGGGATAGTTTTGCTGTTGGTTAACTTTTAAAGTACTACGTTAGGAGGGACTGTTCAAGGGATAGCCCAGTGACTTAGCGTTACCTGTGGCACATGTTTCTGGAAGGATGTGTTACTTTGATGCCAAGACTTGATCAGAAAGGCAAGAGCATTCTTTGTATGCCATCTGCAAAGAAAAATAGGTGTGGAGGTAAAGAAAAAAAGGATGGTGACAGATTTCCAGCTGCTTTGAATTCTACTTTTTTATCTCTTTTCTGGTTTATTTGGTAGTTTATGGTGTGGTTTTTGCTGAGGCCTTGTATTTCAGGCTGAAACTTAGTTTTCAATCTAAAATGGATCTTGTTCATTCCCAGAGTTTCTGTACTGTGCTCTTAAAGGGGAAGTTGGTTCAGTTGAGGAGCTTCTAGAAGATTAAAATAAAGCTAAAAAATAGTCCATTTTAATTATTATTAAAAGCTTTGGTTATGATAGTGAATTACATTTCAGTATTTGAACTGTGAATTGGTGCCTTTTTTCTTTAGCAGGTGTAAGTGGAAGCTATATCACGCTCATCCAATCAAATGTTACTTGAGCTGAATTGTGTTTCTGTAAAGTACCATGGGATTCATCAGGTAGTGGTGATGTGTGCAACTGTTACAGACATGTTCATCTCTTGTGTACTGGCAGGTGTAGTGATACGCCCAACAGAAGTAACACAGGGGCCAAAAGTGAACTCAAAACCTGAGATGTTTGTTTGAGAGCGTCTCTGGTGTTTCCACTCCTGGTATTAGAGCATGAGACTTTCTGAAAAATGTATTGCTGTGTCAGTTACATGTGTAATGGATACTAATTCAGGTAAGAAAGCTGCCACCTGGATCCATTCTTCCATTCCTCCCCCCCCCAACTTTGACAGGACAGATCCCACTAATGTGCGTTTCCTGGAATGATTTTTAGATGTATTGTAGCTGAACTCTTGAGTTATGTCAGGAGGAGGATCAAGGCCAAGGAGGCAGATGTTTAATGGTGTGTTTTCTTCTTGTTCTCTCTATTCCTAAATTGAATACGTCTTAGAAACTGCGGTAGATGTAGGGCCTAAGTACACTCCTCTCTGAAACGCTGTGTCTGTGCAGTAGATGCACAGGGTAAATGATGCAGTCTGACTCTTGTTCGTGAAGCCCTGGGCTACTTCCTGGTGTGGTTTAAACCCAGCTGGCAACTAAGCACCAACAGCTGCTCGCTCACTCCCCCTCCGGTGGGATGGGGAGAGAATCAGAACAGTAGAAGTGAGACAACTTGTGGGCTGAGATAAGAACAGTTTAATAGGTAAAGCAAAAGCCACGCAAACAAAGCAAGGAATTCATTCACCACTTCCTGTCAGCAGGCAGGTGTTCAGCCATCTCCAGGAAAGCAGAGCTCCATCATATGGATGAACATGAGCTGGCAGTGTGCTCAGGTGGCCAAGAATGCCAACAGCATCCTGGCTTGGATTAAGAATAGTGTGACCAGCAGAAGTAGGGAGGTGACAGTCCCCCTGTGCTCTGCACTGGTGAGGCCACACCTGGAGTATTGTGTCCAGTTTGGGCACCTCAATATGAGAGAGATATCGAGGTGCTGGAGCGAGTGCAGAGGAGGGCAACGAAGCTGGTGAAGGGCCTGGAGAACAGATCCTGTGAGAAGCAATTGAAGGAGCTGGGACTGTTCAGTTTGAGGAAGAGAAGGCTGAGGGGAGACCTCATCACTCTACAGCTACCTGAAAGGGCACTGTAGTGAGGTTGGTGCTGGTTTCTTCTCACAGGTAATTAGTGGCAGAACAAGATGGAATGGTTTTAAACTACAGCAGTGGAGGTTTAGACTGGACATTAGAAAAAAAAAATTCACAGAAAGAGTGGTCAGACAGTGGAATAGGCTGCCCAGGGAGGTGTTGGAGTCACCATCCCTGGATGTGTTTAAGGGTCGTTTGGTTGAGATGTTGGGGGATATGGTGTAGGGGAGAACTTTGTAGAGTAGGGCTGGTGGTTGGACTCAATGATACCAAGGGTCTTTACCAACCTGAATTATTCTGTGATTCTATGATATGTAACAGTTACTTGGCAGGACAAACACTATCACTCTGAACAAACCCCTTCCTCCTTCTTCCCCCATCTTTATACACTGAACATGACATCATATGGTCTGGGATATCCCTTTGGTCAGTTGGGGTCAGCTGTCCTGGCTGTGTCCCCTCCCAACTCCTTGTGCACCCCCAGCCTGCTCGCTGGTGGGGTGGGGTGAGAAGCAGAAAAGGCCTTGGCTCTGTAAGCACTACACAGCAATAACAAAAACATCTCTGTATTATCAACACAGTTTTCAGCACAAATCCAAATGGTAGCCCCATACTAGCTACTATGAAGAAAATTAACTCTATCCCACCCAAACCCAGCATATTTCCATATTAACAGGTCACCTCCATACTGCAAGTTAGCAGCTATGTTTCACAGTGTGAAGCTTATTCCTAAAGTTCTTGGCAGTGCAGGCTGCTGTAGGGAAGAGACTGCTCATCTACTGCATACCGAAGGGCTACACTAGCATGCATAATTTATATAAGGGCCTTACATAAATTTCAGACCTTCAGCAGTTTCTGCAAAGTCAATTCACTGCTGTATTGCATCTAGTTCTTGCTGCTTGCATCTAGCTAGGACTGCTTCAGGGCCATCTGAGTTACACAGGGTGGACAAGGATTACTACAGTGATCTGATTGGAGTTTGGATCTTAGATTTTCTTCTGGAAAGCTGCCTTGCACCTCCTTACAGGTCTAGGTCAAACTGCAACTTACCACTCATCGAGGAGAGGTTTTGGCTTAGGTGAACAAGGGGGAAGTTGTCAGCAGATCCAGGACAGCTGTATGAGTAGGCCTGTTTTCAGGACTGTGGGTGAAGAGCTTTTGAAGAACTTTCCTAACTACATCAGTACACTTGTCAAGAGGGCAGCTATCCTCTATGGAGCCTTGCTGCATCCAATTCTGGTCACTGGTGGACAATTACATTAGAATGGGTAAATCTGATGTCTGAATCTATGTTACTAGGTGGTTTGTATCCTGTTGATGCAAAAACTTACGTGATGTCTTCTCCAGAGTTCTCAGGCTAAGCAGGAAATAAATCACCTCTTCACCTTCACTTACCTACCCATCTTAACTCATTAGGGGCCAATGTCTACATACACAGTGGGCTATGAACATGTGATATCTGTGCTTCCTGAAGCTGTCTTTCCCAAGATGATAATCCTAAGTGTTATCAGGATGTACAGATGCATTGTCACTGTCTGTATCTATCTTGTGCTGCTCTGTGTCATGTAGCCCTATCTGATTTACACAGTGATTTTAGTCAGATGCTGAGATTTGGTAGCCTAGAGATCTGATGTGGCAGTGCAGTAGTAATTCTTTGAGCTAGGCTTATTGCTGGTGCCATCAGTATCATGGTGGCTTTTCATGCTGCAAGACCTGAATACGGACAGAAGAAATGCTTCTGTCAGCAAGGATGCAATATGTTACTTTTATATAACCTCATGTAGGTTTGGCTAGAATATCTGGATGTAAGGTAGGTCTGAAATGGTACATACAAATGTACAATGCAAGAGCTCGCTCTGCTATACACATTAAATGTTTATAGGTATGCCAGTCTGCCAGCTACAATACCGTTATTTTTTAGGTCCCCCAGGCTTCTTCCCTCTCTTGTGACCTAAATTTTCTTCTGCTTCTCAGCCTCATGAACATCTGTCTTCCAGCACCTGAAAGATTGCTTTCTAGTCATGTTAGTCCCTGATGTCGTACATGGTCTGTCATGCATCCCCGTACCCTGCTTCTGTCTTTGCTACTTTAGTACATGGTTGTAGGCTTGAGCAGAAAAGAAAATAGGGGTGGATGGCAGAGGAAGCAAGTGTGTAAGTTTACCAATCCTTTTTTAATTGGTCTAAATGGTCTAATAAGGCAACAAAGTGCAAGGCTTAAAGTAGACAAACAGTAGTGATCCTAATCAAAACCCAAATAAAATGATCAGCGCAAGGTCTAGTTTAAGCAGAGGTCTTTAAATATTTATGCAGTATGTTCTTCCCTCCCTTCCCCAGCCTTGTACTACCTGCTGTTGTAACAACATGGTGGTGGAGTGCTTAGTATATCACATGGCTCCTGACAACCCCCAGCAGCCACCACATGAGCTGCAGCTGGCTGAAGTTGAATCTGGAGGCAGCATGCAAACAGTTCAGGTGCCATTAGGATCTTCTACTTCAGCAAGCCCTTAATGCAGGTGGCTCAGCTGGTCACGATGATCATGTGTAAGCCTGGCCAGATGGCCGTGGTCAGCTCATGTCAAGGCTGGACTTGGTATTTGCCCAGAAAATCCTTTATGGTAATTTTGAGGTCTTTGTGGTACCCTCCACAGCCTTCTATTGACTTCTGTGGCAGGAGGGGTTGCAGGCAGCTGTGGAGCAGCAGGGCCCGTTTCAGAAGAGTCGGTAGAGGCAGAAAGTGAAGCACTGGATTGAGCTGTGTATGGGACTGTTTCCCAGGGCCCATCTACTCTGGCACATGTATCCCAAGGCCAAATTTGCAGTTCTGTATATGGGTGCCAGTATTGTTCAGTCCAGTTATCGATGCTCAAGAAGGAAAAATACCATCCATAATGATAGCTGCAGATGACACAGTGATTGATAGGACAGCGTACATGGATCATTTACTGTTACAAATCAATCCAAAATGTTTTGTTACTTATCATCCAACATATTTAATACTGTCAATCATGAAGTACCATATCTACTAGCAAAAATGTAGGCTACATTCACACGATGTGTTGTATCCAGACCTAAAAGTAGTTTGAGGTAACAGATGGCAACGCTTGGTCTGTTATATAAAATTATTTGTAAACGTCAGGAAAAAAATAAAAATAGAATTAATTCAGTCAAAAATTCCTCCTGGTTTAAAAGGAACATATTGAGATTATATCTGATGGATAATAGGAGTGTTTGACAGGCAAATGATTGCATGAATCTGGTGATTTGAAAATTAAGCCTAAATGGTAGAAGAGGAGGGCTTCCCCTCTCTTCATCTCCTTTGGAATTCATCATTTGAGTAAAAAGTCGTGCAGCTTTTCCTACAAAGTCAACACCAGTATGGCTCATCACACTTACAGACTTCTGGGTTCAATCATGATGTTCTGAAATCCCGAAGTTCTCAGATTAAGTCAAGGCAGCAAGGACTGGGGTGATCTTACCGTTTTTACTGACTTTGCTCTAGTCATAAACATTACCCCAAATACCAAGACTTAGCTACTTTTGATTGTCCTTTTGTGCTTCAGTTTCTCCCTCTTTCTTTTCTACTGCATGTAGAAAATAATTTTTGCCTTTTTGCTAATCAAGTCTTGTTTAATAAGTCAAAAGTTTGTCTTCTGCAACCTTGTGACCAGGTAAAAAGCAATGGTTTTGATGTGATAATAGTTTTGGCAGAGCTTGAAGTGTCTTAAAGATGATACTTATCTTTTCATTAATAATGGCTGTTATGGAAGAACCAGCAAGACCAAATGGCAGTTTCTTATTTGTTTACTGTTTAGATTTTTTTTTTTCTCCCTTTCTCTCTTGTTAATGATTGTACTCCCCTTTTAGCTTCATGGCTTGAATTGCTAGGCTATTTCAATTTGTTTTCCCATCCCTAAAACCACTGTTAACACTATTATCAACATTTTGGTTTGTCAAGACAGTCAAATCGGGAGTGTGTTTTCTATATTTTGTACATCTAAATTAATGTGAAAGGGACACAATTGAAGATTTAGGTTACCGTTCAAATGCTTTAACTGGGTAAGATTTGCTACTTCCTCCCCGACATTCTTTATAGAGGGCTTGCACATTTCTAGTATGGTTGTCTGTAATAGAACTAAGCAGGATGAGATTGCTGGGCTCATAACCCTGACATTTGTTATGGCACAAGACAGCATCATGTACTGAGTTTGCCAGTATACGTGGACCAAAGGAGTTAACACAGAAATTACATCTCATTAAACAAAGATTTAGAAAAGAGGCTGATGTCATTTTACTCCCCTTGAAGTGGACTTCTGCTGCAGAGCTTCAGTATACAGAAAGCAAGCTATTGAACTGAACAAAGTGATCTTCCCATCATGTAGCACTTGATTAGTGTATATTGATGGACTGGTCATTTTAATTCAGAAAGAAAATGGGACTATTGGAGAGAATTCAAAGTATGAAGTGTTTGGGGAAAAAGTCACGAGACACAAGCCGTATATGTATTCAGCAGATCAAAGAAAAGGATGGAAGGTGACATAGCACTTACATATGGCAAAGTAAACTGATTGTGGGAAGCTTTTAATAATATATAGAGGCACAGAAGCTGCAGTTGTATCTTATGCCATTAATTTCTATAGTTTGAGTGATAGGAGTGTTTAAACATTTGAAAAATTGACAGGGAAAAGTGGTAGAATTGAAACATGCTATAGGTCTTACAACTGTCTCTTTAAAGAACATGCACTGATCCATGTTTGATATTTAACATTCAAAAAGATTATATGGCTATTGTGTAGAGCAAGTGATGACAGTGGTATTGATAGGCCAAAACGGTACCTGGGAATGGCTATCCTCAGCATCAAACTCCATGACTACCCCATGGCTAAGTCTTTGCAAGTGATTTCAAAGCAAGATTCAAAGTCTGGCCCTTTCTACTTCATGTTGTGGGTCCTGGACCTCTCTTTCTTAGGAGTCAGTAATCCTGCCATCTTTACTGTACTTAAATTCCTCAGCTCCATTGAGTCCAAAAGGACAATGACAGTGGTAATGGTCCTTCTTTTTCTGTAGTGCAAAAATCTGCAGAATGCCTGTGGCTATTAATAGAAAAAGCAAAGTAAGCAACGTCCTTCCTCTTCTCCTCTTATGGTTAAGAAAAATAAAATCACTAACAATGCCCTGTTGCAGTATTGTATGCCACTGTTTTCTCTATGAAATAGTTATTGTGTGCCTGTCACTAGTGTTTCCTTGGCTTCATATCCTGCTTCCTTCACCTTTCCTAGAAATCATGCTAAACTTATGTTCCTGATTCAGGTTCAAAAGGCATGTGGCCAGCTGTAGCTTAGGGACATTCATTTGACCTTTGGAACAAGTTGCTTCTTTCTGAGATGACAGCGAGTCATCTTTAGTGTCATCCTTTCTGCTGGATGTAGCTATTCTGATGGTCATCTAAACATATCTGACACCTAGGTATGTTGGTCATGGAATGTGCCCACAGCCATCCAACCACCAAACACACTTCTGGGTCATGCCGGCCTTCCTTGCATCTGGGCAGCTTTCTGCCCTCCCACTGGCAACAGCACCCAGCTATAGCTTTGTCTGTAGAAGCCCAGGGTCCTTTAGTCTTCTTTCTTTCTGTAGCAACATCTGCCCATCCTTACCTGTAAGAGATAAGTATTTTCGTCCTTCTTTGAGCAGCTACTGGACTCATTTTCTTCTGCCTGTCACCAAAAGCCAGGCTTTGCCCATACTAATAGGGTGGTAGCGCGTGAAACCTTCTACCCCCTGTGCTTGGCCAGCTGCAGCAAACTTACGTAAAAGGTTAGACAGCTACTACTGCAGATGTCTGGGAAGGGTGAGGAGTAGTGGCTGATGCTGAAAGGCACCCCTCGTGTGCATTTTTACACAGCCCTGCAGCTCTTTATGCCTGGTTTTATATATTGGAGTGTGAACAGTCTCGGGAGGTGCTATGCTGCCACCTTAAAGGAAGAGGGCTACTCAGAAAAACTCTACAAGTCACAGTCTGCACCACTGATTGGACTGTTGGGGTTTTGGGGAGTTGTTTTGTTGTTTTTTTGGGTTTTTTTTAAGCAGTCAGTGGCAAATACCTAGTGTAAATACTTGGTGTTATAATTTAAAAACACTTCTTATAAATTGAGAGTTTCTATGCTATGAGCAAAACTTGTTTGCTTGACGGTGGGGCTGTATTGGCAAGTAGGTTACAGTCATTTTAGTGTTATGGTATGGCTGTAATAGAATGATTTGCTTTTGCTGAAGTTTAGCTTCTTTTGCTATCATCATTGGCTCTGGTTGTGAATAACACATATTGCTTCTCTTTGGGTGCTTATTCAAGTACTGTTACTGCAAAGGGTTTTGTTTAATTGTTAAACTTCGTTTTGAAAAAGACTGCCACCACAAAAAAACCCCAACCAAACCCAAGATCTCTACACCAGGAAAGTTAGTCTTCTCAAACACTTTTTTTTTTTTTCATCTTAAGGCCAGCAGGTTTTGTTTTCTGAATTACTGAGAGCGTTAGAAACATTCTTCATTCAACTGTGTATATGCCATGCAAGTCTTTTTTGACTATAGAAGGCAGCTGTGGAATTGGCTGGATCCACTGCTGGTATGGTCAGTATCCCTTTGAAGTAATGTATATCATATGCTCCATTTACAGAAACATCTAAGCTGCTGCTACAGTGAGAAACTGTCACTTAACATGGGCCATCAGATCAGTCTATGTGGACCAAAGGTGATTCTCAAAAAAAAAAAAAAAAATCAGAAAGGCTGTAAGAAAGGCTAATTTCCTTAGAGTCCTCATTCTTTTTTACATTGATGATATTTTTAAGCATCTGTGTTTGTACCAACAGATTTTTCTCTTAAACTAGTGTTGAGAAATTGTTCTTCCTCTCCAGGGACACTCCTCAGTGGTCTACTGCAGTATAACCAGCAAAACTTAATCTCTGTGTTGTTTACCTCTTCAAACTAACCATTTACAGAATTTTTCAGGAAACACAGACTGAGATTTTCAGATGCCTCAAGTGAATTTGGGGAACCAGTGAGAGAACTAGGGTAGACTCTAACACAATGGTACACAGATGAGTCTGGTTTGGAAGTAGTCTGAAGCTATGCCAGAAAGGACTGAACTTTTCTATCAAACCTGTAAGTACTCGTCTGAGGAGTCTGCAGCCATCTGCCATGGTATTGTCACCTGAACCATAGACTAGTGCAATGGCTGTCTAGTTAGGCAATCCTGATAATAAAACAATCTTGATATTGAACCTGACCCACAACATGGTTTCCCATTTGTAGTTCAGGTGCATTGCTGTGTAACACAAGTTGTTTAGCTGCCTTTGTATTTCTAGGGTAAATGCCTGTAAAGCTCTACTTGTCTTAAAACCTACAGGAAAAAAAATATAAAGGAGCAAATAAACTCTCTGTCTCACTGTCATACCGGAGGTTATCAGAAATGCCTGTGCTTGCTAACTACAAAAACAAACAAAAGGAGGAGCTGCTTGAAAAGAGCTCTTTTCTCCTCCTCACCTCCTTTTTTAAAATTCAATATAACCTGAATTTGACAGTCTGCAGGATGGGTTGTAAATCATTACATTTATGTTGACATTTGCAAATGATGGACTTCATAGTGAACAAATACTGTTTCATTAAGTACATGCTACTTTATATCAAAAATTTATAAATAAGCAAGTCTTTAATACTTGCACAAATGTAAGATGAAAGTATGATCAATTTCTTTAGCAATAATTCACTTCATTACTAAATTCCCATTTTTTCTGTTTTTTCTTTTTGTAATTACAAGTGACTTCCATTCTCCTTCAAGTGATTACACAGTTTGAAAAAAGGACAGATCTTTACATACATGAGAAAAAATACGTTTCTTAAAATGAATGCATCTATTCAGGCACTTTTTCACAACTTTGCCTGATGGATCTTATTTTCCATATATTTTTTATTATTTTGACTATTCCCATGAGACCATTTTCATTAGTTTTTACCAAAATGCACTGAACTAGAGAGAATCCTGGGTCTGTGACTGAAATCAGACCAGTTCCAAACATAAACTAATGACCTAATTTGTCTTGCATAAAATACACTTTTATTTATTACACTTTTTTATTTTTGTTGGAACAGTGTTACCTTACTCTGTAATGAATGTAAAATATATCTCCTGATTCAGTGGTCCTATAACTTAATCCCTTCCTCCTTTTCTGAATTTGGTTCATTCTTCCTATCAGGACTATTTCAAATGTCTCATGATGCTTTTGTTTATTTAAGGTGACTTCTTTATTTATCAACACGATATTGAATTTATAGTGACTTTTGCTCATTTCCATTTCAAATAATGCTGGTAAGAATCTTATTTTCCTTACACTAGGCCACAATTGTTAATGAATAGAGAGAAGTATGCTGCAGGAATGGAGTCTAGTAGAACACGTTTCTAAATCTTCCAGTTAATACTAACACCAGTGCATTTCTTCTCTCCATTAGGTTTATTTCTCCATCAAAGAAAGCAAGTTTAGTTAGTTGCACTTGAGTTCTGATGATCAAGTTGACAGCTACTTAATTACTGTCCTACTGGTTCTTGAAATTCTGGCAGTAAGCTTAGTATTTCATGACAAATACTGAACTGTAAGCTCTTATACGCCCATTTTGAAATGGTTTATGTACTTGCCATTTCCCAAAGCTCTCTCAACTCACTTCACCATTATTTCTACATAATCAGGTTGATAATTCCATTTAAATATTGCTATTTCCTTTACTTCTCTACAAGCACAGATCTCTCCTAAGAGAAATTCTAGCTACAGCTTGTGACAGCGTAAGTTTAGATGGATTCTTGAAGACAACAGCAAGATAGGAGTGAAGGATAAGATTCGATGGATGACTTTTTGTATGCATTTACCAAAAGAAAACACTTGGAAAAAAAGGCAGGAAAATAGTGGAATTGACCTTTTGAATAACTGATGCACAATTCAAATTGACAAGACTGGCTAGTGAAGGAAAAATAAAGTTGTGGAACAAGTTTCCTTTAGTGAAGGAGAGAGAGAGAGAGAGAGAGAAAGAAGGAAGAAAAGAATAACAGATGAGTAGAGGAGAGAAGGCAGAATCGGCAGAAGAGGAAAAAATTGAGATGATAGTGTCTGGTGTCCAAGAAACAGTGAATGTGATAAATAGGCCGTGAAAGAAACCAGATGACAGAACGGTCTGTAGACAGAAGAAAGAAAAGATGGGGAATCTAAGGAAGATGCAATTAGCATCAGAAAGAGGACGTGTGTAACTGGTACTCCCTTCTGAAGAAAAATGGGTAGGCTGTCATGAGAATGGATCCAGAAGTATGCTTGCTAAGATAAAAATTATAGATTTGATCTGAAAACTAGAATGATCCTGTGAACAGGAGTGTACAGATTTCCTAGAGACTTCAGTGGAATTTTTCTATTTCATGAAGAAGGGAGGGCAAAACTGTGATGATCAACAGATGAAACAAGAGCTGGTGCTATGATTGATGCATTACTGAGAACAGCACAGAAAGAGAATATTTATTAATGAATATGCTAGTATTATGGATACTTTCTGAGATTCAATTTAAACCCATGCATTCAATTTAAACCCATGCAGGGGACAATTAGGTTGAGATAGGGCTATATTTACATACAGTCCATGCCTCCATGAGCAGAAAGAGGGAGGAAGAGCATAGGATATGAAGGCTCATTGCAGAGCATGGCATGGAGAAAGGCAGACATAATGCTGTTAAAGCAGCAGTCATCCTAGACAGATTTCTGGGATCAGGGGAAAAAAAAAAAACAAAACAAAACCAGACTACTTTTAAGAAAGTATTTTGTAAACTCATGAGAAGGCTTATGTGAGACAGTTGTAAAACCAGCTGGAAATAAAATCAGTGTTTCCAAGTGCCCCTTCCTATTGTATACTCTTAAATGTTTATCTAGATGGTCTCTAACTGTTTCTCTTCATCCTGTTCTATGACAGCTTCTATTTGTTAACCATCATTTTGTAGTGTCATGATGCTGTTATGCACTTAATATTGCAGCTGAGGAGTTTTTAAGCATTTCAGTCTTTCCCATGTCTCTTGAAACAGGAACATAAACCAAATCCATAGTCACACGCTCTTGTGCTTTCTTTCTCAAAAGCTTGTTCTGCTTTGTAAGGTAATTTCACTTGCTTTTCTTACCACTTACTTTGCTATGGCTGAACACTTTTAACATGACTTTATAGGAAAACAAGGTTTATGTGACTGTGAATCTGCTAATCTTTCCTTATGAACCTTGAATCCATTGGCCTCTTTCATCTAGATTTGACCAACAGGAAGAAAAATTATAAATATTAATTTTCTGAAAAAAAATATGCCTTTGTCTAGAAAGTGGATAAAGAAGAGAGCCTGATAGTGGAAAGGCTGTAAGAGCTCACTCTTACCAAGTTACCTTAAAATCCACATGAGAAGTCATCCTGTATGTGCAAATCCAGAGGAAACCAGGCTTGACTGGTTCAGCTCCTCAGATCCTTCAAACTTCCCAGCCCCTGCCATGTGGCAGCAACAGGTGGTGGCATTCATAGGACTTCAGCCTGGGAGAAGTGGTGTTCTCAAGACATGGTTGAGAAAGGTCAGCTGACAGCCAGATGCTTGACTTAACTGTTACTGTAATGTTAGTGGAGACGTGGTGCAGCGGTGGGACATTTAATGAAAATGGCTAACATAAATGAAGTCTTTGTGATTATGATTTTGAGTGTCACCTTCTTTAGCTATTCTACAGTTTCTGTCCCTGTTGTCCCCCAGATTGTGGTGTTTTTCATCTCCTGGTTTCACTGTTCTGTAGTTTCCAAACTTAATTACTCTGATGGGGGAGAAAATGTGATGAAGACACAAAAAGCAATGTAAGAAAAACATACAAAACTCAAGAGCTCTGCTAAACTAGTGCGATACATGCATGAATCATTCTTGGTTCCAGTTTTCAAGGACTACTGCTCATATCCACCTAAGTATCCATCTAAGTATCGACAGAAAGCATGCTAAAAACTAGCATAGGGTTTCTGAGCAACAGTGTATGAGCAACATGTATCCAAACAGTCTCTGTTCAAAAATAACAATTCTGTCATTAGAAAAGAGAACGTGGTGAGAACAAGAATATTTCATGGTGTTTTTTTCATGAAGTGCAGTTTTTAAGAGTGTAGGGTAATTATGTTGAAGTTACAACTCTGGGAATTTTTCTCTTCTGAGTAATTTCTTGAAAACCTGTGTGGCTACCTTTGCCTGTCAGTGAAGATGATGGAAGATTGCCTTATGCTAGCCACAAGAAATTACTCTGAATGCAGTGATGGTAGGAATAATGTCATTACAGATGAAGCATCTTTCCATTAAAGACTGAAATTTAAGTTAAATAGCTCTGACTGTATTTACCACTGATGATAATGCGTAATTAGTTCCTTTCCATAGGAAGGAGGCTGAAAGCAGGAAATACAGTATTCAGCATTTTTCTGTTACATGAATGCATTCCATGTAAACAAACTGTTTCCTTCTTCCGGTCTAAAAGACTGCTTTTATGAATAACTCACTCCTATATTCTGTAACACTTTTATACCTGTAGGTAATGGCTATAATCCAGCGGATAGTTCTTTGCATATGAGGTGGAGTCAGTGCCTTCATCCTAAAGATAAACAAGATTGATCATACATCTTTGATCTCACAAACCCTCACTTTGTTTGCTAATCCCCAGCCAGTCGTGTACTGCTTTCCATCTGTTGCAATATCATGCCTTTGCACAGTAGCAACTGGTGACTTAAACACTCTCTCTCCAGCAAAACTCCTAGTGATCCCTCCTCTTACACATCTATTGATGGCATCACTCAGTGTTGAACAAAATTGCCAGTGACTTTGTGATGCATTCTGTGGAAGCAAATCTGAGGTTTGAAAATGACTTTATTGTGATCCTGCAGCTTCAAGACTACTTGGAGGCTTTTTCTTACTTGTGTATTTCTAAGCAGTATGCTGCACACCCAACTAATAATTAACAGCTTTTTTTATGAGGACCAGATCAGGCTGGGTAAGTTATTGGAACTGATCCTTTCTCCAGGAGATACCAAGTAATGTTAAATCTTCTGCAAAGGTAAACAGAAACCCCCCTATCTTTATTCGGTTCCCTAAGTTTCATTCTAGCGATTTTCCGAGCGCTGAAGTGAGTATGAGCACAGCGCTCATTTCAGCTGCCAGAGTTACCTATAGAGCTGTGTACACAGAACAGTGCATCTCTGGCCTGCTGTAACAAGCAGATTTGTTTTGAGTTTGTGTGGTTGCTCTCCTGCCTGAGCTCCATCCCCTGCAGCTGGGGTGTCACTGAGCTCGTGTGTTGTGGCTGGTGCCATGGCTTGTGTTCCTGCAGCGATGGGCGTCACTGAGTGCACACTCACCTTTAGCAGCCACCAACCTCACTCCAAATGCTTCCTTGTGCCTGTAGTCCTCGCCACGACAGTGAATACAGTACTTTTTGCTCATGATTTTAACTCTCGTGCATTTTACGGGTTTCTGTGGGCATAATACTTTGCTGTAAGATGTGTAACATTCGAGTAGAGGATGGTTGAGAGGTGCTCACGAAACCTGTTCTATTTATACTGTCCACTCCCTAGGCAGAATTGGGCTTTTTCTGGTCACACCACATAATCTGAGTCCAGCAAACCCCCAAGCAGTGTCCTTTCTTAAGCTATGGGCATATTTAAGAGACTTGCGACACTGCTTTTTGTTGTGTTTTGTATGCAACTACCTAAAATCTGGCTTTAATTGCAGCCTTGGGCAGTTGATGATTTCCTCCTAGTGTTTTTCAAGGGACGTCTGCTTTTAGTCTTTGTTGTAGGGAGCAGGCACGCCATAAGCAGGACTGTGGGAGGGTTGTGGGTAGATCCAGATCTAGGAAGAGTAACACAGCATCAGAGAAGGGGGCTGTCTCTTTCCTAGTTTTAATGGTAAATACATTTAATGGTAAATATGCACTCTAGCATATTTGTCTGAAGATCAGTCTTGCAGAAATTAGATACCTTTTCATGCAAATGGTTCTTAGAAGTTCAAACAAAAGAAGGAGGATGTATAAAAGATCACCTCATCGGGCTTGTCAGTTACTAGAATTCTGTTCAAAGTTTCAGTCATCTCAAATGGTCACTCTGACTCTTACGTAGGAATAATTTTGCAAACATAGTAATTGAACCTCCCCACCCCCCAAAAAAAGCCAAATAAGATTCTGTATACTGTAGTCCTGAACTGTTGGTGCTTCTTGGACTCTGAGATGCCAATTAAACCATCCTTAGGAATTTTAAACAAGAGAACTCTGAGATGAACAATATTCTAGGATGTCATGTGGAATATAGCCCCTAAAACAATGTCTTTTAGGTTTTCATTCTTGTGATGATAAATGAAAAATAGTTGTACTGTTAAACTAACCTGTAAGACATTTACACCTATGTATGCCATAGTGTCAAGTGGTAGGAGGAAGTCAGTAGTAAATTCAGGAAGCAAAGAAAAGGTGATCCATTTGCTAAAAAGCAGCTGTTGAGAATGCTTAATTGTAATTTTTCTAGAATTAGAGCTGAACCTATCCAGAATGGGCTTTAAGTGGGAAGAAATGCCTAGCGTTATTTTGGGAGAAACAAAGATTTGTTGGTATGCAGGTCAGTACTCCGAAGAAGCAGCTTGATTTTATTTATTTAGGAGACCCTTGTCACAGGTAAAAACAGTGCGTAGAAGCATTTTAGTGTGCTACTCACCTTACTAATTTTTTTCCCCATAAATTTGAATTTAAGCAAAGTAATAATGCATATAATTTATCAGATTCTCCTAATGTCTTTATAGTGTGCTATAGGGAACAACACAAGATTGATGCTAAGATGTGTAGGCTGACATAAAGCTTTCTGTATTCTTCAGACCCATAATGTGGGCTTCAGCTTTGTTTTATTTGTGTGGGGTTTTGGGGCTTGTTTTTATAGTTACCATTGAATGTCCCCCAAACCTTTTAGTGAGATAGATAGCCTTTTATGCATTTATTCCTCAATCTCTTGACAACATGTATGAGATTTTGTGGGGGCTTTTCCACATATTTCATAATTTATTCTATTGTCTTATGTTGTCTTTTCACTTTTTGAAATAACTGTTATTATTTCATATTTTGGAGGGTTGAAATATTGTTTTCTGCTTTCTTGCCCTGTTGTATGGAGATTAAGTGGACTACCTTAGTTTCAGGTCAGATAGGATTTCATCGGGAAAGAAAAATGACTGTAAGCATTCATCCCCCACCTTCAAAAGTGGCAAGACAATTGCTGAGATCCTTGTAGATGGGCTTTAAAGCTGGGCATAATCCAGCAGTGAATGAAATGCAGAACCATCCAAATCGGTGACATTTAACCCAACCACACATCAGTCCAGGTGCAAGATAAATTGGTACTCAACTGTTTCCAGCCCATTTTCCTGGTTAGCGCTCTAAATACAAGAAACAGTTTTGGCACCTCCTGTGTGATTTTTTTTTTTGTACATGTCCACACACTTGTGCAAGCACACTTTATTCTGTATTCAGATTTTCTGGTGTAGGTAAACTTTTAAAGCACCTGCATTTCATGTCACACTCCTCTTAAAAACAGTTGTTCTTTCTGGTGAGAGAGCACTCACCTCTCCCTGTGCCTTTCATCCTTTCTCCTCTTATTTGTGCAAAGAAATTGCATCACTCAGTTGTGACATTTCAGTAGTGGATGCTACCCTCATTTTAACCAAAAGCATATTCTTCTGAAATAAAACCTAGATATATTTACTTGTCAACATATATGCTGTATAACTTCCATAAAGAGGACTGAATGATAAAAATACTAAAATATGTGAAGTGTTTAGGTGTTCCTGAAACCTACCCTTAAAAAGAGCAAGAGCCAGCAATCCCTGGTGCTAACATCTTTTATCTCTTCCTAAGCTATTTCTTATTTACTTTAATGCTTAACAATTCCATTTCACAGTGTGCTTTAGATTCCCAACAACAGCAAAATAAAAAGTTATTTTTAATAAGAAAAAAAACAACTTGCAAATCCAGACCAAGCGTCTGTTTGTGTGCAGTTCTAAATGAAGCCTTACCATATCTTAACTAATGACGATCTTTTCCATGTGGAATAAATTCTTAGTACTTAGTAGCATTAGTAATGCTTAAAAAAAAAAAAAAAGTATTTAAAATGGTTCAGTTGCCAACTGCCTTTGACTTGTCTCAGTAAGACACTGAAACAGACTTTCTGCTCTAAATTAATAAGGCCAATCACAGCCACACAAAACCCAGAATGACCGATCATTCTTCTGGTGTCCTCCCTATCTTTACTGAGGTCAGATAAATCACTTTCAAGCTATTAAATCAATGATCATAAATTAGGGCTCTGTTTTTACAGGGCCTTGTGGGAAATTCTCATGGTTAAATTAATCTAACAGCTGCAGCGAAGAGCACCTCCCACAAGATCATGTCAAAAGTTCTCCCCCTGACACACCACATTTTTAAAGGGGAAAAAGGATTGAATTATTTGTTTTTTACCTAGCGCACAAAATGGAATCTCTCCGTCTATCCCTGCTAATTCGTGTTTCAATTGTACCCAGCTGTTTAAATTGCACTGTGCAGAGATTGCCTTGATCCCCAGGTGCTGGTACTCCATCTGTGCTGCTCTGAGAGACTATTTACAGCAGAGGTTAGGCCAGCGATTGCTGGGATGGAAAACTCATTTCTCAGCCTGGCTTTTATTTACACTCTTATTAAAGATCCTTTCACTCATGTTGGAATGGCAGCTAGTGGCTGCAGTGAGTGTTTGGCATCAAGCCAAGCAGCAAAATTACCATGTCGATGAAAGATAGCCTGCTTCCATTTTAACCTTTCACTGTTACCCCCTTTCCATCTATATTTGCATGAAGAAGGATGATTATTGAAAGAAATAGGGCGACAAAAGGATGAGAGAATCCTTGTCAGCTGAGCTTTTCAAGGGATAAACCAATGGTTTGTGACCGATTTGGAAAAATCTTTACTGCTTTATTAATTTCCCACTTCTTTCCCTTAATTGCTATTAGAGTTTATTTTCACATGAAGCAACAGAGTTGCTCATGCTCTGCTTGCGTCCTCCCCCCTCAGCTTCCTTATGCCTTGTGAATGCGACCCTGGGATATGTCTGTAATGTTGAGGTTTCTACTTCATCCCTGAGGCAGGTCACACAGAGCCACAGGAACACCCTCAAAGCATTTTTTTTCCTATAAATGTGCCTCTTCCAGAAATGAATCACCTTCCTGGGAGCAAGTGGCTCATCGCACATAGCATGTTATGTTACTGGGGAGGGCAAGGGAAAGTATGAACAGTTGCTGGGGAGGCTGGCATGCAATCATCATGTTATGGCCCTACATGCATTTAAAAAAATAAAAATAATAACTATTTCTCCAGAACTTTCAGCACATTTCTTTTTAGGAGCAACACGGGATTGGTGAAAAGCAGCAAAATCCACCTCAGCTGTTGTGAGACAGCAACTGACACTGCTGAGTGCCAACTGCAGCCCAGCACAACAAGGAGGAGACCCCAAAACTTCAAACCTCACTACCAAGCTCCATTTGTGAGGCAGACCATGATCTTAAGTGCAGTAGCAGTGCAGGTTCTTGACTGCTAGCAAAGCCATGCTTGTCTTTCTCTTTGCATGCTTCCAGGGCAGAAGGAGAGACAAATCTATTTATTTTCCAGTTTTTCCTGAGTGGAGGAGCAGTAACTGTACTCAGAGATTTTTCAGGAGTGTGCAAATACCAGCTTTCATTTTTTTTTTTTTTTTAAAAAAAAAGGATATATCCTGAAGGATTTAACCCTCTACTTAGTTGTGTCCCATTGTTTAGCCACTGCTTAACCTTGCACATCCCCAAGAATCGTCTCTACTAATCACCAGGAGGCTCCAATGCCCGCTGCTGGCAGCTTCACAGGACCAAGCCGGCTGATGGTGCATTCCCAGGACTTGCAGACATACAAAGCTTTTCAATAGCTGTTGTCTCCTCCAAAGAATGAATAAAATTGAGTTATTCCCAGTTCAATTTTAAAAACTCAGTTTTGTTCCTGTTGAGAATGAGGCACCTGGAGAAAGGGGTGCTTTGCTATTTTTTCCCCACTAAACCTCCTAAAAGGCAGAGGGTTCGTTAACAGAAACACAAATATATACTTAACTGTATTCTGGGTAATGTGACAGCTAAAATAGGTGCCTGCTTTCAGCTCCTGGAACAGGCACAAACAGACCACCTTTTCCAACAGCTGAGCTGCTGTTCAAAGTTCCTTGTCAATTTTTTTCCTATATACAAACATATTAAAAAATATATATAGTTACAAATTGAATATTCTACAAACATTTATTTATCAGCACTCAGTCTGTGCCATATAGCTGATTTCAGGACTTCAGGTTAGTTGGGTGTTGTCTTCCCCATTTCCTAACTGACTGAGTACCTGAGTCCCATGCTACCTGCTCTTGTAGTGAAGCCAGCACTCGGGAAAGTTTGCAGGAACAGTATCAGAGAAGCACTACTGGGAAATTTTATATAACCATCAATCTTTTTTTTCCCTCTCCTTCCTTTTTTTTTGTTTTTGGCACTAAACAGACCTTCCCTAAAACACCATTCTTAGAAAAATGTAACCACAGCAAAATTTACTGTCTGAGCATTGTGTTTAATATTTTTCCCATTCATAAAATACTTGTATGTCTGGACATGAGACTTAGCTTGAAGGGTGTGTTTTGATTTTTGTCTGGCTCATTTAAACTGCTTCTACACTGGTGCTCAAGCAGAGAAGAGGAAAGAATGATGTTCCAGCTCTTCTAACATATTCTAAATTCCCAGATGTAAAATCCAATTATATGAGTGCTGGTGAAAAACAAGCACTAAGAGGGGGCGCAAAGACCAGCAAAGTAAATTTATTTTTTTTAATTGGGAACAAAGTGAATGCAATCCTCAGAAAATGCAGCATAAGAAGTTTGTGTTAGGAGCTTGTCTGTGGAGTACCTTGATCTCAGCTAGATGAGATGCAGTTGACATTTGGCTGATAAAGCTCTAGGGAAAGCTGGAGGACAGTAAGAAATAAGACATGTGGTGCAATTAGCTGCGGTACCAACCCAGGAATGAAAGTGAATTGGCACAACATAGGGACGAGAGGATCTTTCAGAATCAAGGTCCAAACTGCTTGTGGATGTAGCATTTCCCCACTCTTTGTACATTCTTTGGCAATTTCCTATTTGAGTAATTGGTTTGTCTGTGACTAGATGCTGGAGAACTGCAACTGATTTGGCTGCTTCTTGTCTCCCCTTCCCTGTCACAGTGTGTGCTGTGATACTGCACCGTACTGGGAAAGAGCTGCCACAGCCCACATCCACCAAGGCTCTCCAGCTGCACCAGGCTGCAGGATTAAAAATTAAACTAATACACTTTTAGGAGATCAGGATGGGTAGAGTCAGTCTAAATTTTTGAAGAGACTGAAATGACTGCAGGTGTGTCAATTGCTTTTACATCCCGGGGCTTTATTGAATACTATGCTGGGCAGAGAAATGGTCTCTGTTTAGCAACAATTTGTGCTACTTGATGAGGTGACTGCCTAGTCATTTGTCTTTAAGTTATTCTCACATGAAAACAGTATCTTTTCTTGTAATTTTACTCATGAATATCTTGCAGAATTTCCATATTCTTAAGTCTTACCTTCCTAAAGCAAGATAGCAAAATTTCAGGTTTCTTTGCTTAGTCCCCAAAAAGTTGTAGCAATAATTACAGACATAAGCAACGGCTGTCACATCAGAAGCTAAATGCTGCATCTGAGCATGTGTGATAACCTTTGGATCTTCCAGTCAGCTCTTAATTTGCAAAGGAAAAGTAGTTTCCCCAGAGACTAACCGGGCTAATGAACTGGGTAACAATGGTTCAAAAAGTTGATCTCCCTAAAATCTGTTGTTTCCCCTTTCAAATGGGAGAATTAACATATTACATGCATGACAGTTTTCATTTTGAGGTAACGAGCAACGAAGAAATAATTTCCCTTCCTACAGGGCTTCCCTTTAACCACCAGTGATTCTAGCATTGCTGGTGACACTGTCTCTATCACGACCCATAGGAGTGAGTCTTGGCAGGAGGTGGATGGCCAAGGACTCAGCAGCACATCTCAAACAGTAGTTAACTACTCCAAAATGTTTTCAATCAGAGGAGCAAAGTAAGCAGAAGGAAGGAAAAATACCACCCATAGCATAAATGAGCCAGAAAGATTGGAGTACAGCCTGTTGGGAAAGGCCTTGATTTACCATGAGACAAGAAAAAAGACCCAACCAACAGACTGGTAAATCCAGGGATGACACCAAACCATTACAGCTGGTTGTAGTACCGTCTTTACAGAACACCCTAAGGGATTGCCTTCTATTGCTTAAGGGAATAAATGCTATGGGGTAAAGATCAGGGACATTTTGACTCTTAAGAGTCCAAGAAATTATGCACTAATACACCAAAGAAAGAGAATGTAATTCTAATCTTAGGTAGCATCAAATTCATGAAGGTTCAGAGATCACTTCTATCTATGCATGTAAATAAGCAGTCCTAAATTAGCTGCAGTAAGGATCTAATTATTTTTTCAGCTGCAGCTTTCTCCCTCTCCCCTTAGTATTTTGTGGCAGAGCACTCTAGACTATTTCTGCAGCTTCAAGTGTATGATTAATTGTACTTAAATTATTAAGAGTCCTCAAATCACATGTTCTTTATCTACCTGTAGACACATTTTGTCTACTTTGATCTTACTTCTTTTTATTAACCTTGTCCTCAGAGCACAATTTCCTCCCAAAATAATTCCATGTCCCTAAAAAGTTATGGCATCCTTTGTTTTGCCAAGTGGAGGATTTTTACAAAAAGCCTTCATCCTTCCTTCTAACAAGAACAGGATGTGCATAACTTTGGTTTATATAAGTCTTCCTGGAAAGCACAAGAGAAACTCTGGAATCAATAAAGGCTGCAGTGTAATAGCATGAAGAAGTAAACTTTTTGTAAAGGTACACTGCTCTACGAGGATACATAAATGATGAAACTTCAGGCCTTGGTTTTACAGAAACTGTATAATATACAATAAATTACTAGGACTGTTGCCTTACATTGCTTTAGTTAACTGCATACATTCAGTAGAATAACATGAATATATTATTTGGTTAAGCACTGATTTATTGCCTACAGGAATTATAGAAACCAATGTCCAAATCTGAAGAGTTGTATCTATTACCTAAAGAAATTACAATAACAAGCTATTTGACCTACAAGCTTACAGAATTTAGGGCGTAAGAGGTGCAAAAGCAGTTGGATGATGTGGACCAACCTCCTTTAGGTTCACTTTACGTACAACAGTTCTCTGTCACTGCATGTTACCAACTCTTACTTATTCAGCTGACACTAGTGAGCTAGGCAAAGCTGTGCTGAAGTTTTATTTGTACAGCGATTTTAAACCTGACACAGTGGTCAGACTGCAGTAATAAACTGTAGGACTTAACAGGAGAGTGAGAAAAAACAGAGTGAAAGTAACAAACTACTTCTCTTTGCACTCTCCATTATGGTCAGTGAACAGAATGGGGATATGCAGCATCTTGAAAACTGGAGTAACACTAGAACGAATGTCTTCACTGCTCTTTTACTAAGTGTGGGGTGAAATAGGCATCGGGAGAACTGCTTGTCTACAATGCAATACTTAAAGATATAAACAGTAGATATATGCCCAGCTCTTGTTCTCTTGCTGGCAGCCTGGAGGAGTATTGCTGTGGCTCCATATTGGTACAATGCAAAGAAGCCACTGTTACTCCTGCATATTTGGGAGCTTCAAATACATCTTTGGTTACTGAATAACCATGACAACTTGCTTCAGTGGAAATTATGAATTCAACCCCTGTTTTATGTTAAAATTAGAGCAGAATTTGATATACAGATTCCTAAGGAACTGGGGAAGAGGGAAAACATCCCAAAGCTGTTGTGATTCAAAAATTGCACCCCATTTCTCAGGCTACAGAGTTGATAGCTGATCAATTTTCATAACTCTTCATTCAATCAGAACATGGCAACTGGCAGTCTGAGCAGTGAAACATAATCTGATGGCAGCACACAGCTCACACAGTTGTCCTACAGCTGAACTCTTCTAGATCAACCCATATGCTAACGCACCTCATAGGGGTTTACTTCATTAAATCAAGAGTCAGACCTTTTGTCAGTGAATCATCCATTCCCTTGTAAAGCAGAGTGTGCTACTTGTCCATATTGCACAATTAGTAATACACACAAAGAGACTTAGGTACTCCTCAGGACAAAGCCTGAATAATAATAGTTACAGATATAAATGGATATATGTAATATATAATTTAAAATTTTATTTTAAAACTTTGCGCATACACTTCTTCAGCATCCTCTTCTTTTGTTCATTGCACTGAAAAGTTTCAAAAAACACAAAATATATCCCTTTACTAAACATTTTTTTTTGTTCTTAGGTTACAAAAAGATTAACATTTCACAGTCACAAAGCAGAAGTACATTGGTCCAAAACATCTTCCTCCAGCAGGTCCTCTATTCTTCAGGACATATAAAACCTAGACAGTTGTACAGATCTCAAAACAAGATGACTTGTCCAATGAAGGAAAGAAAAAAGGTGGCAGCTATTAAAAAAAAAAAATCCAAACCAAAATAATACACCTATGAAAGAACACCACCAGAAATGGTTAAAAGAAAAGAAGAAAGAATTAGAGTGGAGGTGGACATGGGCATCCTCCTTCAAGTACATCACAGGTAGAGATACAGCAGCACAGTTACAGCATTGTTTGGTCACTCTCTCTATGATAGCCACATCACTAAATCTTCATCCAAGACCCATGGAGGAAAACTATTTACACACCAAAAATGTCAGGGAGGAACAACAATTCCACACAATTTGCAATTAATTGTTTGATACAGAAATGTTGAAAGTATTTGTACATAAAATGTAAAATAAAAGCAAAATTCTGAGGCAGGAAGAAACACAGCAGATTTGATTGAGTGTGTAGTGTTCTTAAAAAATGTAGCAGAAATTCTAAGCCAAAATCTGCCCAAGCATCAAGTGCAGTTCTTCAAAAATATCCTTAAGGCACAGAGTCAACTATACCTCACAGATCTCGCATCATATTTTAACATGGAAGTAACTTCAACATTGAAATCCACTACTAACAGCAGACTCTGGACCACTTTTCCTTTAGCTCGTTAATCCTGTTGTCTTTTAGAATTTATTAAAAAAATTCTCTCTCCATCATGAGGCCGCTGAACATCAGCCTTCTCAGACCATACACTGTGTTCACGAACGAAGCATCATTGCCTTAACATAACAAAAGATGGTTGTATCTCTCACTTCTGGTGTAACTGAAATTTTTAACTACCATCAAACTAAACAAAGACTTTAGGTTGTAGTACAAGGGAAGTATGTCCAAACCGGTTGTGCTACCTTCTGCAACAGTATTCACAGGAGAATGGTAGAAGCTTCTTGGTTTTCAGTTTCTAGAAACTGGACTAGACTAGGCACCAGAAGACATTGTCAGCCAACTGAACTACACTGCATACTACTGCCTCTCCTTGCCATTGTCCAAAAAAACCCAAGAATGTGCCTGACTTTCTAAGCAGTGCCTATGTCCAGTCAAGGACACAGCACCATGCAACAGCAACATGAATACAGGTATAACTCAGGACTGAGGGTCCTTGCTGCTCAGGCTTATACAGTTTTGGATACTAAGGGAACTTCACTGGCAAAAGCCCGTAGCACTGCTGGCATCAGTCACTAACTAAGATGATGTGCCAAGAATCTAAAATTCGGACTTGGTGCCTGACTTGCTCCAGTTAGAGGAGGTGAGCTGTCTGCTCCTAACTCAGGAGCTTCACTGAGCCCTAAAGTAGCTGCAAGTCTGAACACGGCAATACCCATCCTGTGCCTATCTGAAAAATGGTATTGTGCACCACGGATCCTCCCTGCCATCAGTAGTTTCTAATGCTGTGACTCCCAAAATAATTCAACCTATAAAGGGAATTGGAAATGCTTATAATTATTCTTGCTTCTCATACAATAACTCCCCAATAAATGACTTCTGCCTCCTCATATGATGCTTTGTTGTGTATGTGTATTTATATTATGCCTTGAAGCAGAGCACAGACCACAGTGCAGGCACGTAAGAAGCTCCTACTGAAAGCAGATAGAAGTGAAAGCCCAAGTATTAATGCAGCATATCCGAGATATACCAGACATGCTCTAGGGAGGTAAGCATGTGTAACAGCGTAGTTTCAGTCACATCTGAGTAGCAAACTTGTTATTATTCTTTAAAGCTCTCAGAATTTATTAATTGATGCTAATTGATATTGATTGTTGATACTGTACTTCTGCCCTTTCCAGGAGAGGGACTGACAGCTAACACAACTCGACCTGGGCCCAGTTGCTGCAGAAAAGCAGGCTGACTGACAACAATACCTCAGATGAACAACATACATAGTGGAGGCTGATTCACAAAGCCATACCAGTGCCCATGAGATTTTGCTCTGAGCCAGTTTGCTCCCCACAAGTCATGCACTCTGCTAACCCGTCTCTCCAGAGGTACATTTAAAAATGCCCCTGAATGAGAACATGCATTTTCCATTGCCTTGAAGTTTCACTTTTAAATTTTGGCAAATGCTACACTGGAAATTTATTTCCACCACACTGTAATCAGTGGTTTTATAATGACTGGTATGTGTGTTGACACCATGTTACCAAATAATGAGGACTAACAATGCATGAGCACTGAAATATTTGACTCTGGCTTGAAGTTGGTACTAGCAAGCATCAGCTTCTTTGCTGTTCAGACAACTCTGCCAGAATTGCCAGCATTAGCTTCTTTGTGAAAGAGGATCTGAATTGCTAGAGGACTACACAATTGCATTTGCAAAGAGACAACAGGAGTTACACAGAGCATGAAAAGCATGTTTACAAGTTTATTAGGAAAAAAAAAAAAAAAAGCACGCAAGAGAAGATCTCTTGCTTAAACTTTAAAACATATGGGGGGCATGTGAAAAATATTCTAGACTCCAAACCCCTCTTTTCACCCAGCTGCACACAGAAAAAGAGGTAAAGGGGAAAAAAAAAAATAAGGGAAGAATAGATAAAGCATGATAACACATAATCAGATATGCCATTGATTTATGCTGAAGCTCTAGAATATAAAACATCCATGTTCTGCACAGCTTTATTACATGCAGGCACTGGGGAATGCACAGAACAGTTTTCAGGCTAAAATAATGCAGTTTGCCGCATGTTTGAGCTGTTACACACTCTGCATTGCCTCCTCTCAACTGAAACTCCTACTGGGTCTAGACATTTAGAGCAAGGGTAGTTTAAATCTACTGAGACTGTTGCACATGTACTTCCAGATGCAATCAAATACAGCATCTGGGCAGCTATACCACACACGCGCTGCGCGGTGTTTACATAGGACATCACAAATTACAAAACTGGCAAGCTCTAGGCCTCGGCCTGTTGAGGAGAAAGTGCGCAAAGGGCACAGCATCCTCCTCCTCCTTTGGAAAAGACACAACATTTGTGAGCTGCCTAGTCAGTGCACTACAATTATGTCAGCTCCCTGTCTTTTGGCTAAGAAGTACAAACCAGATTAGCAGCTCCAAAAGAACGTGGTCTGGGGGCAAATTAGGTTGAACGTGGCTCCCCAACCCATATACCTGCCTGTATGCTAGAACCCTGATTCTGTTTTTTCTTCAATTCCTGCCAATGATGTAAGAGAGCTGCCTGCTTGAAGAACAGCCAGATCTGCTCACTTCTTTTCCTCTTGGACTATTGCTTTTACTCTGTTTTACTCAGATTTTCTTTATTTGAATTGATTCATCACTGCTAAGAAAAAAGCTGCTGAAGCTAGCCAAGGGCTTGTATCTATCACAGTGATCTTTTGATCCTTGTCTACAGTACTCAAAATAACAAGAGGACAGAAAGTTAAAAGCTGTCACTTTCTGATCACCAAGTCAAGCAGGCAAAGGTATACTGAATAATAAACAAGGCAAAAAGAAGTGAAATGACATTTAAATATATCATTATCTGGGTATCTAAATTGATAACGAGAACAATACTACCACTTCAAGTAGGAATCCACCTAAAAATATACTCAGAAGCCCAAATAAATGTACTGAATCCCAACTGATGCAAAAGCTGTATGGTCAGGGATCCTTTCAACAGGATAAAGCAGGCAGAACCATTCAATGAATGAAAATCTCTGATCCCAAAGAAACCATGGCCTCCAGGTAAATATCACATAAAGCTGAGTTTGCGTGCTCTGTATAATCATGGTATACACACAAAAGGGAATCTTGACAAATTAACTCCTTACACCAGACTAAATCTTGCCATACAGGACTGTGACCTACTTCTCCTGGACAATTTTGCAGGTGGCTGTTTTAGCTGCAGTAAACAGGCATAGACATTGAAAACAATTTCAGTTTTCCTACTAAAATACAGGAGTATAGTCTACTGAAGAAGAGACAAGAGAGGAAAATGGGGGTTCAAAGGATTACACATGTTTGAAGTTGTCCATAGGTAAGTCATGAATGCAACTTTTTGAAAGAAAACTCTTGAGTCTCATATATGTATATATAGATATTTTTAAATGAGAAGTGACCCAAGTCACCTTCTGAATATTTGGGGGTAGATTTCAGGAGCCTCCTTGGCTTCTGATACCCACTTCTACTTTCACAACTGAAATGGCTCTTCCAAGCTACATGGTAAACTAAGAAAAAGAGATTAATTCCCCACCTGGAGGGACAACAGAATCCATAATATGCTAGCAGCATTTAATCCCATTCCTGTTAAGCACCAAACCCATCTCTATAGGGAAACTGTAATCTCAAGGGTTATCTTTAATCATATACAGTATATGTGCAGAGCCCTACTTTTCGGGCAGAAAAATACCCCTCCAGCATTAGTTTTGAGTAATTACATCAATTGAAAGTGTCCTGGTCAGACCACCAAAAACATATTGTCTCTTACAGGCCCTTCCCAAAAAGATTCCCATCTTACAACCACTCTTCATGCTACTTTCATGACTGTTTGTTCCCGTGTATTAAAGGGATGACGTAGACAGAGATGTCATCTCCAGAGCCCAGCCTGTCGTTGGATATTCGCCAGCCCCGGTCCTTCAGCACTCCTCTGGCTCGCATGACCAGGTCCTGCGCTGCCAGCGTGTACCTGTGGAAAAGGCAGAATATAGCCAGGGACTGCTCATCTTTGTGAGGAAAGTGGGTTTCACAGCCTGCCAGATTTACCGTTGTGAGCTATCAGGACAAGCTCCCATTTTGGGTGCCTGGCTTTACCAGTTTTCAGAAAAATATTAACCCACCTTGTTAACAAATTGGCTTTCTAGGAGTAGTCTGAAAAACTGAGGACCCAAAATAATACTAGTTGCTGTTGAAAACTACGCCCTTGTTCACTGACACACCCGAAAGTAAAAATGGCTTGACTATTTCAGACACAAATCGTTACAAAGTCATTTGAAAGCAAGTAATAGAGCACTAAAAATCCAAATTACACTTAAACCAAGTAGACTAACTTGTCCATTTTCCTTGACCATAGGAATTATTTTTAAATCTCTTTTACTCTGAAACCAGAACAGGAAATTTACAATTAATACAGCCAGATTAAGAGAGTCCTACAGTTATTTCACATTATGAGTTCAATGAAAGCTAGGTGAATGTGAGTTGTCAATTGCTTAATTTAGTGAAATACCAGGTTTCATGTTGCTTCAGAACTCCCAGCATGTGCTGGGCTGAGTGGCAGTGAATTTATGAGGGTTATTTTCTATTCTGAAAAATAACAGATGCTGCTTGAGGGCAGAAGGGTGTCAGAGTCTAAAAGGTGCTCTGTCATGTGCTGCAACATATTCTCCCTTATCGTTTTACCTGCTGTTACTAGATCAACACATCTGTGTGCTCACTTAGACATTTCCTCTGAAAGAAATCTCATTATGGGTGTGCAGCTACTGTCATGTGTTTTTCTTCATCAGTCCAACACCTGGCTGAGACGTTTTGAATTTGGTTGAGTGGAGGCAAACTTTTCTATGGCTTGATAATTAAAAATTAATTGAACAGCTAAGAGACTGACAAGAAAAAAAACAGTTCAATATTGTGTCTGTCTCTTATTTGAAGCATAATTATCATCTTCTATGATGATATGGGGCTCTATGAAACCAAACACACAGGCTACCAGAAGCAAAGCACACCTCTGTATTTTCCAGAAACCAGGAAGGACAAGAAGGGTTTACATTTCAAGACCTTCTTTTGTAGGGAGAATCCTTGGCCAGAAATGATCTGCCTAGATCTGATCTGAGGAACAGGAAAAAACAGTATCTCCACTGATCAGAAGCAGTGGGGGAAAAAAAACAAGTTTATTAAGTGGGTATCCAAGACTATTCTAACCCTAGAAATTTTCACCAGAAAATAAATGATAATTTCTATCAGTAGAGACTTTATTCACTCTCTGAGGATAAAAGAAGCGAAAAATGTTAATTATGTCCTTTTTGTACGATTTTGGTGTCTTAAATGACTCCTTTGAACAAGGAATAGATTTATTTGCTCTACTAGAAGTATTTCTTCAATGCAAATAAACCAACATTTGACTAGCCAAAAGGTTTGACGTTAAATCCAAGTAACGTGTACAGAAGCAATGCACCCCCTGCTCCTAATGGTACCGAGTGATAAAATTTCCAGCCCTCACATGACACAAGATTTACTTCTAGCAATAAGGGCCCAAGGCATGGACTCTTAACATACTCACTTGCACACACACATGCACACTGTCCACACGTTCCATAAGTCTGTACCAATGACCTTGTGCTGTAACTGCAGGATGAAACAAGAAGCACTGTCCTTACTGTCCCAATGCAACATGAAATTGTATTGTCTAAGGGGGAAAAACCCAAACATACATACTGGCACTCCCCAGCTCCCAAATCCCCAAATCAGATGCAGGGCCTAAGGAACAAAAAGGACTCCACGTGGCGAGCAAGAAACTGGAATATTTATTCACAGCATGTCTGATGCTGAGTGAATTTTGGCTAGAACAACTTTTCCAAGGATTTCTCAGCTATTGTCAAAAATTAAGAGAAGAAAACACCCATCATTCTAGGACAAAGCTTTGCCGACGCCTTCCTTCTAATTAACAAGGGCTCCCCACAACTAAAGAGTACAAAGGAATGAGTATCGCTCTTGATTGTGTGAAGCTTTTGATGTTTAATGTTTGGAGAGGGTAAGATTATTAAAAAAAAAAAAAAAAGAGGAAGGAATTTTACTAAACCAGAAATTCTCTCATAGCCAGACTGTGAAATACACAAGAAAACCAGCACATTGAAGCAAAGGAAAAGGAACAGGTGAAGGCAACAGCGAGGTAACATATTCCTTTCCTTGTGTAGAGCTGAATTGAAGCTATGCTGTTCCGACTTGGCACTAGAGGAGATAGGGTGAGTCTCTTGTACCTGGAGATGAATAGCAGCAGCAGTCCATTACTGAATGCTTTATTCTCCAGTACTGTGAACTTGGGATTCAGCTGTCGAGACAGCATTAGAGAACTGCTGAAGTAGTTTTAAAGTATCCACTTCTTCCTAATGAACAGCCTCACTGGAATACAACTTTTGTGTTTTAAGAATAAATATCTATCTTTTTTTTCTTCTGCTGAAGCTTTCAGCATTGATCAGTGAAAGTACTGCAGGAGAAATGGTGACAGTGGGGGAAACGTGCTGCTGGCTGAACAGCTTCTTATCTTCTCAGACCCAGCAGAGGTGGAGCAACTCCCCAGCACCCTCATAAATCTTTAGCTAGTGTGAGAGGGGAGACTGAGAGGGAACGAGAAAGGACAGGAGAGAGGATGAGAAATAAAAGATTCACAAGGTCAGTGGGATAAGTGTGTAAGTGCAGCTGAAGGAAATGGGCAAGAGTCATGCTTCTCTATCTTCATACTACTTCACAGAGATGATGCATGGAAAGCAGCAGCATGTTGCTACCACCTGTTCTTCAGTCAGGGTCCCTTTCATGCTCGTCTGCCACAATTCCCACAAGTAATGAGCGGGCTAAGAAATCCAGCTCCAGCCCAGCTGCTTCACTCTACTACAGCCCTCATGGAGGAACAGTTCTCTAATCAAGTCTGTGCCCATCACCCACTGCCCAAATCCCCTGAGGCTGTGTCTGCATGTCTGGGTAAAGACAGACCTGAGGACATTGCTCTCCCTGCACTTGGAGATGCCCAGGCACATGGTATGTTTGACAGGATTCAAAGATGTTTTTCTGTGGGTAACAAACACTCACAGTTCTGACAGTAAATATCAGCAGGAGAGAGTCCCAAGAGCATTGCTGAGGGCTGTAAGCTCTTACCCATCAGCCTATAAAATGACTTCTAATTCAAATGGGAGGGGATACTGTTCCCTCAAAGAGCTAATTATGTAACAGAGAAATACTCTGCAGTACACTGCAGCTCTAAAATCTTCCTCCCTAGCTTTTTTTTCTTAATATGCTGCTGTCAGGGAGTAAGTAGGCTACTGGGTCAGGTGGATACAGGGTCTGCTCCACAGGTAGATTCTCCAGAAGACCAAAGCATTACCAAACCCCAGGGGCAAGCCTCTTACATTTTGACAAGTTTTCTACATCCCTGAAGATTTCACATTTCCAGCTGATCACCTCAGCACAGACTATGTCACTACACCCATCACAGAACCTGACATTTTGTGGGATAACATTTCCTTTAAACATAACTGATAATACAGAAAACAAGATTTTCCTGTCACTGACTAGTGAGAGGAATGAATGCAGCTCCACAGTCTGAGCTGCTACACTATTGTAAATTCATTAGTTATACCTCATTTGGACCACTGTGAAGTAATTACGTAAAACCTCTCACACAGTACTTTAAATCCTGTAAATATTCTTTACAACCAAGCAGCAAGAGCAATTCCACAAAGGTAATTTTAATAAATATAATTGTAAACTATATGAGAGACTGCTCTAATTACTTTTTGCAAACTGGCAAGATAAATGTCTTGCCACCACTATTCGTAAGCCTCTAAATTACCTGGCACAAAGTTACTTAGAAGAACAAATTAATTTTCAATTCAGATGTCCATTCATAGACCAGTAGGTCAAACACTAATAAATGTGTTTGTTCTAACTCATAATACAGAAGGCCCAATTCTGGAGTGTGTGGTACTCACACTGGCACAAACAGGGAATAATCTCTCCCACAATTACTGGAGCTAGACCAGCACAAACAAATCTAAACGAAACAAAGAAAATATATATTTTTTTTCCCTTTAGTGTCTATGATTTCTATGGGTGTTTTATAATGGATGAAAAATTACTCACCTAACAAGTCAAAAAAACTGAACAAAGTATTCCCATTCCTACTACAGCAAACGTGGTGGCTATCACCAGCTTTGGAAAGACCAAAGGGAACAAGACAGACACAATACACTCACACTGTCTTCACAACAGACAGGACCAGTGAGGATGGTAGGAAGAGTCAACCTTTCCCAATTACTAGATGAGAACAGAGACAGAGCAGGGCATAAGTACTACATTTTACCATGTGCCTTTGCAAGAGGAGACTCAGGGGCGCAGAAATAAAAGCAAAAGCTCCCTAACACTTCTGAATGGTGCTAGGGAATCACCAAAAGTAGACTGGGTGGGTGATCTCCTCCTGCCTTAAATTAATGGTATATCTGCATAGCAGTGCGCCAGATGCCCTGAAGTGCCCCATGCTAATTCTGCCTGATCTCCCAGGGAGAGGGCAGAGACACTTCCATGTCTTGAAGCAGACATAGCCCTGGCTGTCATCCATACCACATCTCCTCTTCAGCACAAGGAGTCGGGGAAGGGCAAAATATTTCAGTCACAGCTTCATGCTAATCTTTCGGTCTCCTGACGATTGAGTGCCTGCAGCAAAACCTCTTTTTGCATTCCATGTTTGTAAGCGTCAGGGCAAGAAAATACTTTGGAGCCATTCTCACTTTAAAATCCAAGTGGCTGTCAGGGTGTCCATACCCAGTTATCTTCTTTGTTTGCTGATGGAGAACAGGGCTGACACAGGGATGACCACTCAGAAATATGAGAAACACCAAGCATTTAGAGATGGGTTTCTCCATATCCTCAAGAGTTGCCACATCTAAACAACTGTAACTTGAGCTCTCGCACCGTCCCATGTGTTTTCACTTGGCTGACGAGATATCCCAGAGCTTATTTCTGAAGCTCTGCTTTCCACACACCAACTGGGGATGCATAAAAGCTCTTTTCCCCACTCTCAGCCCAGGGCAAGGGCAGAAGACAGTGACAGCTAGGCCTGGATTCGGGAGCAACACACACTTCTCTTCCTGAACAGTCCCTAGGGAAGGATAAAGCTCTTTCCACTTTCACAGTCCTCCCTTTTACAAGCGAGAGACTTCTGATCTCTAGCATAATGTTTTAATTTGTGGCAGCACTGAAGTCAGCAGCAGACTGACAGATTCACTCAAGGCAGAGAGTACTCTAGCTAGTTGTTTGGGAACTTGTTTGTTTGCATGATGGTATGTTTTAAGGACAGAAACTAATCGAGTAAGAGATGATAAAAGACAGAAAAAATGAAGAGGATAAAATATGTTAGAACTGTGAAATGAAATGGAATCCAACTAAATGAAATAGTCACTTTCCACCTATTTCCACCTTGTCAGCACAGCTGTCCTGCAGCTGGTGGATCCTAGTGAAGGTGGATTTAAAGGTCACACCACGACCAGGAATGAGTGGGCACCACACCATGCAGTATTTATACATACAGGGTGAGAGAGAGAGAGACGTGCTGATGATGCCCTAGTGAGAAGCAATCTTTAGTGTTAAAGCTCTATCCAGAGGAGAGTTAAGTGGAAACCTCTGACTGCTGGAGACAGACCTGTTGCCATGTTATTCTAAGACCTCAGCCTCCTACAGTTTCCACAGGACTCCATACAGCAAACAAAATGGATCCCACGCCAAGATACCATGATCCCACAACTACTCCTCTGAAGGCAGGCAATTCTGAGTTATAACAGGCACCCCCACCCCCCCTTGCCTAAACCCCTACACGTGCTGTAGAGGCTCCCTCCAACTTATAAAAATGTCTTCTTGCAAGTGCTGCATATTTAATTAATGTTATTCATATCATACCTTCTACAAAAATACACTACCAAAAAGCACTCTTCTGTAGAGAAGCTAAAAAATCAGGGATGAGGACGAACCTGTGGGGATCATCAGGATCACAGTTTGGTAGAAAGTTAGTGACAGCTTCTGCTACTTCTTCATTTAACAGCACATCCCAGAGCCCATCAGTAGCTAGGATCAGAACATCATCTGGCCCATGCTCATACTGCAGAAGGTCATAGACTCTCACCTAAAACAAAAGAAAAAAAACAACCAAGAGACATCCATGAAGAAGGAGACTGTCAGACCTGTTTGTAAAACATTGCTGAGTTTGGCTGTGAGTTAGCAGGTTCGGTCAGGGCACTGAAATACCTCTCCCACAGCACTGCTGGGGTTTGTCTCCAATTCAGCCCTTAAGAGAGCAGCCCTCCCTGCCCCAGTGCAGTGCAGCTTGAGTGCTGACCCCAGCCAGGATGGATGCAAGCGTTCCTGAGCCAGGCTGTAAAGCACTGTGCCGCCTGCTGCCAGCAGTGCTTGAAGCTTCCCCCACCTGCCAGCCTGGTGTGTGAGGCTTTTCCCTATCATTGGCAGGACTAGTCATATGGGAGCTAAATAATTTATTTGATGAATTTTTTATATTTTCTAATAAAATATTCACAAATAATTGTTTTCACTGTTTTTCCAGATCCATTTAACTCTGCCAGATAAATTGCACATTTGGAAATGCCTGTGTGGCAGAAGGCACTGCATTCACTTTTCTAGACCCGAGGCAGCTACCGTACACAAGAATTATGCCTGAGCAAGTGAGTTGTTCCACAAAATGGAGGAAAACTGTTTACCTGCACAGTTGCATGCATCTGTAAGGAGTTCAGTAGGTAAAGACCAATTCAAGATTAGCACAGAAGTGAACTCCCAAATTTATCCACACTATTAAATCACCCACTGGCTTCACCTCATCAGTCTGCCAGAGTCACGCAGACCACCGCTGCTGGCACCTCTGTAATACCCTACCTTTAAAAAAAACTTCCACCATCCTCTTCCCGATGAGGCTGGGAAAAGCCAGGAGCAGAGGGGGCAGGAGACCATCAGCTAATTCAGAATACAAGGAAAGGTCATGGCAAGTGTTTTAAACTGAGCCTTTAGTTGGGTGTAACTCTCCTTCCAGCACACACTGTATTCCAAGCTGACAAACTGCCTACAATATCCAGGTTGCAATGAGCATTCATGGAGCACTTCAATTACCATGGCAGGAACCACAGTTTGGAAGAAGTGTGACAACCTTGGCAAGGCAGACAGGAGGAACTGATCATCTGTACTGAAGTTTGGAAATGGTGCACCTCATCACGCTCTGGCCGTGGGCTCCACTTACAGCAGCGACAGTTGGGAAATTTGTCGTAACAAGCATTTAGCATAACTAGAAAATATGTGCTGTTTTATTTTCCCTCCTGGTGCATTCTCCCCTTAGGAGCCATGGAGCAGGCAATGCACATAAAATGCCCGGACCTTTTAATGTAATTATGCTTTTATGGGACTGCAACCAGTACCAGAGGGAAAAAAAAAAAAAAAAAAAATCACCTAGACCTGACTGCTAATCCTTACTTGTTCACCTTTCACTCAAAAGCACAAGAAGGTCATTTGTAAAATGTAACCTTCACTTCATTATCTAAGGTAGCAGCTGAATAAGGACTTTGGAGAGGATTAAAGGCAAGGCAAGATACTCTTCATTAGAGTGTATCTCCTTAGTATCTCCTTATTCAGACTGAGTGGGAATACTGTTATAGAAAAGATCCCTACATGCAGCACAGCTCTCCTCTCAAGCCGAGTGCACAGAAACCAGTAGCTGTCATAGTCCCCCCCCATCACACAGAACCTACTTCAGCCTCTTAACAGCCCAGGGTTTCAATTCAGAAATCACTGGGGTGTGGAGGGTAAGCTGGCCAACATAGCCATCAATAAGCAGCACACGTTCTGGTCAGATCTCTTGGGTATGGGCAAATATTTGAGACAGCACTGGGGTTAATGCTCAGGAATGCACTCAGCAGCAAGCTCCTTGTAGGAATAACCAAGCTTCTAATGTCAGTGCTACGAAAAACACATCTACCACGGCTCTCCCACACAGGCAAAGTATACATTACACCACAAGAGCCTTTTTTGCATCATTGGCGGGGCAGAAGGAAGGAAACCAAGACCATGCATCACAGATTTGAATCCTCCTGAAATGAACAATCTTGTCTGACTGGTGAGTGGCACTGCTACCTGCAATCAATTCACAGGTCAAACAGTCCAAAACCTCGGTGTAGCACAATGCAAGAGCAACACCAAGAGCAGATCATTTTACCAAGAACAATGTTTAGGTTTTTTGGACAAGAAAATGCAGTCACTGATTTTATGGGTAATCTGGGAACCAAGCACCTCCAGAAAGGAGTGCCACTGAGAAGGAACTAAATGCTGGAAGAGGTGCAGAGGTCTGTGGGGTGATCCATAAGGGATGCTGGGCTGGTGCCCAGGCTAAGGAAAAAGAGTGCCAAGGTTACAGCAGGTAAGCTTTGGGCAACTTCAGGTAAAATTCCTGTATACAAGGACCAGCTGGACATGCAACAAAACGTCCACTGAAATACAGCTTTCTCTGCCCTCCAGTTACCACAGCAGCAACACATTGGAGCAGACATGTCCACATAATGCTTAATTTTTTCTTACACTCTTTCTTTCTGTCTTTCCTTGGATTTCTAAAACGTAACTGTAGGTGCCCCCAGCATGTTACTGATGAAAAAATAGTTAATTAAGAGCTCACCAGTATATCACAGGTTCAGGTTATGTTCACAGACCACCTTGCCCAGGTGCAGAAACAAGCCACCTCCTAACCCTTCACTATTCTGCTAGCAGCTTTGTTTTAGTTCTTCCTTGGGTCACTGAAGGTCTCTTGCAGTAGCAACATGTGCCTTCAGCTGGACACGGAGCAGCATGACAGCAGAGCTCCCGGCGGTACACAGGCTGGGTATCACCACCAAGGCATGTGTAACGAATGCTCAGACCAGAGAGGCTCACTGAACATCCACTCCACACCCCCCCACATAGTGCAACACCCCACAGCATACTCCATACATGCTGTACAGAAAAGGTGAAGGAGTGTGATGTGCCAGAGTTTCAGAAAGATGAAGAGAGACCCAGGGAGTTAATTAAGTGCCTGCAACAGCGAGCAACCCCACAGCACTGTAAATATTATCTGACCAAAAGCAGCATATTGACTCCAATGGAAACTACTACTTTTTGGTTTGTTTTTTTTTTTAAATTCCAGACCAGCCATTCCAACAACTGCCTCCTTACCGTAGCTGTATTTCGGGAAACTAAACAGTGAGGTTTAAGTGATGTTCTGTCTGTGACAAGTTTGTGCAAAGCTGCACACATGGCAAAACAGTACTGCATAGCCCTGCTAGTGCAGGTGACAGTTGGCCAGGCACTGCCTTGCACTGCAAAGGTTTTCTTAACTGGTGCTGCACCTTTGACAAATTTCTTAGCAATTTCAACCCAAATCTTCAAACTTTCCCTCATGACTCGTTGCTTCTGCAGCCAGACATCAATCCTGATAGGTCTCCACAGAACTCACTACCTCTCCCCCAAATGCCTTGGGCTACCTGTGCTCCATCCTCTGCCTCCTGTGCTGTCCTGACAGCCTTGTCAGCAACTCCCCTCAGCCTACCAGTCCCTTCCGTGCTGCCCTGGCAAAGTTTCTCATTGTCTAGTATCTCTCTGGAACAGCAGGGCAGTCCTCAAAGGAGCCCAGTTTGGTCACCATACTTCTACCATTCAGTGAGGTCTGTCTTGATGTAGAGCAGCTGACCTGTTAACTAGCTAAACTTAACTTTAGTAACTAGAAAATGTAAAGTCAACTATAAGGAAGGAGCGGCAGAACCTTGGTAGCACAGACATCCATGACAATAAGCACCGGGTTACACTGTATTTTATCCTGACTGGTTCTTACAGATCTCTGCTGATAGGTAACAGTGGACACACACCACTAGAGCCCAGTCACACACATCATCTTTCTGAACACGCCTTGCACAGTTTGTCACGTAATGTCTTTCTTCAATCCAGGTATTTGTTTCTCATATTGCTCACCTGCATGCAGTCAAGAGTGCTGAGAAAAATGCTCTGGGCAAGCAGTGAGCAAACAGGCGGGCTGGTTTCATATTTACATTTCAAACGGATCTACCCACTGGACAAAACCTGCACTTGGCTGCTGAAAAGGACCACAGCAGCTCTGCAAAGGTGTTGGCATGTTTGCCAGGTTTATTTTTAAGAGGCAGCCAACATGAGTCCCTGGAGCTCAAAATCCGTTCACAACAGTGACATGCGAGCCACCTGAGGTGCTCCTCAGCAGCCAGTCCCGGGGGAATTCGAGCCAAACAACAGCCCACATTCACTTGCCGGCACTATTGATCAACTCAACTACTTCAATAAATTAAGCCCTTTCTTAATTGTATCGTCTCTTTTTATGCGCAGTGTTATCCAGCACAGCTTCACTGGCAAACGATGAGATCTTTCAATACCACTCTCCAAGTAATTTATATGTAAATAATAAAAAGCGGGTCCCAACACTGCTCCCTGCAGCACTCACCAATTAATCTCCTTTTAGCTTTTTACTGCCACCCTTTGTTTCCTGCCCTTTAGCCAATTTCCAGTATACTGTGCCAACTTTCCACTCAGTCTGTAGCTTCATATCTTTTATATTAATAACCTGTGATGCAGAACAGTTTCTCAAATGTTTTCTGAGAAATCAAAGTGCTCATGCAAGACTGTCTACTGCATTTATTATTATTTTTTTAATTCTCTGGTAGACATAACCCTCAAGGATTTCAAGCCACTAAAGTGTGATGTTTGCTTCTTGAAACCACCTTGACTCCCTCTGATCATACTGTACATCACTAAGCATTTGCCTTGCTTGTTCCTTTCAATGGTGCAGTTTCTAGAGATTTCTCCAGAAGGCAGATGTGAATCTAAAACAGTCTGACATATTTGTGAAGTTGTCAGAAAGACTTTACTAACATAATGGAACAAGAAAAATTCTCCTTCATTACCTTCTTATCATTTACTGTGGTGGCTTGCTTTGGGTTCATTGCTGGCAAGGGCCAAATGCTGCTGTCAGAGCCACACCTCTCCCCACCAAACAGCTGAGCTGCTGTTTGAAAAATTTCAGGATGAAATTCTGCTTTTCAGCTGCAACAAGGTGGCTCTTGCTGAGCTTTAAAAAGCAGAATTTCCTGCTGAAAGCTTTCAAATGAACTGTTCCATTATGAAAAATAAATATTTAATTCCATGCCAGAGAGCCTCAGCCATGGCTTGCCGGCTTTGTGCTACTCCAGTTCATTATAAAAGGCTCAATTCTCTAGAGCTCACCAACCTGCAGAAGTCCTCCAAATCTGATCTCGTAACAGCTGAGCCACTGAATCCTGATTACATTTGTCAGTCTTGGCTACATGACTTCTCCTCCCATAGCCTGGCACTATATCAAAGCATCATTTCACACCGCTCTCAAATTACTTTTCTATGCCTATTTCTGGATGTAGTCTCAGGGATGCTTACCTTTCCTTCAGCTAAATTTTGGTGGACACAGCATACCCGAGCTTTGTCATGCTGGAAGTAAAATATTCTGGAAACTCACCACGTTGCTCCCAGCTTGGGAAAGGACACTGTAATTACGGCACAGAAACAGAAGCCAGAGGGCTTGGATCCTCCCTCTGTCACGACTCACTGTGTGCCTTAATTTCCTGTGCCTCCCCTTTTCCAGGTCTGGAAACCAGACATTTTGTTTCCCTACCTCTATATAAACAATTCAAAATCCAGTGCTGCACAAGGGCCAAATATGACTGCTGCTTGATGGTACTGCCTTTACTTCCAATTGCCAAGCTTCCCAGATGGCAGCATAAAGATGTTTCTTACTGCCAGCTTCTGTGCAAGGTGCACTGTCCACGTATGGACAGAACAAGTCAGGGAAAAACAGGAGGAGATAAAGCACTGGGGCTCTTCTGGGAAGAGAAGGAAGATATGATTAAGAGAAGGAGGTGCAATGGAAAGCAAGTTGAAGCATATGTTACTTCCTAATAAAATTCAGGGCTTTTTTTGCCAGTATCTCTAAATTGAGGTGGCTGGTGATCTGTCTTTCCTCCTCCTGCCCTCATACGTTTCTGCTGAATTTAGCCATGGAAGGAATGTGGAAACAAAGCCAATTTTGCTTCCCTTTTGCAAGGCAGTTAAGGGATCCGGAAACGTGGATAGCATATGAACTGGATGTCATATTCCAGAATTTGAACACGTACAGACACACTCCACACAAATCAGAAAAGCCCATGAGAAGCTTTGGTTTATACACACAGACAAATACTGCAGCAGCAATTGGCAGAGATGATACTGCTGAGATACTGTGCTGCAGCCATTACATACCCCAGAAACACTGGGTCTGAGCATGCCAGAAAGAAAAATAAATAGGTAGAATTGCATCATTTTGCTGGCACTAAACAAATCCATCACAGTGATAAGGGTAGAGCTGCTGCCTGCTTGGCTGAGAACAGGAGCAGGTCCCAAGTGAGGAATTACCACACACTTAAAGGGGGGAGAGGTAAGGTATTGGATTCACAGCAAGGAAACATGAAGAAAGGGGTCTGTAGATCTCCTCCTTTTCTTCAGGGCCAGAATATCTCAACAGTTTAATTTTTATTTTTGAAGTCTCAAAGATGTTCTAAGCAAGGTTAATTTAGTTCCTTCCTAGCAGTATTATATCATTTGTTTACTTTCATTCTCTCACACTGCTATAGCAAGCAATAAATTCAAGGTCAAATACTGGGTATGGTTAAATCTCCAGCAAGCCAGTTGACAGTGGACAGCTCTCAGCATTTGGCCATAGAAGCATAGCTTCCTCTTTTTGTGCTGTCATCAGATGGCTTGCCCTTGCTTAATATTTTATGAAAAATGTGTGTCATCTGTTCCTTGATGTGGGAATAGAAATACAGTTACAGGGGAAAAAAAGCAAGATTTGCATGTTTCTTGTTAACAAATACATTCAAATCCCTTTGGAAGGCTTGATATCCTTCACTGCAAGGTCTCTAGTGGTCAAAAACTGGAATTGTTTGTGGGAGACAAGTCAAAATGATGGGAGTAATTTAAAACTTCCCTGAACACAGATACTGCATAATCCCCTCGTTATGCCATCATTTGGGAATGCACACTGACATTCCTGCCACAATGTGGTGTTTGCACAAAACCGTCGTAAAGAATTAAAAACTGGAGGTGAGGGGGCAGACAGATGGAAGCATAAAGCACTCTTCCAAACCCTCATGGCATTTTTCTGCTTAGGAATTGATCTGGTATCCTCAGTGTAATGCAGGATACTATGTTACTGTGGAAGACATCTAGTGCTCCCTTCTGGAGAACACAAATTTACATCAGCTTCTGTGAAGGCAGCAAGATCTGGGCCTCAAGGGGAGCTGGAGCACGTGAAGGTGGGCAGAAATGGGTGTCTGCCACATTGAATGGTGAGGGTAACTGTAGACCAGAGAGTGAGAAGGCATCAATGCTCTGCCAGCAATGTGAAGTAACCAGAGCTAAGGAACACAGCGGGGGAACTTGTAATGTTCCTACTATATGGATGTTACTAACATGCTGCACTTTTGGGAATGACAACATGTTATCTGGACTGAATCACAATCAGAATGAACAATTTGGAAAGAACAAATAAGCACACTAAGTATATTTGTTTCTCTCCCACAAATCTTGGCTGTTTTACCTCTGGAGACGAAGACAGGAAAGGTTTGATGTATATATTGGAGTCATGCACTTTCAGGTCATGGTCTCCCAGTCCTCGGGTCACTCCAATTGTTGCCATGACCCGAGCCTGGAAATAAAGCAAAGCGATGGGATCAAATTTAATTACATGCACTGTGTCAATAGGTAAAGAGATAACATTTCTACTCCATAACTGCTACAGTTAGGGATGAATTCCCTTTACTCTTCCAGAAACTCTAGATTTAACACACCTAATCAACTTCAAAGCTTTTCCCACTCATGTCATCTCCATTTCCCTCATTATTCCTAGCTTTTTATTCATCCATATCCCAGTCTGCATACACACATCTTAGACTGTGAACATCTGTAAGGGATTGGGACTACAGGGACCTAACCCATTTGCCTCACTGTCCCATGCCAGTCTATGAGAGCATTCCTTCAGCAAAGTATACTGTCAGTAAACAGGTTTTATAAAAAGGACAAGGACCCTAATTACTCACCTAAGAAACCTGTGGCCTTTCCCTACTGATATATTGCCATATACTCCCTCCACCAAGGAAAAGTGCCAAAGGCCACCTTAAATTGCTAAACACACCGGTGACAGTGGCACTGACCACAGTGGTCTCCTCTGTGGAGAGCCAGTCTAGGGCAGGTCTGCTGTTACCTCAGGTCTACCACTTCCTTCCCCAAGCACCTTCCTCTGCAACATGAGCTGTCTCCCAAGAGGTGCTGGGCTCTTCTTCATTAATGCTTCTCCAAAGATGATTGATCAGGCAGACAGCCTCACGGGGAATCTGCTCTCTGCTGTCTGCGTATCGTTTAGCCACAGCAGCTTCTGAACAAGAGAGCTCACAGCATCAATAACAGTGAGCAACTGACTCAAAATTATTTTGCCTCACTAACCCCTAGCTCCATAAGGCAATAAGAAAGTAAATTAAAAAGATGTGCATGAAACATTTTGCAAATAATTATAAACCTAACCAAATTCAGAGATAAGCTGCAGGTCTGAACCTTCAAAACTTGGACTAATTTTGAAAAGCGTGTATTTTTGCATAGAGATAAGAACCTAATGCAGCAGGGGAGCACTATTTAGAAACACAGTGAGCATACCAATATTGGCAAACTGACATCACTGCGTCCTTATATTGATCCTATTGCTACATCCAGCTAAGCTTGCTGGGATCAGCACTAATGATCTCACTGTTCTTAATCATAGAGCTGGAAACAAAGTACACCCTAATGGAATGGTTCGTTTCTCCCTTTCAAGAAAAACTATCAGCATTCACACATCAGAAAAATTCAACAGTGAATTCACATCTGCTAGCTGAAGAAGATATGTTTAAGGGGTGTTACACTTTCCAAATCCTGCCCTGACCTCTCCTCTTCCTAAACTGGAGTTTTGCATCTCAGAGCACTATTAAATATCCTCCTGCTTTGTTTTCAGCAAACATGAGATATTTTTCTATCTTCATCCAGCCTAGTTATATTTTACAATGAAACCAGGAACATTTCAAGTCAATTATTTAACATGGTCTCATTGTAGCCTACTTACAATAGAAGAAAAACAAAAGCAAACTGAACAGCAAATGACTGTTTGCTATAAAAGTGCTTTTTAGTATGTTGAGCTCTCCCTGCCACCCTCCAGACATGAGACTGATTTATGACAGAACCAAGATATTCTTTCAAGCTGTCAAAACGATAAAATAAAGAGATACTGAGTGAAAAACACTGGACTGCCACAGGCTAAACTGAGTGGTAATCAGCACAGAATTCCTTCTTCCTTTGGTCTGAGGAAAGCAAACATACCCACCTTCTTGCCTTCTCCATATATAAGGGGAAACTTCAAGTCATCTTCCTCAATGGTTTTGTATGCCCTGTGGGGGAAGGACAAATAACATTTACAAAGCTTGCACTCAATTAGTGACCCAGTGCCCTGAAACAAGCAGCTGTGATTTAAAAGGGGCGGGGAAAAAAAAATTAATTATTTTTCCTAGGAACTTTGTCTTTGAATCAAGATGTAAATTTCTTTTTTTGGTGTAAAAGATTTTCCCTAAAGACTCATCCATTTCACCAAAAGGAAAAGTTAATCGAGGAAATATCTAACATGTCAAGTTGCTCCTACTGGTTACAAGGAAAAAGAGGTGGACTGGAATAACATCAGGTAAGACATCATTAGCTATGGCAGCATCTATACTGTAATACAGTGTCATAAAGAAACCCACAAAAAACCAACCCAAACAAAACCATCAACCCAAACCTACCAAGAAGCTAACCCGTGACTAGATTTACACTGTTAACATGAAATGGTGAGCAATGACAGAACGTGTACAGAGTCAAAGTGTGAAACAGCTCTCCAATCCTGTTCTCACCTTTCAGGACTGCTTAAACTAAGACAAGCTTCATGTGCTGAAGAGTCTTAGAAGGATATTTAGTGCTTATTTGACCTTGACTGCAACAGTCAAGGTTGTCAGAAATTTTATGTTTCACAGCAGCTTTCCCATGACCAAGAGACAGGAAAAGTAAATGCTCATGCTCTGATTCTGTTTACCACATGCGGGCATACTCTACCTTTTACACATCCAGCTGTTGACACTGATGAGGTGAGAAGGAGAACAATTTTGCCAGTGTGAAATAATAATAAAAAAATAGATGGCTGTCACTCTCACAAGCTGTAGAGTCCCATGGTTTGTATAACACATGCTCGAGCTGAGGCGCTGGGAAGCTTCTTTAAAATTATGTCACCCCCGAGGGACACACTTCCTTTCATACCACAAACTGTCCCTCCCCAGCCTTTCCCCGCAAGTTGTCCTTCCCTTCCGGCCCACCACTGCCCAAAGCCCTTGGGGCAATACCAAAATCATCCCCTGAGAGCGTAACTCAGTGCTCTCCGTGAAAGTGGAAGGCAGAAGCAGGAGGAGGGAAGATGCGGCAGCAGGTCCCCTGCCAGACACTGCCAGCCCCTGCTGCGTGGCTCTCCAGCCAGGCTGACTGCTTGAGCTCCGGGGAGTTGCATTCCATCAGGTTTAAGCAATGTTAAGGCTGTGACATAAACCAGCTGGAAATTAGAAAATAGGGGTGAAATCCTGTATTATAATCAAACCACGCCCTGCTTCACCAAAACATGGCATAGATCTGGGATCAATAAATGGTGCTATTTTACACAGCTATACATGCTGCATCACCTAGGCAAGCCTCAGATAAAGAGAGTAGCACAGACATCTAAGCCCCACCTTTACATCTCCCAGGAATCACAGGTAGGGCCCATATTAGGGTTTGGGGGTGAAGGGAGGGGGAAGAAAAAGGAAAACCAACCAAAATGCATAGAAGAGAGAGTAGTGAAGGACTGCACTCCCTACTATGAAACATTATGTGTGAAATCCCAAAATGGAACCAGGTGAGGCTTTCAAACCACAGTGGGTGCTTCATGAGAGACCACACAGTCAAGAATATCTTGGGTATATAACCACAAAACTTGGGCATTTCTATAAAAGACAATACAGTGAAAACATTTAAATGGCATTTCGTACTGGGGAAGGCAACTGATTAGCTGCTCTTAAAGCAAACAAAAAGGCACAAATTACTACAAGTAGCTAGTGTGGTAATACTTCCCTGATGTTTAAGTCCTGGAATAGCATTTTCTTGAGAGGAATGAGTCAGTCATGGACTTTGCTCTTGTTCTTTATTTCCAACAGAGAATAGCTAATGTCTCTGCCTCATTAACCAATTTGGATATCCTGGTTTGAATGTGGAGGAAGAATTTTACCATTCCTGACTGCTCAAGAACATGTCCCAAAGTTTCCAGACAGACCTACAGCGCTGGGAGCCCTCGCAAAACCTCCTGGAGGAGAAGTGTGAACTCTTTCCTATTCCTTGCATACAGCCAGTTGTGTTCTGACACCAAGAAAAAGGGTATCAGCTGAGTCCATGATGGGGATCAGAGTCAAATGGCTGATCAAACCACAAGCCCAACAAGACAACCATTGCTACAGGATTTTCAAGTTATTGTATGTATTTGTTACAAACAGCAAACAAGACTAAATTATGAATCGTAGAACACTTCCAGGGAGAAGACATCTACAAGTTCTCTGGGTAATCTGTTACAGTGTCTCATCATCTTCACTGTAAAGAATTTCTTCCTAATATCTAATCTAAATCTACCCTCTTTCACTTTAAAACTGTTACTGTTCTATCACTACACTCCCTGATACAAAGTCCCCCCCATCTTTTCTGTCAGTCCCCTTTAAATACTGGAAGGCCGTTATAAGGCCTCCCTGCAACCTTCTCTTCTCTGGGCTGAACAACCCCAACTCTCTCAGCCTGTCCTCACTGGGGAGGTGCTCCAGCCCCCTGATCATCTTCGTGGCCTCCTCTGGACCCACTTGAGCAGGTCCCTGTCCTTCTTATGTTGGGAGGCCCAGTGCTGGACACAGTACTCCAGGTGGGGTCTCACAAGAGCCAAGTAGAAAGGGAGAATCACCTCCCTTGACCTGCTGGCCATACTTCTGATGCAGTCCAGGGCACAGTTGGCTTTCTGGGCTGTGACTGCATATTGTTGGCTCATCCAGTAATACCCCCAAGCACTTCTCTGCAGGGATGCTCTCAATCCACTTATCACCTCAACCCATGTGCAGGCCATGCACTTGGCCTTGTTGAACTTCATGAGGTTTGCCTGGGCCCACCTCTCAAGCCCGTCCAGGTCCCTCTGGATGGCATCCCTTCCCTCCAGCATGTTGACCGCACCACACAGCTTGGTGTCATCGCCAAACTTGCTGAGGGTGCACTCAATCCCACTGTCTATGTTGCCAACAAAGATCTTAAACAGCACTGGTCCCAACACTGACCCCCGAGGAATGCCACTTGTCCCTGCTCTCCACTTGGATGTCAAACAGTTAACTCCAATTCTTAAGAGTTCAACCATCCAGCCAATTCCTTATCCACAGAGTGGTCCGTCTTCAAATCCATGTCTCTCCAATTTAGAGACAAGGACGTCCTGTGGGAGTGTCAAGTGTTTTGCAGAAGTCCAGGTAGATGACATCAGTCACTCTTCCCTTATCCAACAGCTCTATCACCCCATTGTAGAAGGTCACCAAATTCATCAGGCATGATTTGCCCTTAGTGAAGCCATGCTGGCTGTCACCAATCACCTCCTTATCTTCCACTTGCTCTAGCAGAGTTTCCAGGAGGATGCACTCCATGATCTTGCCAGGCACAGAGGTGAAACTGACTGGCCTGTACTTCCTCAGGTCTTCCTTTTTAAAAATGGGGGTTATGTTTCCCCTTTTCCAGTCAGTGGGAACTTCACCAGACTGCCACAACTTCTCAAATGTGCATCTTGGGCAGGGTGGCTGGAGCCCTTGCTTTTGAAGACCAAGTCAAAAAATTCATTGAGTACCTCAGCTTTCTCCATATCCTGGCTAGCCAGGTCTCCCATTTCCTTCCAGAGAGGGCCCACATTTTCCATAGTCTTCCTTATATCGCTGATGTACCTATAGAAGCTTTTCCTGTTGTCCTTGACATCTCTGATGAGATCGAATTCTGTCAGGGCTTTGGTCTTCCTAACCTGATCCCTGGCTGCTCAGACAGCTTCTCTGTCTTCCTCCCAGGCTACCTGTCCTTGCTTCCACTCTCTATAGGGGTTTTTTGTGTGTTTCAGTTTGTCAAGGAGCAACTTGTTCATCCATGCAGGCCTCCTGGTGTTCTTTCCTGCTTTCCTCTTTGTTGAGATGCATCACTCCTGAGCTTGGAGGAGGTGATCCTTAAACATTAGCCAGCTTTCTTGGGCCCCTCTTCCATGCAGGACTTTATCCTGTGCTACTCTGCCAAGCAGATCCCTGAAGAGGCCAAAGTCTGCTCTCCTGAAGTTCAGAGCAGCAAGTTTGTTGTGTGTACTCCTTGCTGCTCTAAGGACCATTTCATGGTCACTACAGCCAAGGCTGCCCTTGAACTTCACACTTCCCAGCAGCCCCTTCCTGTTGGTAAGAACAAGGTCCAGCATAGCACCTCTCCTCGCTGCTTCCTCTATCACTTGGGGAAGGAACTTATCATCAACACATTCCAGGAACCTTCTGGATTGCTTATGCCCTTCTGTGTTGTCCCTCCAACAGATACCATGGTTGCTGAAGTCCCCCACGAGGACCAGAACTTGTGAATGTGAGGCTGCTCCTATCTGTCTGTAAAGCGCCTCATCTGCTCAGTCTTCCTTGTTGGGTGGCCTGTCACAGACCCCCACTATAATGTCTCCTGTCCCTGTCTTCCTTTTAATCCCAACCCATATGCTCTGCATCTGCTCCATCATCCCACGACATAGAGGGTGACACCCCCAACCTCATCTCCCCTGCCCATCCTTCCTAAAGAGCCTGTATCCTTCCATTCTAACACTCTGGTCATAAGAGTCATCCCAGCACATCTCTGTGGTTGTTAAGTTGACGTGACTTAACTATCTGCAACTCCCTTTTTAAAGGAAAAGCTCAACCCATCTTTTACCCACAAACTACATTATCTGCAAGATAACTACAATTACTTAAAACCTAAGACCTCACTTTGTACTGTGCTGTAAGTAACCAAAAACAGGGACCAAGTTTGCTTCCCTCTCTCCCCTCCTTCTTTATATTCTTCAGTATACTGCCTCACACTGAGTGTGTTTTAGGAAGAAGGAAAAAAGAAGGGGTGAAAAAGGCATAATTTTGGTTGGTGTCCTTCAAAAGAATGGTCCCCACTGACAAGTCCACCATCTTTCACAGAACCACCTTAAGGACCATTGTCCCTAGGGCCCTTCAGCTGTGACATACGGTGTAATGATGCTGTAAGAGACTGTGTTGCAAGGGCTGAAGCTAACCTGTTTCACCAGCAGATTAAGAAGGGCAGCTGGCTAGCCTATGACCTCCTGAAGCTATGTGACTAAGCGAGGGATACCTAGATTGATTGGTTTTGCCATCACCTACAGTGATTTGTTCTGTGCTTTCTCACAGCAAATCACCTCTTGGGCTCAGAACTTGGGTGTCAAGAATTATCTCTAACATGCTTTTTATGTTGATGTTGCTATTGCCTGAAAAATTACCAGCGCTTGAAAAACAATGCTCAGAGCTGCAACCACAGAAATGGAGCTGGCACAGACACAATGAAAAGCAACCAGTCACTCCAGAGAAGTACCTATGTCCTGCATTACTAGTGAAACAGAATTAATAATATATGAGCATGTGGTTTGCTGCAAGAGAAGGATGAAGGACAGCTTTTCAGCTAGCAGCTCAGCAACTGCACTGGGGAGAAGGAAGGAAGGAAGCTATGAAGTTCATTTTGATTTACGCCCTGTGAAACCTCCTGTACTTTGTACGTGTGTTTATTTCACGCAGGCTACAACCTTCTGGACAATTTCACTTGATTTTATGTAATAAAGTTGCATTTATACATTCATGTGCTGTTCACAGTGTGCTATATTTATATAATATGGCAGTAGGTATATTGAAGACAGAGAACCTGAGGGGGTCATTTGGCTTTTTTAGTGCCAACATGGCCTTATTCACCCATCTACGTGATTCAGCCTAGCTCAGTGTTTTAACAAACACACAGAGGGCTGCAACTCTCCGCTTTCCCCATCTTCCTCACCTGCATCCTAGGAAGTCTCAGTGGCCACCAGGGCATGACAAGACAGGTTATAAAGACAAGGCTATACTACTGCTTGCTGTTCTGAATGAGCTTGAAGCCTGTCAAGTGCTTCTGCCACGTAGACCTCTATTTTTTCAAATGGAAAAACAGGGGGGTGGAGAGGGAAAGAAGAAGAGGCAAGCTTGTGCCCAGATAGATCTAGCTGCATTTTCTTTCAGTTAACTTTGTTTCTTTTTTCATTTAAAAAGAATTATGAAATGCTACTGTTGTCCAAAAATACTGAACTAGGGCTTGACATATGTACCACCCACAAAGTTACATTTGGACTTAGGATCAACATTTTGGAAAACCAGGCCAAATCGCACCAGGAGCCAAAAGAGATGTCAGAATGAAAGAACTAGGACTGACATGATGTTACTCATAAGTTAACTGGAATCTGCTCTAAATACATGGTGAAAAAATTACCAGAAGCTGCTAAATGCACAAGACCATCTACAGAAGTTTCCTTCAGTGCTGAGGTCATTAGCAGTGCTCTTTAAAAGGTCATCAAAGTTACCTGCGTGATTCTGGGTCAGAATTTGAAACACTAGACAGCTCACAAATACAGACTGCAGAGCCAAAATACTATATAATTTCTTACATGTGTTATGCATTCTTCTGCCATATAATCTGTCTCAAAATTGGCCTTCTGAAAGCACATGCAAATTCACGTGAGAGTAGAAGTTGCTGATGACCGAAACCAAAATCCATTGTATTTTCTTTCTCTACAGCAAACTGTGCAAGGTTACTGGTCATGAAAAGTATCGCACTGGCATCCCTAGGCACAACAGATGGTGGCAAAAACACAATCAACCCTGACCTGGAATGTTTAGCTCTGTGAACGACAGGGGAACCCAGACTCTGTGCTCTGCTTTTCCATGGCATTTGGCTTTAGAAAGTCTGTCCATATTTCACATCTCTGCTAGTGACATCTGATAGTAAACCGAGAATTAAACCAAAGAAAAAAAACAATTGTCAAAGGGCTTTAGCTTGAAGCATAGAGCAAAATGCACTTGTAGCAAGCAAGCAAGAAAAAGCACTATAACTTCAGAAATGTCCTAGTTCATATTGAGTACAAGGATGAAAGCTCTCCTTCCAGACAGGTTTGTGGATTCAGTGTATTTCTAGCACTGTTTTGCTACCACTCTGTAAAAAACCCCAAACCCAGAACCATCCCCAAACACTCTCCATCCCCGAAGACAATCCCACAACAAAACTACTTCAGCTACCAACCTCTCTTCCCCCAAGCTCAACTTTCTTTGGTCTTACCAATAGACAAACAGATTTTAATCCTTGAGCAACACAAAACTTGACAGAAACTGCTTTTTTCCCCCCACTTCTCACACAAGGTATCAGTGAATTGGAGCTAACCCTTTGGATAACAGATAATCACCAACCCAAAAGGAACTGTTCATCTGTACTGTCTATTGAACTACAGGCATCAAACTAGTATAAGTACATGCTTACTACCACGAAGAAAAGATGTGTAGTGCAGGTAGGGCACGGATCCACTGAAAATTATGCAATTTATGTCTCAATCTAGCCATAATTATTTAAAAGTGGCCTCACATATATGTACTTCTGAGTCAGAATCTCAAAATCCAGACAGCACTGTCTGATATTAAGTACCCTTTAGGTAGGCTAGCTTCAATGTTCCAGTGCCTCAGTATCTCTCTCCTATTACTCATCTGACATATGCTTTAATGAGGCAAAACTACGATAAACAAAGATAATGAAGTCACACAAACTATAGTAATGTTTGTTAAGAGAAAAGATGATAATGAAGCCAAATCAATGAAAGACATCCGATGCACGTGCACATATGCACAAAACACTTTTTAGGGAAAGATCTACTCTAAACCAAGATATTCTCATAGGGTTTCTTTCAGGAAAAGAAGAAAAAAATTCAAGTTTTAAAACATGTGTTTTTCCCAGAAAACTCAGAAATTTTCTTTTCAACTTAAAGCTGTATAATGCTTCATTTTGCAAATCACAGTTCTGTCTACCCATCTCAAAAAAAAAAAAAAAAAATCTCAGCATGACTTGTACACATGTATGATCTCCAGTTTGGTCAAATCAGACTGGTATGTGAGCTCCGGACCTCCAAGGAGCCTTCACTGTCAAGTATAGTTCTAAGATGACTTTGGAGATGATGTATTCCCTGGCACCATGTACTCCTGTGAAAGTAATTCCTAAGCAAAATTAATTCTAGCCATCTTGACCATCCCATTTTAAAGATTCAAGCACCAGTATCTTCTCTCAGGCACTTCCTGGAGTGTGGCTGATTTTTAATCCATTAAAGGTGAGAGGACTGATAAGAAAGTGGTGGAAGAAAGTCATGGAGAGGGTGTCCAAGAATCTAGAGAGGTCATTGCTAAAAAAAAAGGACAAATCAAGAAAAAAAAAAATTAACTACAAATATTTACAGGCACTGTTTCTTGCTGCCTTTATGCTCAGGAGGCTGGGAGGGACAGGACAAGCATACTGTGGGCACTTTTATTCACCGCTTGTGGCCAGTTGAGCTTCCACTATCAAGTGACAGAAACTGTGGGCAGATACTGCAGTGGATCCATGTTCTGCAACAGTCTCACTAGGCCAAGTATTTTTTTCCCCTGTGAATCTTCTGTCTTGAGCGCTTCTTAAAATTTAGTTCATCTCTTCTACTAAAGACAAACAGGAAGGTTTGTCAGCAATTTGCTCTAGAGATACAGGGGTAAGGGAAGTGGGTTGTTAACACCCTATGAGCCTAACGCACTGTGATGGACAGAAAAATCGTTTGTAAATTCACATGTTGCTGTACTTCTTGTTAAAAGGATGTGGTGAGGCAGATGGAAGAAAAACTGCATATTAACCTCACAGTGCCTGCTCCACACTCACTGGCTGGGATTCTCTAGAAGGAAGAGAGATTGCTGTTAAAGAGGAATCACAAAGCAAATTCTTCTGGGAAAGACTGCTGTAGTGCAGGATGGGGCAAGCAGTGAGACACAGCAAGCAGAAACCTCACCATCCCACAGCAGTACTGGAAACTCAGAGGAGCAGCATGGGGCATCCTCTCAGCCAGAAGCAGAGCCGTAAGTCAATCCTGGGTGGCAATGGAAAGAAAAGAGGATTTCATAGGGACCTGATAACCAGCTGAGGTTGCGTCAAATTTGTGCAGCTGGGGAAGCCAGAGAAAGCAGGAGTAGGGGAAGAGACTTCACCTTATCAAGGAGTTGATTTTGCTTGGTTTTTCAGACTGAAGATTAATCATTTCAGTTTAGTTTATTTCTGATAAAACAGACCAGGAGCCTTTTGTTTTCCCTTGCATATGCAGCACCTGATCCTGTGCCAAGGCAAAGCCCAAGCAGAGCTGCACAACCATGCAGGGACAGGCCTTAGGCATGCTCCTTCCAGGAGGAGATGCTCCTGCAGGACATGACTCAAACCAACCTCATTCTTGTTGCACTCACTTGGCCCCAGAGAGACCATTTACGAAGAGCTTTACCTCAGACTTAAGTTTTCTCTTTTGTTGCAGCACGATTACTTTCTCATTTCTGCCTTCTCCTGCCCTGAAGACACTGGCTCAGCTCCTGTGGCATGTGTGCACTTGGGGAAAACAGAGCCATTCGTCACTGTCAGGAGACGTGCAGTACACAGCAGGTCAGCTCTCACCTCCCGCTGCTCCTGCAGCGAGGGCTGCAAATCTTGAAAAGATGCATAACATGCACATTGCAAACAGCCATTCATCATCACAGAGCTGTGCCCCAGACACCCAGGCACAACCCAGCAAGCTGCTCTGGTTGCGTGCACCAAAGAGGCATGTCCTGTCCCACTCCTGGCTACCTCTCAATGAGAGACAAAAAACAGACACAAAAAGCAAGGCAAGTGGCCGTGGATGATGGTTTCTGCTGCAAAAATGATATCCTATCTCCCTCTTCTCCAGAAAGGCCCAGTGCTGCAAAGGTGGCCCATAATCATTGAATTATGAAAATGTAAGTTGCTGGGAGGAAATTAATACCAGGCATGACTGGGGAAAAGGCTGCTTTCTTGTGAAGTAATTATGAAATTAAAATTTGATCTCTCCCTGGCGATTGTACAAAGGATACGGCTGAGGTCTCAAACAATACAGTCAGGATTTCAAGAGGGGGAAGGATGATTTTTTTGCAAATTACATGAATTTGGCTAAAAGGCACAATCAAGCAGGTTTACGGAACAGCGTTTGCAGACTTCCAATTACTTTTTACAAGTTGGAATCAAGCTGTTAGGAAATGCAGCTTATCTGAATAAGACTAATAATGCTAAGCTAATTAGACCCACAGGCATTAGCCAGCAGATAAATTCAGGCTGAAAAGAGGGACACTGTCACTTTAAATACTGCCCTGGGATCAGTGGAAAAGCTAATGAGGAGTGTCAGTTGGGGCTGTTTTATTAGGTGGTTCTCCAGAGAATATAGCCCGAGGTTTCTGTAGCAGGGCTTCTGTGCTTGATTCAATAAATCAATTTATATTAAAGGGGGGTGCAGTGTAGGCACCTCCTCCATAAAGCATTTCTGTGGCATTTCTCAATCTGCTCAGGCACTCCTCGGGCAGGCTACCTGAACGTGCTGTCAAAGGACATGGAGTCCAGCAATAAAGAATAAGACAGTGGCTGCATTGGCAATATTTGTTCAAATCAGCTTCCGCATTACCAAGCAAAACATGTACATTGGCTCTCACCAGGGTATTCTGAATCCCCAATAAGTGATTAATGAGAGCCTGGTTTTTGTGAGCTGGAGTCTGAACCGCAGACGGCAAGGCGGGCTGCACAATGAAAGCAAAAGGCATCCATCCCAAACAAAATAAAATGGCTTGAAAAGTGAAGTTGCTTTTTTAATCAGATGCTTAAAGGCTGAAAGACATTCCCTGTTGGAAAGAAAAGGGCGAGCACAGAGCAGGCTGGCGGCTTTCCAGACAGTGGACAATATTGACTCTAGAATAAAATGGGTTTTGCTTAGTGCTCACCCCAGGGCACCAGCCTCCCTGCTTTGGAATAAATCACACGGGCGGGCGATTCCCCGGCACGGGTTGACCCTCGGGTGGCTAACTGTGTGCCACAGCACCCCCTTGGCAGACACACAGACACGAAGCTGGTGAGGGCTCTGCTGCCACTGTGCATACAGCAGTCAATTCCCCCGCTTGCTGCTACCTGGGACTTGGGCCCAGGACACATGATGGGTACTACACCAGTTCACGCCGTTTTTGACAGGATGTAGCTCAACTGCGCATGGCACTGGAGGGCAAAGGAAGCCGCCAAAAAACCTGACTTGTTATCTAGGGCTCTATTGCCACCCTAAAATCAAGTCAGCCAAAGTGGTGATCTGGAAACAAGCCTTTAAAGAACTTCAATGTGAGCAGCACAAAGGCCACTGTTTGTGTACCAAGGAGAAACAGAAAATTAACTTTGAAACTGCCAAAGTTGATGCCAGTTGGTAGTGCCTTCTGGATGCCTTTGGTTAAGTGTAGCACTCTATGGCTCCTCCAGCCCCACAGGAGGCTGAGAGGGGAACTCTGGAAGGAGCCATTGTGACAGTGAGGGACACAGTAAGCCAGAAAACCCGGTTTTGGGAAGGTATCTAGGATATAGTCAGGGCAAAGCACTTAAAATTGTTCACATTGGATTTACCCACGAGTAAAGAAAACCTGACCAACTGTGTCTTAACTTTTAAATAAAAGGCAGAGACAGAGAGTACTAATTCTACGCAGTCCTTTAAAGGAACAGTTATCATTAGGCCTGCCTTTTTTCCCCCCACATATTTCTACCTCAGGCTATCTGCACCCCTTTTTAGCGCTGGCAGCACTTTGCTTACGTGGCCACTGAGTCTCCCCGGTGTTTCTGTTGCCAGGACTTGTCAAAGCCACCAGAACTGCCCTCTCTCCAATACAAGTTTAACCTCTGAAAGCCATGGGCCTGAAAACCCCAGCTCAGAGACCCAGCTGCAAAAGACTGTCAGTAACACAGATGTCTGCCAGCAAATTACGACTCAAGACAGCTTGAAGGCTTGTTCAGCAGGAGATGCAGCTCTTAAGATGCCTTGCCAGCTACAGTACACATTTTGCAATGGTTGCTCAACCACAACACACATGGGGTGAAGGTGCAAGAGGGGCAGCTCACAGTCAGCTCCCACCTAAATGGAATTTATTTTAGATACATTTAATACAGTGGATTTCTCATCCTAACTACCACTGCAGAGAAAGGAGGAAGGGTACAAGAGCTGAAGGGAGAAGGGAAAGGCTGGTCTCAGAGCAGTTACAGGCAGCCTGGACTAGTGATGCAGTACACATTGCTGGATCAGTGGTTGTCCTAATGCTGTGGGGAAACTTGGCAGTTCTGATACCACTGTGGACTGCTGAGACAAAGCCAGTGTGGAAACTTCACTTAAAAAAAAAAAAAAGAAAAAAGAAAAAAAAAGGCCAAATGCATTATGACAGACCCAAAGACAATAACCTTTTGTAATGCAAACAAGCTGGGCAAGCCAAGCCATTGTTGAGAATCTGAAAAGCTCCAGAGCATAGGAGAAGGGTAAAAACAAAGAAAAAAAAAACCAACATGTGAGCATCCAAGTCTCCAAACCTAATAGAAAACACAGAAAGTGTCCTGAATTTTAAAATAAAACAGTTCATTTTCCTGAGGAAACATCAGAGCAGAGAGTGTTTTACACTCTGCCACTGAAGGCTCTGTAATTAACTGTAAGAGTGGTTGTTTCTTCCTAACATCACCTGCACCTCTCTACAGGTACATGCAGATGTCAACACAGTGAAGTCACTGACCAAAAGAACGTTCGGAGAATTGATCTTCTGCATTCTAAGTGATAAAAGTTCGGCAGTGTTTTAGCATATCTAGCTCTGGCTGATCAAAGCTCCATCTGACATTTTCTAGAAAAGGAATATTTATTCTAATTTATTCTCCATGATAGATACTGTCCTTAGAAACAAATGCAGAACAGACATGTCCTCAGCCACTGTGTCCTTATGCATCAGTTAGATCTCGGAATTAGAAAAGGAAGAAAATTGAAGCAACATACTTGAAATGGATAACAACCACTGTGAAACACCAGCCACCTTAAATTATCACCTCTGAGGGCCCAACAAGCTGGCAATCCAACATTTTCTCCATAGTCTCAACCATTAAAATTGACCCAGACTTTTGGATAAATAGAAACAGATTGCTGGTTCTCTGCTTAGGAGATCACTGCACACAACGCGATAGAAAACAAGACTCCCTTGGGCAAACACCCTGCAAAAAGAAAAGGATCCTTATTTACAAGGGCTCTGATTTAGGGAAATGTATGGTGATAGAACAATTCCCTCACCATTTTATTGTCCCGAGGCAAATGAACAAAGAGGTACCTGATGCACTAGCTGTGGGATATGGAGTACCTAAAAGATTCTGATTCTTTTATTCAGGACAAAAATGTATCCCCATTTTCCACTTCCAGCCTAAAGTCAAAAGGAACAGCAGGGAGAGGTAGCCTTATCACAGTTTTCACATGCTTTTGCTTGGCACAGGCACCTCTTTCTGGGACAACACTGAGGTGAACTCAGAATTGAATTTTCAAGTCACAGTTTAAGTATTTATTCTGGAATCACTGTTCATAGCTAGGCATGTTTGCACTAAACTGGTGTCAATTTTTGCATTGACCACATTAGAATCTGTAACTGGATCAACATGTGTCCTGCACCTCAGGAAATTCATAAAAATCAACAGGAACATCAACACTCTCCTCTCCCCCATATGCTAGTACTGAAAACACCAGTACTGAAAAACAATATATTGAAGTCTGCCATCCATTTAGACTTACCCAAGCTCTTCTACCTTTCTCATTAGTCTACATTTGAGATTTATGTTGCTTATTTTTCTTTTAATGCCAAATAATATTAGCTATTCAATAACCATTTTAAATAAGATGAAGTGCTATGCACAGATTCACAAATGTGGTACAAACTGATATACAGTTATTTCTTAGTTTAATTAACCATTTCAACACTGTATGCATCTCAACATTCCGCTAGTGATTCTGACTGGAAAAATCACAGTAAGCAGAACTTCCACTGAGCTTTCTGACATGGCTCTTGAGTTCATTTGGGAACCTCTACTGCAGACAAAAAGTTATTTTTATCTCTCTGTACTTTACTTGGTGTTTATTAACACCAAATTTGATCACTGTAATGCCCATTCATGTAAAACACAATTCTTTGCAGTTCGTCAGAGCCATTCTTGTTTATTAGGCAAAGAGCTGTGGAGTCACCTGCCTGTGCTGCAACTTCAACCATTCTAACCTCATTTCCTCTCCAGACCCCTAAGCAACCAGGGAAACACAAAACAATTCCCACAGATCTGGAGAAACCCTCTTTGCCTTCCAACCATGATGAAAGAATTCTGCTCCTAGCCTCCTCTCAGGAAGCTCTTGGCCCATGATACTTCTGTAGCTCTCCCCCAAATTAGAAGGTTGTGTTCTTCCCCCCCACCTCCCCAGTCAAGCACCTCACAACTTGAAAAAGACATCTGGTAGTCTACATGATGCCATTCTTCACTGATGTCTTCAGAGACATCCAGGAGTTTAATATGAAAACTTCCTTTGCAGAAACTGGGAGAGTGTGTCATGATCTTCCAAATGTTTTGCCATTTAAGTCCTCAGTTGATCCAATGTTCTCATTCTATTCCTAATCTTTTGCTCATGCCTGTAGCCTTTTTAAAATGTGAAGTCATCATTCTCAAGGTGAGACTGCATATTCTACTAGCAGCTGTTCAAGATGATGGATAATGATGGTTGTTCCCAGATTAACATGTTCTTCACAAACACTTCAGATTAATGTTAAACTTAAATCATTATTCTGCCGTTAAACCATCATTATATTTATGGTCTATAAAGTACAGGACAAATCAGAAGCATGTGGAGTTGTAGTTGCATGTGAGCATCCAAGTCTCCAAACGTTCAGGCTTTTAACCCCCTCTCTTCTTTCCCCTCCTGAAAGGGCATTTGCTAAGAATGCTAAAACACAAACAGCATGGAAGTGAGGACCATTTGCATATATAGGGCCTTGTCACACAGAGAGCCCACAACAGCAAGGATTAAGGCTTCTCTAAATGACTAGGAGTCACTTGAGAAGGAGCCTCTTGAACCACACAAAACAATGAAGATATTTAGCCAGAGACAAAAAATTCATTGTTCTTCCTGTCTTCAGTTCATTGAGTCAGTGCTGCTCATTCAAGTCTTTTCATTTTAGCCTGGCTATGACTTATATTTAGAAAGGCCTGTCTCTAAAATAATTCCTCAAGGGTTACCCAAATCAGGGGTCAGCTGCACTTGAGTATGGGAGACAGCTCTTCCCTTCCACAAGCACTCCTTCACATGCAAAAGCATGATGGCCCACTGATCCAGGTTCTATAAAAAGCTACTTCCAAGGTAGGAAAGTTGTTTAGCTTTCAGGAAGATCCTCTGGCACATCTGCCCCTTTACATGTTTGCTTCGGTTTGAGTGCTTACACATTAAAACAAACTGATGTCCTGGCTCTGGAGGGAGGTCAATTTATTTAAAAAGTTAACTTCTAAAACAAAAATACATCTGGAAGAAGGAAATACATTTCCTTTTAGTATGCAGGCATATATATCCATATTTGATGCAGTTTACGTTAATCAAAGATATCTACAAAGCAGGCATTGGTTGGGAAGAAAGCTGACCCCATGCTGAGGAGGACACATTCTTACCAGCCAGTCATGTTGAAGTCACGGTAGAGCATCCTCTTTCCAACTTCCTTGCGCTGCACCCTCCGTGGAAACTCTAAATGTGTGAACTCATTTCCCAGCAAATGGGGCTGCATGTAAGCCTGTGGGCAGAAACCAAGCCACAGATACCGCATGAACATCATAAAACCAGACATCATCTATTTTTAATGAAGTAACATCACCATCCCTTCCCGCTTGCTTCCCACACACATTTCTCCCCCCGCCCTTTATAAACAAGAAAGATGAGGAGCTCCTTTTCAGCAAACAACGTGCACACACACCAGTTCTGACACTGCCTGATGTCCAGCAGCAGCCTTATAGGGAACAGTTTTCTTGCCCTCAAAATCCTTCACTACTACATGCTCCTCAGCATTTGGGATCTCTAAAGTATTCCTCATCCACTGACCCTGAAGAAGTCTGCAGGGCTTTCTAAAACCAAACACATCTCCTTTTGTAAGTCAGTAGGGAATGATCAAAGTCATGGAGCAAGCAGACTTGGAGAGGTGCGTGTGGAGAGAAGTTCAAACTTTATGACTCCCAGTTCAGCTATGTCCACAGCACACACAACCTAATGTTAAATTGTCACTGCCTTGAGAAAAAAAAAACATGTTCCCTTTTACTTGCTCAGTGTGCTGCACCCCATCACATGCAACACTGCAAATAAACACAAGTTGCAGAGCACTTTATTTTCTTGTCTTCTAAAAACTACTTCCTTCATGCATAGTAGAATTTAAGAAAAGCAGCCGCAGTTTTCTGTCACAACCACAACTAACGGTGTTAACGTTTGAATGCTGCTGCTGCTGTCCTTCCCCCTGTGCTGCTCTGCAGATGCTGGGAGGCCTTTTTGCCAGAGCCATGCCCGAGGCTCATGTTCTCCAGAGCTGACTGCACTTGAGAGCATCACGAGGCTCTTTGTCCACTACACAATTTTTTGGTTTGGATTTGTACACAGATCACCTGACACAATAGGTCAATCCTAAACATACTGTATTTCTTTCTAAAATAAGCCTCACTCATTTTTCTTTAATATTTGCATAAACAAGCCTTTCTCCCTCCCTCCCCAAAGTTGCATTGTGAGCAAGCTCTTCTGAAGAGACAGTCAAAATGGCTAGGGAACTGAAAAAAGTTGCAATTCTTAACCTTTCTGTAGATAACTCTTTTTCCTTATCCAGCCAGTTAAGGCAATAAAGTCTGTCTTATCTCCAGCAGCAGCTGCTGTCAGGGCAGACCAAATGAGCTGGTTTTAGTTTGTGGGTTTGTCATAAATCTAGTGCTCATCAAAGGTGAGCAGCAGGAAGCAGTGGAAGCCCTTATTGATCTACCTGGCAGCTATCATGCAGATAGTTCACAATAAAATATTTCCTACATTTAAGGGCCGAGCCTGCTCCCACTAAATTTAATAGTTGGATCAGGCTCAGCACATCATAGAGCTAACCTGCCATCAGCTTGTCCCCATTCCCCTTGCCAGACATCCTTCCAGAAAACACCTTGAGCTCAACTGAAATGGGGCTGAGGGAGATTGCTGTGTGTAGCCAACGAGATTGGATTCTGCTTTAAAGAGGCGGCTTTCAAGCATGCAAGTGCGATCTTGACACTGTGATCCCTTCCTGGAACAGGAGCTCCATCAAATTCTCTCTCCATGTACAGTTAAGGGAATTACATTTTTTTTTTTTCCTGCAGTCTACAGTCAGCCAAGGTTCCCTCCCCCACCCAAATATTGTTTTCAAGGACCCTCTAATTGGATCACTGTTCCTCATTACAGAAATGTTTGCAAAGCACTAGTGACTTTTGGGAGATCTAGCAGTATTAGTCCAGATGAGGCTTTTCATACTTCCAGAACTCTGGATTCTTTATTTAAAAGTAAATGTAAACTGTTAATTTTTATTTATTTTCATTCCAGTCACAAAAGAGATGGAACATTCCTAATGATTTATTTTATGTATTGCTACACACTGACAGCAGAGAGCTGGATTTTTTGGTATTAATTTTCTAGTGTATGATATTGTAAACAATGAAGTCACTCTGCTTTGAAAGTGCAATTCAGTTCACTTTTAAAAATGCACAGCCTATCTTGATTAAATCATTACAAATCAATTCTAGCTTAAGACTACTGTTGCCTGCCACAAACCAAGAAGCCTTATTTAAAGCAAAAAACACACCTGACATCAAAATGAAGTTATTTAACCTTTAGATTATAAGATTACTTATTAGGCTGGATCACAGGTCCAGACCAAAAAAAAAAAAAAAAAGTTACAGGCTTTTAGCATTTTTCCCCTTGAAAACATGAATTTCCTATATTGAAAAGGTAAAGCGATTGGGAGAGACTGCATTTCATAAAGATTTACTCAGATGGAAAGTCTGAGGTCACAAGTGAAATAAGATTAATAAAGCTGGCAGAGTTACCAGTGGACTGCTAATGTTCAAATAAGATTTCTCTTCCGCGGCCAAGCCTCGATGCTTGATTTACAATCCAGGGATCTTAACTTGATTCTAGCATTTTTGGCATCAGTGGAACAGAGGGAAAAGGGCAGTTCTGAAGATCCTGGTGTCTGTGAGCTGAATGCTTATGTGAAGAAATGGAGACTTTTGTTGGGCTTTATTTTAAACTTTAAATTTTCTATATTTTTACACTTTTTAACAGTCATTTTTGATGCTTCACTGTAATTCTACAGAGAGAAGAATGTTCTGCTGTAAAACTCAGCTGCAACTTCCAGTTGGGTTTTTTGAGAACTGTTCTCCATTTACTAAGAGGCAGGACTCTCCTTCCTTTCCACCCAATCAAAAAGTGTGCTGGGCAGCAGAAGCAGAAAACAAATAAAAAGCAACATTTTAAAAATCTACAGATCTCTCAAGTAGATATATAAGCAGACATAAGGAAATCCCCTCAAGTGATCAAAAGAGAAACAAAGGCATTAAGTGAACTGACTACCAGAATTTCATCTGTGATGAGGCACCGTATTTTACATTTTTTTATTTGTTTAGTCTCGATTTGCAAGAACAGCAGACCAGAAACACCATTCAGAGAATTTAAAATTTAATAAAAAGAGTGACTATCAAACACTTCCTACATTCTTACAATGTGTGTATGTTCAGACAACATTGTTATTCTGTGTTATGGAACTGGAATATTTTCCATCATTTTTCTTTCAGAAGCTATTAGAGTTTTCTGGCATAAATTGGTATAGTCTGCATCATATGTTTTTGGTACTCTGCCATTTTGTGGTGTATGTTGTGGCTAGATGTACTATATTGACATTAGTTGTTTAAAATGGAGTCCACTCAAGGATATATTAGTCACGTTTTTTTCAAAATGCCATTTACTTCCTGCTGTGTTTCCTGGTGATCAGCAAAGCAAATATGAAATTAAGATAAACCCAGATTTACACACTAGTGTGTCAATTAGGTGGCAGGAAACACTGCAGGTATCTTACTGTGCCTCAATAAAGCCTGCTGATGCTTCCTCTTTTATGCTTGGGTTTCCCAAGCATCCTTCAGCAGGTAAATTAGTATCACTTAATCCTCTTTGAAACCATGACTGTCCAGGTTCATGAACCTTTGAATGGTGTCAAAAACAAGGAGCATCCATGGCTCACTGCCACTGATGGCCACCCAGGCTCTACTAGCAGTAAACTTTGCCCTGGTAGCAGCAGTGCACCATCTTTGGTCTGAGCTGTGAATTTCTGGGGCACTGCCTGGCTACACACATGGCCACAGTATGCAGTAACACCCTACTGACCTCACATGACATCTTCAAAGTGCAGCTTTCATAACTGACAGAAATATACCCATCTGCAATACACTTATTCATCATTCATTCTAAACCATTTTCCAAGGGAATAATTAACAAGATCTATGTCATTTACTGTTGCAATTTAGACTATCATGACTGAAATTAAGTCTCCTTAGAATATGGAAGGAAAACTGCCTCCGGCAGTCATTGCCAGCACAACTGTTGAATGTACCAGAGCAGCTCCCAGTCAATACTGGATTTTGTTTTCCCTCAAGATACACTGATATGGGAAGCCAGGGTTTTCCTGGAGTAGGTACTGTGCTCTCTTGCCACAGTGCTAAAAAGAAGACAGACACGAAAATTCAGAAGAAAAGGAGGCTTGTGAACATCTGCCAGTGGAAGGGAAGCAGCAGAGTGCACTGAACCTCTACAGAAGCCAAAGGACCAAGACAATACCGGTACAAGGCTTTCATGCCTTACATCTTAGGAAGCACTCTCTGACTGAAGGATTGTCCTCTGACACAGAAGTCTTCCTCTGCCATATGGCCTGCCTGAAATCTGCAGATGTTTGCTGTCCTCCCACTGCAAAGAAAGGGGGTGAAGGTGTAGATGGAGGGATGACCATGTCCAGAACTCTCAAAAGTCAGAATGACTAGACAGTCAACTTGTTCTTTTGAGGTTGCCATGCCAGAAGCCTATGCCCAAGGCCATTCTTGGATACATGGCAATAAACCTTCATTAAAATGGGAGCTGAATAGGGAAAACATTTGTTTCCCACCCCCCATCTCCAGTTACTCAACCAGTACTAGCTGAAGCACAGTTTTGTCTAACACAAGGCTGGAGGACTTCATACAGAGATACTCACATGACCTGAATTACTCATAATCCCACAGATTTCTTTGCACATGGAAATTAGGACCCAGAAAAGAGGACCTAAAGCCAAGTTCTGTGTGGGCAAAAACAATCAATAGGAACTAAAGGCAGAGGAAAGCTCCTTTCACCCTGACTGTGCTAACAGTGTCTACTGCACAGGGAACCAATGGTCAGTAGCTGGTAGACTGTAAATTCATTCCCTCCCTTTGCCTGTGCAGTAACTTCCTCACAGTGACCAGCATCTTTGCATTTACAAAATAAATTATTAATGCTAAAATGATTAACTGATTTTCTCCTCTTGTGCAAGAAGAGCGGTGCAACATGTCTGAAACAAAGAAACTCAGCTTTAATTGCAAGTAAGAAAATAAATCTAAGTAACTTCAGATAAGAACAGCGTAAGAGAGATGTTGATGGTGCAACAGACTGATAGCAGAACCTGGGGATAGCCAAAGAGAGTATCTGGAATCTAATCAGCAAGACAGATGCAACCGTTGGAATGTAATGTTTGTCAACCTCGTAAGAAATTCCGGGTATTTTTTTTTAAAACACTAGGGTAAAAATGTTATATACTGAATGTTATGTTTGAAATTATCTCTAATTTTGTTTCATGTTCTTGCTGTCTTGTATGTATTTTCTTTGAACATGATACCCATAGCCCTGGCACATTTGTTACATACAGAGTTAAAATAAACAAACAAAGGTAAAGGAAATTTCCAAAAGAAACATCAGAAATGCCTTTCAGATCAGCTGCTGTTTTCAAATATAAGCCAGAAAGAACATCAAAAGAGGAAAAAAAAAAAAAAAATCCCTTGTAGGCAATGCTTTATCTCATATTTCCTACAGAAGTAGCAGACTCCCTAGATACTAAAGATACCTTTTATTTTAAGGGCAAACAAATTATTTTAAACGTAACTGAACTGTAAATATTTATTAGGCCTCTTTTCCATTTGGTTCTCTGAATATAAATACTCCCAAAGCAGCATTTCTTCTGAATGTTTCAGCTTTAAGCCAGTGAACCCAACTAAAAATCCAATGTGACAATAATGGAACATTTAAAATTTTTCTTTAAAACCTTCCACCCCCACCTTCAATCACTGGCATTTTGCCTAGTTTCAAACTACAGTGCTTGGGCCAGGCCGAAGATAAGAGACACCTGAAGACCAGGGAATGCCACTAGCCTTGGCCTGTACACCTCACATCAGGCAAAGCTGACGGTGAGCCTGCCTTGGCTTAAGCTTAAATTTCTAAGAGGAAATAGTGGAGACCAGAAGAATCACAAAAGAAATCTCTCAGGCACATTAGGAATGATGTTTTGACAAACAGCCAACCAACTGATCTGACCATCAATGAAAAACTTAAAAATAACAGGACTGTTTGCACAAAAAATAACACCATGCATTTTGACTTATGTTTCTTGGGCAGCTTGTGAGCCAGTGCAACTTGGCATATAAATCATCCCACATGTCCTCAGCTAGTCACTGTGTCCCAGCTTTATGGGTGCTGCTACACTAAATAAATGTAGTCTTTATTCACTCATCCTATCTTGCAGCTACTAACGCTCGCTGAGATCACCTCCTCTAAGGTGGATATCTTTTCCCTGATGAAGATACTATTGGCATACTATCAGAGCAAATGAATAAAACCCTGCAATATCATTCATACAGACACAAACAGCAGTCTGTGGTATTTTATACTGTCACACAGTAAAGAGGTCTATGTCTGAGCACTCACTATCCAACACCAATCAGCTGCTGAAGGTCTGCAGCTGAACAAGCTACACAAGTACAGCCATGCTAACGGATGGCCTTCACAGAAGAGATAAGACTCCTTTCACCGGGATTTGCATCACCAGGTTTTTCTCCACATTTGCTGATGGCTAAAAGACATACATGGTCAGTCACGCAGATATGTGGTCTTCACTGAGCCACAATTAACTCAGTGGCATGTGTCTGAGCCTTAGATATTACTGGGCAATGCTTGTCATCACCAGTACCTGATTTGGTCCTCAGGTCTCTTACCAGATACTGAAGTCGCTGGCGTTCGGTCTCTGGAGTGAATTCTGAAGACATTGGAATGACTTCGCCATTTCGGATTATTATAGCCCTGTAATAGTAATAAAACATCATCAGTACAGGGAAAAAAAAAAAAACAAACACCAAACACACCCCCCCCCCCAAAAAAAAAAAACAAACAAAAAAACCACAAACAAAACAGAAAAGCACAGGGTACAGTCACACTCTTATTCTCTTCAGAGTCACAGTAAAATAAAGCCATTTCTTTTCTACTGAAGTTGTCAGCAGAGCAGGATAATAATTCTTGCCCTGCATCTTTTAGGCTGGATAACAAAGTATATTTGTATATGCCAAGTTCATTTCAGAACTCACAAAAAACATCCAAGCAACAAAGGCAAGAGTTATTTCAGTTGATGTCTATGGGGTATCCTTATTAAGTGAAATGCAGACACCCAGAGGAGATGCTGCAGAATCACTGATTGTAGAACAACTCTTTGCAGGTTTTAATCCCAGTTGTGGCTGAGACTGTCTAAACTACTGGCTTCAAATAACTCATGCAAGCACTTTCCAATTATTGATCGGTTGTATGTCACGTCAGAACATTTCTACTCCAACAGCAAATGGAAATGGAAAAGCAAATCCCGTTCAACACAAATTTAACTGGTTACCTGCTGAAAGATGACAGGCAATAGAATGACTATATATTGGCCAGGAGATTTCACATGCACTTCTGCAAATGACAGAAGAAATTCTCTCAAACACCTGCCTGTTGCCTCTTAACAATCTGCTATGTTGCACGCAAAATACAGTCTGAATTTTCCCAGATGTAACACCACTGGCTGAAACAGTCACAATAGGGAAGTAAATTCTTCCCCATATTCCTACTGCATTCTGCATTCATGTATTCACTCACAGAATTGCATTCTTTTATCTTTCCGTCATTTAAACAGCTCTACAAGTATAGTAATGCTTGGCTCTTTCAAAGAACTGGATGACTATATGTATCATCCCGAAGATTTTAATGACTGTTTTGGAGTTGTTTCTCCACCATCAGTAGATTAATTCAGTGTTTGGATAGTAGCAGCATACCAGCTCCCCTCCTGAATTTGCACAGAATTTGGTGTAGATAAAACAAGCAACTGTTACTTGGTTTCCAGTTTCTATGTTTTAAATGGTCTCTTTTCTGTGATCCTGTTGATATATTTATGTGCTAGCTTACTTCTCTTGATACTGTGATCAATTTGGTGGCATTGCTTCTATGCCAGGTATTCTGATGGCACTGCAATGCAACCAACAAATATGGTAGGCACACAAAGACTGAAAATTTAAACTTAAAAATCAAAACACAAGCATCTTGACAAAAACAGCCCAGATACAAACCATCTTTGTAAAATTAGTGGCAGTGGATAACTCTCCAAGTCTTACAGATACGTTATCGGTATAAAATTGTCTCCAAATAATAATCTATTATTACTAATATGCAAAAGGAAGGAGCATTATCAAAGAGGAAAGGAACTGTTCACATTTCTGAGATTTATATGGCAAAGAACTGACAAGTACAGGATGGCACTACAATGGGAGAGGTGGGAACAGGCTCTGTTGATGAGGGGAAAACAGCTCTGCTTTGACAGAAAACAAGTTTACTTCTCCTGGACTTCCAGCACTCCCTTGCAAATAATCCTGTGTAGAAATTAGATGTGGCAAGAGTGCAACCTACATACCAAAGGCTCCCACTGGTCCTCCACTGCTAAAAACAATACTGTGTGCTTAAAATGAGACAGACATAGTGGTTGCAACTCATTAAGAGAAATTTGTGCAGAATTTTTGATGGAATTTTTCCCCCTTTATGGGATCTGACTACATTACAGGCTTACAAAAATGCCAGTCCAATTAAAAATAATAAAGGTTTGCTGAAAATTGTTCTTTTGGGTTTCCAAGACAGTAATTTAAAAATTAAGACCTCTACCACCTCTTTTCTGCAACACCACCTTTGCTTTCATTTTTGCAATTCCTAAGGTATTTGGCTTTGAATCAGACTCACTTACTCAAAGACAGTGGACAGTTTTTATAACCTTTTCATATGTAATTTGACTCACTTGAGTAGGCCTCCATTTAAGGGGACTGTGGGTTTAGTACAGAGTAAGTACCCTGGCAACAGTCTAGACTGCACTGATCAAAGGAGCTGATCAGACACTAACCGAATTTTACACATTAGTTTAAGAGTCATAAGGGATCTACTGATCTTATATTAGGTCTTTCAGACAAGCACAAAAACACACATTGATATAACTGCTAGTACATCAGGCTAATTTTCTGATTATCCTTTTCTCCCTCCATTAAAATCACCATTAAAATATGGACTTCCTGTGAAAAGACCACTCAGACCAGTCTGAGGTTCACCTTTTTCTTTGTGCACACTGAAATACTTCCTATATACGTTGATAGCTATCATTCTCACTTCTATGGGTAGAATTGGGCCCTGAGGGACTCACATCATATAAAAAAGCAATTCAGAGGCGAGTGGGTCAACCTTTCATTGCTCAACTTATTTTCACTAGAAATTGCAGCCACCTGGGATGAAAAGCACAAGCCAGCACAAAAAAACAAAAAAAAAAATCTCTGGAAGGGGGGAATTAAAGCAATGCTGTTGATATCTGATATAACAGAGCCTCAGTTTTATGTTTTTCATTCATGTTTTCAGCAGTTGGACTTTATTCAACCTGAAAGTTACAGCTGCTCATAAGAGTCAAATGATTTGATCCAAGGAATTAGACAGCTTTAGATATAAGTAACGGGAGGGACGCAGACGTACACGTACAGGTCACTGGTCTGTCAACTGTGGTGGGCTCATTATCCTCTTACTAGGCTCTTTACCTTTCCGCACCAGCTGCTTAGCTGTTTCATGACAGCAAAGGGTATTTCTGATGGCCCAAGTGACAAAAACAGACACATTCATTGACCGTCTCACTGGTGAGGCTGGGTGTGAAAGCCTGGCCTGGGAACCACCTTGCTCAGTGGGATTTTCCCCCGAGATTGAAGAGATACCGCATCAGGCCCTAACTGGGTTTGGAGACTGAACTGCCCTTCCCGTGACCTTACAGTGACAGAGCTGCCAAGCACTGACTGAAGGCTTTTCCCACTGAGCAACCTCCAGAGTTCCGAATTCAACAGCCCAAAGTCAATAACTGCTCATGGGGAGGGAGCCTGGCTGATGCGGCAGCTACAAACAGCCCAGTAACTGCTTTTAGAGACCCACTCTATATGGTCCTGTAGGACGATTAATTTTGACTTTGCACTTCCTAATGGACTAAGGAGCATCGTGGCATTATATGAGCATTACTGCTTCTGGCATGCATTAAAGATGCATGTACACAATGAAACAGCACTCCGAAAGCATTTAGCTCCCCATGCATTGTAGAAATATGAATGTGTTATTTTATACCAGAATATAGCTGTCCTATTAAACTGTCAGAAATAGCTACATAGGAAGCAAGAACAACTTGAGAGATGCGGTGCCCAGAGAGCATCTGATGCTGCCATGTTTATTAGTGACATTTTAATTTCAGCCACACTGGTGAAACACATTATAGCAGAGCCACAGGGCAAGCCTGCCAAAGGCAGATGGATGATTCATGTTTGCAGGGGACAAGTATGTCAACACTAACCAAATATTCTCTGATGACAAGGTTGCTTCAGACCCACACCAATTATTAATTTGTACGACCAATGATGTAGTAATTAGAAAACAAAAGTTTTTTTGGCAGGATAGGAAATCGGGAGTCACAGATCTGCAGCTTCCCTTGGTGTATTGCCTTCCGCGCTCTACTGCTCTAATGCCCTCTCCACGCAACATCATCCAGAGTGAGCAAACAAACAGGAGAAACTGTCTTAAGTCTTGAGGCCACGAGGGCCATTGTCATATATTTTGATCCCTTCTGAAAACTACAGATTTCCCTGACTCCCCTCTTTTGAGCCCACCCACACAAACTACAGGATCATACTTGCCCTTGCATTTCAGACACATGCTCTGCATGACAAAGAAAATATGTTCACTAATCTGAAGCTTCTAAATATTCTCAGAAAACAGGAATATATTGGGAAAAAAAGTCCCCAAAACACAGCTGAAGTAGCCTAAAATTGAAGAAACAAAAATCTGATTTTGTATCTCTCTTCTGGCCACTTCACTGAGCACCTGCTGATCCAGAAAAGCCATGCCCTGAACAACTAAATTTGGAGCAAGTGCAATACCAGCGCCTCAGGACTGCCAGGCACAGCAAATCCTGCAGCGGACTATGTCCACTCAGTCACATGCAAGTGCAAAATAACACCAGGATCTTAAAAGGCTCTATGTAAGTCTACAGAAACTACAATTATCCTCTGAATTGACATAACCATGTAGTCCATGGTGATCAGCTAAATGTTCTTTTGAGTATTTCAGCATTCATACAAAACCTTAAGTATATGGTTATTTTCTATATTCAGATTCGATACTTTAAAACAGTATTTGGTGCTTTAGTTTATATCCCCTTCTAAAATGTGGTGAATGAAGCAACAAAATGGTAAAAAATCTGCCACTGTTGTACTGCTGCTCTCACACGCAGGATATAGCAACAACACTGGCTTAAGGAAATATCAATATATGAATTGCTTTTGCATTTTTAATATGGTTAAAACAGCCATCTCTCCTTGAATCAAGCAGGGTTTGGTGTGTGGCGCCCCCCTCCCACCTTATTACATTCAAAGGGGAACCAAGCAGTAGATTTTAATTAGGTGTGTCACGAAATAGCCGAGGAAAAGAAAAAGTAAATCCCGGAACTACTGAATCAGTCTAGGTAGGTACTTGTTTACTATGGTAACTAAATGCATATATTTAAAGAAGCCAAGGAAGAGCAATGCTGATGTCTGGTGAGCTTCAAAACAGTTTTGCTTATTTACCTTTTCTTAATTGCTAAGAAGTGAAAGAAGAAGTGATTACAACAAGATTCAAAAAAAATGTTTCTCTCCTCTCTAAAGTACTGGAACTTACAGCCGTTACAACTACTGATGACTTTTAATACATTCTCATCCCTGGCACCTTGGTTTCACTTACTCTCCCTTAGTCCCACGTAGACTCATTTCTCAATGTTTCTGTAGAAACCAGGTGAACAAACACACCACTGCACTGGCAATAATCGTGGAACTGTAGTGCAAAGGCTTTAAATTATTTCCTTAATTTTATGAATTAAGGCAGGCTTGGGGTAGTGAAACAAGCCATTATATAACATTTAGCTGGCATTAAAACAGGTCCTAGTGATGACATATCCATCACTATAAAACTCAAGAGGTGAAAGCAGCAACCCTCAGCAACACCAACGGAAAAAAAGCCCTGGCTGCCTCCCACCAGTAATACCCAAGTGATGTTTCAAAAATGCCCCAACTCCTACTCGGCATCGCAACCAAGAAAACAAGCAACAAACCAGGGAGGGGGTAGAACCTGTCCTCATTTTCCATCTACTGTCACTCAACAGTCCTGCCACCTATTTTTTTCCATTTTTCAGTGTAAACATCAGGCTGTCCGCAGAAGTATTGTGACAGAATAGAAACACTGAATCATTTTTCTTTCAGCTGAACAAAGGCAACGTTAGCAGGGAATGCACTCTCCCCACAACAGTGTAGTCTCATTGTGTATGCTGTAGTTACAGCAGGCTGTTTGGACACATTCATTCATCACTTGGGGAACTTCGGCTCCCTCCAGCCAATAAAAGGTGTGAGAACTTGCGTTGGTGAAGCACTGCATAAAGTTAGGGTTAAAGTAATTTCCTACAGGAGTGTGCTTCAGCATTTCCTGCAGGAACAATGAAGAATCCTCCCAAATTTCTGCTAAGGCCTTTTGCAGACTGCCAGCCACTCCGGCTTCTCCAAGGGTTAACATCTCAGCAGCACAGCCGCCAAGTACCGCCCTGCTCCGGCAGGACACCTACCAGGCATTCCCAGGTATTTCACTCAAGGGCCTCTTTACATGTCCTCTCACTAGCACAGAGCCAAGTGCCTACACCTCTCCTGTGGCAAAACAACCTCCCCCTGCCTTTGAAAAGAACCAGGTAAAGAAACTATGAAATCCAGTCCCTGCAAGAAACCTTGAAAGTCACCTTACAGAGGCACCTACAAGCACGCAAGCTGTTCCTGCACACACAGGTGGAGAGTATTAAGTTGTTTCCAGTTACTGGACTCATTCATGTTTACATTTCTAATGCTTATTTAGTGATTTCTGTGGAGAAGGCCTCTGGGCAAAATGAGGCTGCTGATACGATTCTGGTGGTCTGTTGTTACTAAATTAATTGTATTATTTATATTAAAGGATTATGAATGGTCAAGTAGAAGCTGTTTCTCAAAGCAAAATAATATTCATAGGTTCCACAGAAGGGTTTACTTCTTATCTACACTTAACACCTGAGACAGTCAACATCTTCCTTACTGCCACCAAAACAATAAAAATCTGAATTTTTGGAACTGATCTCACATTCCCTCCCATGTATTCAACTAACAATTTAGTAAGTAGCAGCTAAAGGGATTTTCTACTAGCAGCCTCCCTCTGCCCTATACTGCATCCAACAGTGATCAAGCACTTAGCCATCACCAATACAGTAACTACATTACTTCAGTTGTTTCTGCATCACTACTTACTCTACAGTTTTAAATTAAATATAATACTGAGCTTGCAGGTTCTCCACAGAGGAGACAGCTTGAAGACGACACATTGCCCAGTCATTTTTGCCTGCAGGAGCTCCATGCTTCTAGTTCTCAGTGACTCTTTGGCAGGCTACAGATCCATTTCCATGGGACTCTCCCATGAACTCCCTGCTCTAATTTAGGTCCTCGGGTGTATTGCTTGTCTGATGCAATCTAAGTATGAAGTTATTAATAGCAGTTGGCTTTATTAGCAGTGTTTCATTTTAGGGCTAATTATTTTTTTTTTTTTGTACTCTCACCCCCATCACTAATGGAATTGTCCTGGCTATCTGTATGCCTTTTTTTTTTTTTGGTTGATAATCAGGAAAGTAACTTTTGCTATTGAACCAGTGGTGACTTTATATGTTTACCTATACACTTCTAGTATTGCCTACTCTGGTTCCAGTAGTACTAAACAAAAGCCAGTAAACTAAACTAAAATTCTCTGTAATTAACTGTGTGTCCTTTCCTGTTGGTTTACATCTGAACTTACTGATCTTTCAGAGAGGACTTCAGCTGGCAGCTCAGAAGCTATTACAAGCCAGCTTATAGCCACACTGTTAGCACATGAAAATTGCCTGCCATCGGTTCCAGCATCTTTTGGTTGGAGATTTGCTGCCCTCATGGGATTCATTTTGCCTGTGATGATTTCAGTGTATTCTTCATTTGAACACAGCTAAGTCCAGGGCTGCAGTGATGATACACCATTACATTTCTGTATCACGGCTTAAGAACATGCCACCAACTACTCAGGTCATCTCAAGGAAATGAACAAAGTGCAGTCATGTCTCTGTGGCCAACTCTGAGCCTCAGGACTGGTATCTCTGGAATCAAAATCTTTTTCCCTGCTGTCCAGGATATCACATTCATCTCCAGGACGAGTTACTATGGCAACTAAACCTAGGCTTAGTGGATGAAGGCATTGCTGTGCGAGTCAGTGTTTATTTTGCCAGTAATATGGCTGGGATATGGCTGACCATGTAAGAGGGAAGAAGCATGGATTTTTTTTCTCTCCCCTCTGCTCTTCACCATCTTACCATCGAGGAAGTTAGAATGACTTTTAGCACCTAAAGCATCCCATCTACTTTGATCTCAGCTTTTCTGCTTAATACAGTGACAGCTGCAGGATATTGGAACAAGCTGGACTGAGAAGTAAAAGTAGACTGAAAAGTCGCACTCTCTGCTCACTCTGCATCAGTGAATTTTTACCCAAGCCCTGCTTCATTCACCCACGCAGAACTCACAAGGAAAGCCTTCACTAAAAGCTCCAGGAACAGGGCTCAAGCTGCATCACGTAGCTGCTGCCGAGACTGAACGGCCTGAGCTGCCCGGCAAGCTCACAAAATTCAGAGGATAAGAAAAGCTTTCCAACACAATAAAGACCGCAGCAGACTTGAAACATTCACCAAGCAAGACCGGAGTGCTCCCCCTGCCCCTCCTCCCATACTACAGATGAGAACTAGAGGTCTAAGGTGCCCAGCCTGCATGTGCCTTGGCCCTGGCGTGTAACACTAGAATGAAGAACCTGAAGGTATCTCTGTGGTCAGCTACAAAGGCACAGATTAAAAAGATGGTTTTGAGCTTAAGACACTGCACTGGGAGATCTGGAGTCTGGTATATGTGCTTATACCACAAGCTGCTTCTATTAGAGGTCACAGGCTCTTTATACATCAGTAAAAGAGTGATTAAGATCATATCTCTGAACCCTTGCGTCACATTAGGAGCTCTACAGGCTACATGTCCAACATACACACAAAGATGTTATTACAGTGGGAATTTTTCCTTGATCAGTGCTCATATTCACCAATAAAAAATAGGCAGCAGGGGAATTTTTACTTGCAGTGGCAGCAACGAGCTTTTTTTTGTTTGGCTTTATTAGTTTCTTTGAGTTTTGTTGGGTTTCATTTTTTTTTCTTTATTTAAAGGCTGAAAACCTAAGAGAATTAAAATTAATAGAATTCGTCACTCCTGAAAACTAATACCAAAGAACTGTGGCTTTCCAGTTTACTGATATTACTTGAAAGCCAGAATCCCTCTTCTTCCTCATAACCTGGAACATTAAGGACTTCATAGGTAGATGATATCTATGTGGTTAGGACCAAAGACTTCACTGATTCTACCACTCACCGAAAATGTTTACAATGACATCAACACCTGCTAGATTGTCACAAACATTCCTAAGGCATACACACCCAAGAAAAACAAGTCTGGAGAAGAGGCAGGATATTTGTTTTGTCTTCAAAAGCCTATTAAAATTTACTGCCAAATTAATAATTTCTGCTAAGTCAGTGCTGGATACAACATACCAGTACCCTGGAACTTGTCATCCACTGGATCGCTAGAAAACGCTCTTTCTCATCACTGCACTTTGAGTGCAACAACTTATTTGTGATCCAACACCTTTTCTTCACACCTCATGTAAAGTGTTTCCTGAAGTGCCTCCAAAAGCTTTACCCATCATAAAATCCTGCAATATCTGAGATTGCTGCTATTCCTATGAATCTTGTGCTCTTGCTTCTCCCTGGAAGGAGGCCAGGCAGGAGAAGGGAAGCAGAAGTGCCTTCTGCAGGCCTGCAAGTCAGGCTTCTAAGGAAAAGAAGCACAGGAAACAGAGATAGGACTTGGCTGTATCTCCTGAGTGTGACAAAGATACCATGCTCTTTTCCAACATTTTTGGCTAGGCAGGATCAGACTCTTCCACCTACAAAACTGCAGTCAGTGAAGGAGAATGTGTGTAGGAGAGACTTGCTTTGTCTTGAATTCAGTCTCTCCGCACTACACAGGCTCTTGAGCAGACCAGACTTAGATTATCTGTTGCCCTGAAATGATCAAACGTTTATTACTTTCAAGTGATTCCATCAAAGAATTAATAATAATAATCTAAAATGAGGATGTGCACACAGATTAGCCAAAATACAATCCATAAGTGTTGCTCTCACCTCTTGGAAGGCATCTTTTGAGTATTTGGAGGAATAAGAATTTCAGAGGACAAAGAGAAGTCACCATGGATTGTGTGGTCCCGAGGTGAAAAGGTCCTGCATGTGGTTCAGAGATCTGCAGCTCTTTTTGTGCCATCTTTAGAAGAACACAGGAAAAAGAACATTTTTCCAAATACTGGAGACTGGAGAAGCTTAGTAACTGAGTTAATCTTCCCTCTAGAGACCTCTAAGTACTAAGTATGAAGCACAGTTATTGTTGTTTATGCAGACACAGATGTAAGGAGACAGAGACAGCTCAGGCAGACCACTCAAGGGAAACAGGGAAAATATATACCATTTAGATCAGAAGATGGGTAGTTAAGAAAAATCAGAAAATTGAAGTTCCTTAAAAATACTTAAAAAAACCCAAAGACTAAAGCAAACTAGCTCTACAGTAGTAATATACTAGAATGCTTTCTGGTTTCCATCCTTACACAGTGTTAGCGCTTCTAGCAAAAATCACCCTGCTGGACTTCCTTAAGGAAGAGGTCAGAAATCATGAACAACAAAAATGGGTCTGAATTATTGATTCCGAATTTTGTGAAATTCTGTTTAAGCTACAGTGCCAGTCAGCAGATATGCGGCTGTCTCCATGACTCTCTCATTTACTTCATAAAAGCAGATTAATCCCCAAATTTGACTTTCTACAATGAGAACTATGCATGAGAGAAGCAGCTGACAAGTACCATGACAGAAGAGAAGGAAGTATAAATGTAGTGAGATTCAACACAAGCAGCAAATCCAGAAAGAACTGAAACAGTAAACAAAGTAGAATTTAATTTTCAATTCACTATATTACAGTGAGAGAAGTCGGTGTTATAAACACTCTCCCACATCTGGGCACCTGAAGCACCAATGAAGTTGCTTAACATACCCACATGGAAGCACCACAAACACATTCACGCATGCGGCTCCTGTCATTTAACAATCCCAAATGCCTTAGTATTAATTCTACACTTGCAAAAAGGAGGAGAAAAACCTATTCTAGACATGGAGATACACATTCAAGCACAGGGTGAATATGCCCTGAAAACATAAGCACAGGGAACAAAAGCAAAGAGGCAAAAGACGATTAAAAAAGCTGATGAAGCAAAGCAAAAATCCAGTGACCCTGCACGTCTGTGAAACCTCCGAAATATCAGGCTCTTTGCTTTGATCCCATGTTCTGCCAATAAATCAAAAAAGCCCAAGAACCCATTTGCAGATTTAGTGAGTGTTTCAGAGCCTATGGAAAAGTCAAACCAACTTGTTGTGCTCTGCTTCTCATATTATGAGAAAAGCACCACTACCCTACATGGCTCCAAGCACAGCACAAAATGGCAGTGCCTGCGGTCTCCAAGCAGCTCCTTAGCTAGACAACAAGAAAGCCAGAAGAACACCCATGCTAGAAATAGTTAATATGATCATACTGCATTACAGTCACTATAGCGATACTGGGCAAATGTTATATTGCATGAGGCTATACAATAATTGGGCAGTAATCAGTAAAAACATTAAGTCCCTGTTTTACTACTGCTTTATCACTAGCTATAAACCAACATCCTAATAAAGACCATAAAACTAAAAAGAACTGAGATTAACAAGGCGTGTTACAGCAGTTTAAAAGTAAAAGTCACTTTAGCAATACAAAATTGAACAATACTATTTAAATGAATGAGCAGAGCAGACTATTCCTTAATATAACCCCCCAACTATTCCAGGACCCTGGCCTAGTTACTATAGTGCATATGTCAAACTGGTAAGCAAACACAGCGCCCAATGCTCACCAGAAAAGCACTATGTATTAGATAGATGACTACAGCACTATCAGTCCCTAATTAGATAACCTTGCGTGGACAATGGTAACCACTGAGAGGAAGAAAGAGAGAGAGAGAGAGAGAGAGAGAGAAACATTAGAAAAAGCTTTGGCCAGTATTCAGACATGAATTTTGACTGTACAAGTAGGTATATTTATGGTAGAGTCCAAGAATGATCAGACAAGCCATTAGAGAATGAAAACTGCTCCCTCCAAGTTGTTTTCATCAGGCTCTGAATATATCACCTCATTTTTAGTAAGGTCCTGGTATCATGTGCAGTTAACGTGTAATTATTACAGAACTGTGATTGCATCGTTAGCAGAAGTTTAATTATATCATTGACATTAGTGATGCCATAACATCAAGCTCAATAATTGTTCATAACAAAACCTACAATTAGCACAATTTTTTCTCCCTTTTACACCAACCAAAAGTGTTCAGCTTTGAGAAGCCTGATAGTCCATACAGAAGCGAGCTAGGGCTGAACCTGAAAGGATTGCTGGCTGGTAATTTAGTAATATGGTAATTAAAGTCTTTTCATGATGTAATTACACATCAACTACAAAAGGACAGCTGCTATACAACACTGCCAGGGTACGTGGCATGAAATGATTAGATTTGAGAAGCTTTGGTGGTTAAACTGAATACCACAGACATAAGTCTGAGGTATAGCTGGCACTGCATTGCACATTATTATTCAAGTCTCACACTTGAGTTTCCTTAGTCTCATTGTGATAGTAACAGTTTGTTGCATGTACCTTGGTCCTGCGACAGCAGAAGCTGTTCAAAACCCACCTTTAGAAGCTTCTGTTGTTTTCAAGTTGCCTGGAATGAAAAAAAGACCTAACCTTCTTCTGGGCAGAGTCAGAACAAATGAGGTTTGTGTAAACTCAAAATGTTTATTTCCCCACCCCTGCAGCACAAAACCTCTTCTCACAGTCTCTAGTCTGTGGGAAATGTAGCTTGATTTATTTGTAGGCTTTTTCCAGTGGGGGAGCAGAAAGGGGAGAAGGAAGAGGACAACTGAGAAGAGGCACAAATGAGTAGGTAAACTCAAACTAAAGCTCAACTGAAGAACTGAGGGTTTTGGCATCTACTTCCAACAGCAACAAGCACAAGTCCCCTGTTTGGATGAAAAAAAAAAACCCACCCTTCTCAAGAGAAGATAAACTTTTTTTTTTTTTTAATGTAGTTTCCTCACTGTATTTTTCAGCACCCTCATTTGTAGCTGTACAAACCACGAAGCTGACGACGCAAGGCATGAAACAGCAAAAAGGAACATATTTTTCCAACTAACACAAATAAAGCTTCTTGGCTACATGACTGGGCTCTTAAAAATACAGGAATGCAGCGCGTACCCTGGCAGTAGGCAGACAACCTCAGAGCTGCTTTTCTAGTCCTATAATGTCCTTTTAGTGATGAGGAACAACTTAGATGTTTTGCAATAGCTGTGTTTCTCCCTTTCTGAAACATGGGAAGTGAGGATTTGGTGGAAGAGAGGCCCAGATCAACTGCTCTTGTAAACTTCAAAGCTTTTATTTTCTTCAGCTATAAAAATCTAGAAGGGGACTTATTTGAAAAATTTTGGGAACTGAGATAATTCTCCCCAGCATGAGGAGGGTTTCCATGAGGTCCGTTTGGAAAGTGCAAAACCAAACTGTTTTGGATCTGGAGGGACCCTGTTACCTACAAGATGTGAGGAATGAGTAGAAAAATTTGAGTCCTGGTTGAAACAAGACCCAGCCTTGCTGATGGGTTCCCTTCTAATTCCTGCTCTTACTGCTTTTCTGAAGAGATGTTTTTGGTGGACTTGATGAATATTCAAAGCCTACTGAAGGCTCAGTGGCTTTAACTAAAGTGGATGCTCAGGCTAATTCAAGATCACCATCATCAAGTTTCTTCCCATTGGGTGTCAGAGGCTGCAATGGAGCTTACACTGCTCTCAGAATGCAGAGAAGGAATCCTGAGGGAACTGGAAGCAGCCAGTCATTTAAGAATAAAGTTCTCAACTACTCAGTTTTGCACAAAACACTTTTGAGAGACAATAAAGCAATTTAGCCAACCCAAAGGAAGAGACTCAACTGTACTTCAAGTGTAAGAGCACAGGAAAACAGGATTATTTCCAATATAATCGCAAGAGATCTAAAATTTTATTCTGATGACTAGACAGGTGGTCTACTCAAACAGGTTTGCAGCTATCCTCTGTGAGGGCATATTTAAAATTTGATGTGAAAAAGATTCAAATGACACCTGTCAAGAGGAATTGGGTGAGCAATCTGCAACATAAACAGCAAATTCAGCCTATTAAGAACAACCACTAACATGAAAAGAATAGGAACTTTATGCTCAAAGTATTTACCTGACTCCCTACGCAGTTTAAAGCGGTAAGAAACAATAAAAACCTTGTAGTTTAAACTACAAAACATCTTGTAGTTGACCACTCTCTGTAAATACATTGTGCAGACACAGTGCAAACACTAACTGTTGTGCACACAAACCTGAAATAAATGCATAACCATAGCAATCTTCACCTAAAGACAATGTGGTTCAGTACCTTTGCAGACTTCAATTTCTCAGCTGCTAACTAAGAGAACACAACAGCACCTTTTATCATCCGGGGAATATTCTCCCTGGCCTGTTTATGCAGAGCACTGCCAAAAGAAACATGTGAAGGTCTAAAGTCTTGCAAGAGCATCCTCATCTCTCTCTGATGGTGGTATGGGCAGAGTGATAGAAAAGCAAGCGAGAGATTTCCAGTATGCTCCTAGCTTTAGCTAAATCAGAAGACAAAGAAAAAGCTTCTCATCATGAGTCTTCAAGCATCCAACTTCTAAATATAATGAAGCTACAATCCCTGAATGACAGCATTGTTCTGAGAAACGGACAAGCTAAAAGAGGACACAGTCAAAATCTTAACCTGTGGTAGTCCCTCTCCTGTTACAGCAGTAGCAGTTGCTTGCAGATTATTGTCTTCAATTATATCAAAATCTGAGAACCAGGTGGCCTTCCAAGACTAAGACTGAAAACAAGATCCACAGGACTTCCTACTGAACCAGTCCAGCCCTACCAGCTGTTCCAGATGCAGTTACTTTGTCAGCGTTCAACACACAATTCTACTACACACCAAACATCTCTTCCGTTTCAATAGCTCTTTAGCATCTTTCCACCATCAAGTCATCCAGAAACCGCTACAGGGCCAGAAGTGTCCTCAACCTCCCTGATTGCAACCACCACTCAACAAGATACTAGAAGCCTATCACTGTCATTTGCATTAATTTCTCTGAGAACCGTTAAGTGTCCAGCCAAGAAACAGAATCCTCTTGCGATACTGTCTGCACTTAAGGAACTTCGTAACATCCAATCTGGAAAGTCTGGGGCAAAGAAATAGTTGGAAAGACACCACACTTACTCACCTGCTATCACCAGCATTTGCCACATAAAGCTTCCCCAATAAATATACCACCACAAGGGCTGTGCAGCCACCAGAAATATTATACACGGTCCTCTCTCGTTCTATTTGCAAATCCTATAGGAAAGAGAGAACAAAGGTTTATAATGACAGCATTGCAGTTAACATTTCAGAAAATGAAGATTCCTCTAAATAAAAAATATAGTCTTTCTTAAACTGCATGTCCCACTAGCTTTCTTTACTGTTGCAGCTATGGCCACATGGTCAGGGAGAAGAACGGAAAGTCAAGGAGTATCTGTTACTTATGGTACAAAAATGTTGGGGAGAAATCAAGACAGAAGACGGGAAAATATCAGGCACCAAGGAACAAACGGCAGGTCTGAGGGATGCAAGGGAATTTGCTACGGAAAAAAATCACAATGAAGGCAAAGATAAATGCAGCTTAACAGGTATCTGGTGCTATAATTGGAGAGTGCTTTACATAGACAGGAAATAATTAATGAGAGCTAGCTATGATATTAATAACTACCTGCCGTCCAAAAGGGACGCTAGGATTGCAGAGCATATACCTTTACAAACAGCAGCAAGACACACTTATGCCACAGGGCTACCCTTCAGAAACACAGGGAATGGGTGGATGCTAAACTTGTTAAGGGGGCAGAGGGGGGAAGGTCAGTAGAACAGTTTTACTGAAAAATATCTGGCATTCACAGACTTTCCAGGATGAACCACAGTATTTAACCCTGTCTCTCATCTCACTGCTTTTATGAGTTCCTGAAAAGAGTTAATTTTTATGCACATGCACAGGCCCAAATTTAAGGAGGTACGAACCTATTCAGATTGTTCTTCCTGTGTTTAGCTTCCAACTGTTTCTGAGTGTAAGAAACAGTACACATAAAAAAGCCCCCCTGCTTAATATAAGTGGAGAACACAAGTCACATCTGTCACCAACAATAAATCAAGGACAAGAATGAAAAAATACAGGTTTTATTTTTTCATATATATATATATGTAGTCCCAGGAAGGCCTGGAGAACATGAAAGACAAGTAAATGACCTATTTTCCAGCAATCCATATATTTTAAACAAAATTGAAGTATATGTCAATGAATTCATTCTGATGCCTCTTCATTTAGTTTGGGGTTAAAATACATTATGTTACAAATTACCCTCCTCTCCTGCATCCAGAATCAAATCCAGTTTCTAACTAGTCTTTCCTTGTATACTGGACTCAAACAGGGAGCATCATTTAACGCTGTTATTGCATGTACTGGCAAATCTTTTCAGCTAAACCCTGCCTACATGTGTGTGGTTTTTATTGTGAATATGTTTGCCTCTGTGCATACACACACAGAGCTTCAGCCATTTTCACATTTGCACTGAGCAACAAACAGCTCAAATTGTCTACGCCTTGGGGTACAGGATTTGGAGCTTTATTTTAGAACTAAATTTATCTGAAGAAAAGCACCACAACAAATGCAAACCATGACGGCTGCAATTTGATTGAAAATCTGCAGAGTTGAAGGACGCCGGGGACCACATTTCTTTCCTACGAATTTCGGGAGAGGGAGGCGACCCGGAGCAGCGGTGGGAATGCTCAGCAGCTCTGCCCGCTGTCCGGAGGGCGCCGGTCTCAACCGGGCGGTGTGCGTGAAGCCCGATCGAGGCGCCGCGCTGCCCGACACGGCCATCCTCCGCTGCTCCCGGGAACTGCCGCACTGCTCCCTCTTAACCCTCCCACACACTTGCGGTCTTTCTTTTTCTCACCTCCCACTCCCCTCCCCCCGCCTTTCCTTTT
>NW_020799092.1:46608451-46680609 GCF_003259725.1 Athene cunicularia | reverse complement strand
GGGGGGGGGGGGGGGGGGGGGCGAAGCAAAGGAAAGGAAGGCTTTCCTACAGCTTAACAAGCTTTGAGGGAAAAAAACAGACAAAAATAAAATAAAGCCCACCAATGCCACTAACACATACTGATGTAGACACATTGGCTTTTAATGCAATATTTATTAGCAGCACTTCTGGTAAAGTAGTGCAGCACAAACAGGGGCAAAAATTCCAAAACGTCTCTGAAACCTTTATGGGTATAAAGGGGCTCATTATCGACCAAGTCTGAGTGTATGCAAAGCTTTCCTCATTTTCCACCTGGAGAAAGATTTCAGAGCAAACTTTTTTTAAGCTTCTTTCCTCCTCTCGTCTGTAGCACGCAGCCCATGCCCCCATAGCAATCTGCGTGCAGGGAAAGAGCTGAGCGCTGCCAGGCAGAAGCAAATGATGCACCTTTCAACCCAAAGGGCAGTGCATGCCACTCGTGCAGACCCTGATAGAATAACAAACAAAAAAAAGAGGATTTCTATATTCTCTGTTCAAAAGGCTATTGTGTCATGCCAAGGAAGCTGCTAATTTCCTCAGTGCTCTGCCCCCCTCTAGCTGCAGGTAGGAGCAGGGTGCCCACAACGAGCTGCCTCATGCCTGGTCACCCTGGTCCCCCCTTCCTCCCTGGGTGACGGAGCACAGGGAGGATGGAGCAAAGTCTGCAGAGGACACCACGAAGTGCCACAGGGTACGTTTCCAGAGTAGGTGACAGAGAGAAGGGGTTGCTTTCTCTACCGATTATAGAAGCAGCCCTGAGACAGAGCATCCTCACCAACCTGACTGCTTTGGTCTCCTCAGCACCCACCTCTCTAAGGCTCAAACCTGGGCTTCCCAGAGCAAAAGCAAGGATTAATCATGCTAATTAACAATATCTTCCCCAAAAGGAGGAATATTATGCCACAAAGCCATTACCATCCCCTCTGTTGGAGGCTCCCAGACCCTCGATGGCGGCTTGCTCATGCCACCTTGTGGAGAGCTGGTGGCTCTTGGGGTGCTGTGACACCCCAGCTTTTCCTTCCGCCTGTCTCGACCCACACGTGTTGGGCACACAAAGTGCCGGGACACTCGCCACCAGCAGCCTCAGCCAGGTGGGCTCGTGTGAGCAGCCGATGCAGAGGCAAGGGGAGACAGCATGAAAGCAGCAAGCGTGGAGACATAAAAAGTTAATGCCAGCTATATTTGATGCTAAGTTTTAGAAATTGAGGACCTCGAAAACAGAACTAGGTACATTCAAATTGCAGTATCATCATTACCACAAGTTAGCATACCACAACAGCTAAAGTAACTTTTTCATCTATATCTGTCCTCAGAGAAGGGGCCTTTCCTCCAGAATTTCAATCTTGCTACGACAGAAAGCAGCTTTACTCCCTACACACACAGTACCACGTATCTGCTTAAAAAAAAAAGTTTCAGAAGGCATAAAGACAGAATGAACCCCTTAAACATGCTTTACCTCAGTCAAAAACACATCAAAATGCCTGCAATACTGTTTCAACCTTCCTCGTTTCTACTGCCTATTTAATCAGAGGAAGCTTTTCAAAAGGAAAACCATACAACCTATGTTGCTCTATCAAGACTGTTCAAATTAAAATGGCACAAATCTTGCAAAAGTACCTGTCTAGGTTTTATCTGAGTCAAAAAAATCAGGAGAGAAGAAAATCATGATACAATCTATACAAACTGATACTTCCAATAAATCATACAGACTAGTTCTGTGTCATCTCTTCCCATCCAAAATTGAACACGGTTCAGTGTGGAAAAGGAGCTCTCTCTTCACTTAATGTTTCTTTAAAATACACACACTGTGTCACACGCATCTATACAAGGTTAAATACAGGAAAAGGATTCTAGTTTGATGCTTCTATCCAGTACAGAACAGCACGTGGAAACATCTCTCCTGGCTCCCTAGAACTGAATCTATAAATGCACATCTTAAAACTCAAGAGATGAAAAATCAGAGGACTTACGATACATTCAGATCTTGAGCTTATTTATTTCCTTTTAACTAGAATAATTGTGATCCCTGGCAATTACTGACATAAAGCACTTTTTATTTTTTAAACAGGACAGTAAATTATTTAAGAACACAACACAAAAATATGCTAAACCCAGTTCCAACACAATCTGACAACACTGTCCAGAAGTACTTGAAAAAGGGGACAGCTTAATTGTTAAATTTTCAAGTTAGGCAATGACTTAATCTGTGTCAGCTTTTCACAGTGTTCTACTGCATGTAGCTGTCAGACAAGCACTGTCCAAAGGAAACCATACCCAATAAAGAAAACAAAAAATTTAAAAGCCTTTTGAAAGGGATGAATTGCATTTTATTTGAGACGATGCAAAACCAGGAGGAGCTTAACTGGAATTCAAAAGGCAGCCAGGGGAAAAAGAAGTAATGGCATGCTAAATGCTCCCAGGAAAAGGGGACAAAACCATCATTAGATAAACCTGTCAGGCTGGACTGTTTAAAAAAATATGGTATCTATCTACTCAACATTTTCACCAGTTCAAAGGGCTCCTTTGCAGCAATGGGTGTTTCAGGAAACAACACCAAGTCTGCCAACGTGTCCAGGAAACAGGAGCTTTCACCAAGTGCCGGGTAAAATGATACGCTCTGCCGGCACAAAACCCTCATACATTATGCACATCTGAACTGCACTGACCTAGCTCAACAACATCCATGACGTTCCAGTACAAAATAGAGCTGAATGAACAAAGCGCTATGGAAGGGGCCTAAAATCTTCACCTAAAGACCACTAGCAGTAGAAATAGCTGGAGGGAAGATCTATCATTATAAGCATAGATGAGACTCAAGAGTATTGATCTTACAAACCTCTCCCTTACACAGGCAAAAGAAAATACTCTTCTGCTGAAACCAATTGTAAGCATAAGACTCCCCCAAGAGCTTAAAGTAGATATAATTATCTATTGCTTTTCTTAATCTGACCATTTTTATAAGACTTGCTTTTAATGTAAAGCTTAATGCTGAAATTATATTGAATTCTGGTAGAGTCATTTATATAGCAAAGACAGACAATGAACTTCAACCCTCCAATAAAGAGCAAAAGTGGGAATTAAGGTATCTAATCTGTAGCATGTGAACAAAGACACAGGGAGGAAAACAAAATAGTATCTGGATTTCAGTTTAGTAATCTGTCCTCCCTTTTCCTATCACCTGTACATGCAATATCCAGCACTGTAACTGTAGTGAATTATCCAGGGTTTCTCCATTTGTCATATTCTATCCATAAAAGCCCTCCCAAGCAGTCAGATGCCTAGACATAAGCCAAGATGGTTTTCTCTCTGAACACCTAGCAGAGGTGTGAAGTCAAAATGAAGCAGGGCAGTAACAGCCCCGCTCTCTCAGATGTGTTCAGGAAGACAGCGATGGGTAATGCACACACTGCTCTTATAAGAAAGGTAGAGTACTTGAACGGCCCTTCTTTAGCTCGCTTAGTTTTGCTTTTCAGTCCCATGAAACTTCATTTCTCATCTCTCCTGCACTTTGGAACCAGTTTCAACAGGAGAGAGTGTCATGTCACACACTCAGAGCCTGGCACTCTTCCGGCCTGAAAATCACCCCAACTGAAGCATGAAATCAGTGTCCCTCTCTTAAGCAGGCTCTGAACCCACCAGGGTGCAGTGGATGGGCAAGTGTCATCTTTTCCCTTCTTTCTCAACAAAGAAAGAAGCAAGCTACTCCTCCCTTTCTGAAAAGAGTATGCTTAACTGACAGGAGATTTTCATGCATCCTCTATTTTCACCTAGCAGAAACTGAGCCCACCAGCCAGAGTCTGTAAATCTGCTGGTATGCCCCACGCTGAATGATGCCTAAGCTCTGGCTGAGGCTCCTGCTCCTGGACCCTACCGACCTAAAAGTCCAAACCCAACTGGTGGGTCTGTTTGCCTGCACTTCCTTGGGGAGAAGGAAGTGCAACTGAGCAAGATAATTGCTATTCAGAATTCAAAGTGAAGCACTGCTTTGTTGTAACAACAACTGTAGTCTCTAATTAGATGCATGTAGTAAGCAAAATTCACATATCAGGAAAAACAATGATCAAATACTTATTTACAGACAACAAATAAAACCTCTGGGAAACACTCATTAGTTCAAAAAACCTTATGCTCAAATAAGAGGCTTTTCTAAAAACAACAAACACAATTAAAAAAAGAAGAAAAATAACAAGATCAGATCTCCCAAGACCTGATCTGCATGTACTCACTGGCAGGCTAAGACTCTGCTCTGCCTGGTAGGAATTACCTTTATTAACATGGAGAAGTGAAGGAGGAAGGCACAGAACAACTAAATCAATACAGAAAAGAAAAACCTGCCTTCCATAGGGAAATTGATGGGTGTTCTGTTTCCATAGGACCATGACTTCCTCCCAGTTGTTCATGCTGCAACACAAGTCAAGTGGGTGGTAGAAACGTACTTCATACCCCACGCAACCCCACCCAACCTACCTCAGTCAAGAGATGCACATGCATTCTGACAAAGCACAGTAGTGACCGTAGGGCCACCCCAACACTAACGTGAACTACAGGTCACTGGATTGGATCAAGGATGCTGTCCCTCATCTATGTTCCTGATGTGACTGACTATGACCTGTTTATGTAGTTGTGAGCAACACAAACAAGGGCCTGTGGTGCAAGGATTGCCAAGTCTGCTGCTGCTCCAGTAGAGCAACAAGGCTTTTGAAAGTGTATGCCCATATATATAGCCTTATGGTAACAGACAATGCTGAAATCTGCTACTGCAATATACTTTTTATTGGGGGGGGGGGAGATGGGGGACGGGACTGGGACGGGACACGGGGGACATGACACACACACAACACGACATGTAAGGACCAAGCTTCTAAGAGTCATGTAATCGACAAACACGGCCATGCTGCTGCCTGGGACTTAGGGTGCAGTTCCTGCCTCACAAGGATGTACCAGGTAAGCTACTGAGGCTCTTAAAATAGTTCTGCCCACACTCAGATGGTGTTTAAGTAGGGGAAGAAAAAAAAAAAGTGAAAAAATCCCTAAATGTTCATTTTCTCCAGGCCATGCAACTCATTAATGTATGCAACAAGGACTTCAGAGCTCTGAGATATACATACCATTTCCTTAAATGCACTTTCTATGGCCCCAATAACCAGGCACTCATGTGGGATCTTCTTCTCAGTGAAGAAGCGTGTTGGAGGGGTGCTGGGTGAGCCCGGGGCCCCCACACCACCACGCAGGGAGGCTGCCCGTGTCAGCGTCCTGCTGTTGGTTGCCGGGTTGTCAGGCTCCTCTCCTAGGCAGGTGGGCGGGAGGACAGCCGTGTTCCTCAGGATGTCCGCAATCTCCTGCAGCTGGTCGAGGATATGGTGCTGCAGTAGTTTGGAAGCGACCACAGCTGCCCCCGACCCAGCATGTCCATCAAACAGGGACCAGTAGTACAGGTTGATCCCATCTATGTCCTGGAGAAGCAGGAGGGGAAGAAAGGGAAGGAAAAGAGATGGTTACCATTACACAGCCTCGAGTGACGTGGTTGGTGGCACAAGGGCAGCAGGTAAAACACAGGTAACTTTTCCAGAGGTAACCTTCTTTCTGAAATGGAGAAATACCCACTGTGTTAGTACAGCTCTGGCAGATAGGAGAGATGCTTATTTTTGCTGCACACCCTCACCATTTTCTTTTTTTTTTTTTTCTCTTTTCCTTAATCTCCTCAAAAAAGAAATAAATAAAAAAAAGGCTGAACTTGCAATCTTTCTTAATTTACAGCCATCATAGGATGTACCAACCAAGTACAGTTACTACTGTGAGACTAAGTTAATTTCTTAATGACTGTGTACATCAGAAAAGCATTCAAAAAAATCACATCACTGATAGATGATGGACCTACCACCATGAAGACCAAAATTCTACACAAGACAACACCTGATACTTCTGTGACATACCTTTTTTTTCCTCTAGGCATGAGACAAAGGATCTCAGTTTGACATCTAGTAACAAGATGTGACCCCCACTTCCATGACTGGTAGATAAGGTCCATCCATGCTGGCAAATGGGACAGATCAGGCTTTCCCTGTCTGTGCCAGCCCAGGAACCAACACAGCACACAAGGTCTTCAAGGATGGCAGACACAAGGGGAATCAGCTGCACTCCACTCATGCTAGCTTACATGTTCACTGCCTAGTTCTTCCCAGTCCTCTGAAAGGTTTCCTGTGCGGTACTAGATACATACCCTTTCAACAGAAGAGCTATGCAAGTGTTTTGGTACAGCCCTATGTATAACAGTATGCTTTTAGATCTTGTATCTTAGCTCAACTCCTAGCTTTCCAGTCAGTGCAACCGCTCTTATACAGGCAGAGTATTCAGAAAAAGTAAATTTTGGAGACCTCATTATCAAAATTAAGGTATATGTGGTAACGTTATATATTTGTTCATCAGTTGATGTGTGATGGGATTTTCAAGTATTTCTTCCTTTCTGCTCTAGACAGTCTCCTCTGACAGGTGTAAGTCCACTCAACTATTGCTCTGATTTGAGCAGAAACCATGTTTTTGCGGCAGGGTTCCCTATCACTCAGATTGGGCTCATTAACCTAGGGCTGAAGGCAGACTAAGTTCTGGGCAGCACAAGCTCCAATCTGACTGAAAGAAATATCAAGAAGCCATACCCTAGATAACCTCAACTTCTTTGGGGATAAATTCACCTAGAAATCTTCAGAGAAGCATTTAAGGCATAAGAATACCTGTCTTCACATGATAGCATATTTGGCAGCAGCATGTGGAAGAGTCCTTCCAGTCTCCCCTTTCCCCTCCATTTCTTCTTAACCATGAACCTTCTTCCAGCTATGCTGAAAACAAGCATTTATGGGGCTGCCTTGCTAGTCAGATGTGGGTGAATTCATACAGATTTAGAAATAAATCATTTTGCAAGTGACAGGCATCAAGCAATACTGTTGCAAAACATCTCATACTAAGAAAGCATAACCTAGATCTCACTGTGGTCAAACAACTTAAAAATTATATCTGCATGTCACACTGTGGTCTAATTTAGGATGACAGATGTGATTTGTTTCATTCACCCGGACATTACTCCCTTAGGTACCAGCATATAGCCTAGAGACTACCTGTATGCCACCACCTCATGCCTGAAGCACTGCTTATTTCAAACTTATGGACAGAGCTGTGAACTGCAGTTCTTATTACTTTCTGCTGTTCCAGCTGCTCCACAAAGATGGCAACCACTGGCTGTAGGAGTAAGACACACTGGAGGAAGAACACTGTAAATTGTAATTTGCAAATCCAAAAGATGTCATTCATTGTTGCCCTGAACTCCAAAATCCAAAACCTAATGCAAAATATCTCTTTCAGCATCATGTATACAGACCATCACAAGTTCGTGTTGTTCAAAGGGCAGAATTCATTGCTGAATGAGCATTATTACTTATAACTTACTTTGTTGAAATACACATTTAAAAGCCTTTATTATAAAAATTACATAAAAGACTATTTTTTCTTAAGCTTACAACACTGCTGCTGTAGTAAAGTTCAAACGTATTCTTAACCACTGCGTTAATAATATAGTCATCTGCACAGTGGAAAGTTCCTCCAAGAAAAGGAATTCAGCAGTTTATAGTGCACTCTTCATTTCATTACCAAAATGCTGAGAAAAGGGAGTACTGTCCTACAGTACTGGATTACTTACCACAGTAAGGATGATACAGGATACATCCTATCATGGTGGAAAACCCAACAAATGTACACATCTACGAATGGGGCTCCTTAGCCAGACCCACCCACTTACCCAATCTGCTAAATTAATCAAAAAATCTGTTGTGAAACTTCACCCCTGAAGGCATGACTGGCAGTTGCACTAGCTCGCTCTGGGCTCAGAACCCCTCCAAGTTCACACAACAGTTGGCTGTAAAATTCTGCTTAAACCATTTTTAACAGATAACAGGATTACTGACTTAAAAAACCTGTTTGTAAAAATAGATTGCTATTCATGCAAAAAGTAAAGTATTTTTTCCAACAGAAACAAGTATCCCAAAGTAAAAGTATTTCAGCTCAAAACTGAAGCCACTTCTTCAAAATGGCAACACTGTGCCTCCTGGGAGTTGTAGATCAAACTACTTCTCCTCCCATTCTTCTCTTAGGGTTTGGCTCCTCAGCCAAAATCCATCTCATGATGCACCATGGATAATGCTTCACGAGCTTATGTCCTCATGTCATTTGAAAGGTGCTATTCCTTTGGAGATGTGCTGCCTTTGGGGGGAAAAAAGCATTAAGACATCACACCTCTGAAAAGGAAATATTTTACCTTCCACCTAGAGGAAGAAGGTATTTTGTCATCACCTTCCCTCTATCCCCAACTATAACAGAAACTTATAATTAAGAACAAGTTTAACCTCCCCACACACTCATTTTCTTGAGTTTTCCAAAGCACGCCCCCACCAAAGTCTGTATTAGAGCTTTTCAGAAGGTGAAGGAGAACAGTTATAAATGCAATTCACTATCATTATTATATGTCCTGCACTGAACAAGCCTCATGTGGACTTGGTAGTCAAATAAGGTGCCATCAAAAGACTGGGAAGCTTTAAAACAGATCAGAACAACAGTCCATGACAAAAAGTAAAACTGAAATGAAATTGAAAACTTGCTTCCTCTAAGCCAACAGGCACCACAAATTAGGACAGAGAAACTCACATGGGCCTGAGCTGTGTTCTCAGGCTGTCACTGACATGAACACAGCACAGCCACGTCAGCTGTAGTGGTTCTTCTAGAGTTCACTGATCTTTTTTGACTAGTAATTCTTAAACAAGAGGGTGTTGCTACCAGTTCAACTAAGTTCAGACATCTATATTTCACACTTCCAAGACAGTTCTCTAAATTGTCCTTATACTCAGCAGAGAGGAAAAAAAAATAATCCCCTGCATTTTCAGACTATGCTCAGCTCATTCCCAAGTAGATTTATTTCTATCAACTGCAGAAATGTCCTAGGTAACTGAGAGGTATTATAAGCATGTAAGTCAGGGGAGATGACTACCACAACGCTGCTCTTACACCCAAGTTCTGTGTGAGATGCTCTAGGGCCTTAACCTTCAGTTGGGTTCTGCAGGCATTACTGTAACCTAAGTTTTAGTCTCCAAAAACTACTATGTATTCCTACAAAGCTTCATTTACTTTTGAACTAGCAAAAAAAGTGTAACAATAAATAATCTGTTAGCTGTCTAAAAACAAGAGGAGACAAATTCCTTTTCCCCACCCTGAGAGTAAGAACAGCTGCTCTATTTGAAAGAAATGAATTCTCCAAAATCATACCAATTCCATGAGAATTAAATATATGGTGCAAATAAAGCAGCAACTCAGAGAATGAACAAGGGCAGACAGTCAGGGAACACAGATGAGACAAAAAGCACAAAAAGGTCCTTGCTTTTCCTCCCACAGCTGAGATGACCTCTGCAGCCAACAAGCAATTACCTATTTCGGTATGCACATGCATGGCTGTTCTTTCACATTTCAGAGCTTGAACTTCTTCCCAAAAGCACTGACATTCTGCAGACTCTTAGAGAACAAGACATCTATTTCTACTAGCTCTGGTGGTATTCTGTCCAAAGCGGTCTTTCAAACATCAGTCTCCATTTGTTCTTTTAACTGGACAGAGCCCTCAAGTGGGAGTATGATCGGTCACCACAGAGATTTATTTTAGATTTCCTTTCAGATGATTCAGATTTAACAAAATTCTGAGTAGCTACCAGATATATGAATGCACTAGAAAGCTTAACAAGCTTCAGGCTCCTCAACTGCTGACCTAGCTTTCAGGAAAGTTCAGCAGTCTCCTGGGTTCTGTAATTGTAAAATATAATTAAGACACAGAAAGTTTTAGGTCAAGTAACGAATGAGAAACCATGAAAGATAATGCATATATATACACACACATATAATTGGAGCTCAGTTATAGAAAAAAAATGGGCAGCCTTAGCAATATATAGAGATCAATTTGGGACAATTTTTTCAGGTAAGCTAGACAGTGGTCCTACATTTCAAACCTTCAGAATTTCTTCTACGAAGCTAATTCCAAACAAGCAAATAAATCATGTTGCCACTGAACAGTTATTCTGAAAACAACAACCCACAACTATTATTGTTCCAAATATTAACTACACTCAGAAAATTCATTTAGGGCACATCTTTAGTTCTCATAAAATCTGAACTGGGTGGGAAATTGCCACCCTATCCTTGGAGAAAGCCTTCTCATGTTACCAATGATATGTTAAGCTGCTGGTGTCAGGCAACTAGCCTTGTGTCACACAAAACAAATACTCTGTCCCATCTTTGTGGCAAAGAAAACTGCAGAATTAATAATTATGTATCCTCACATTACAAGGACAATTAATAAATAATGCATCACATTAAGTCATGCAACCTGACTGTCACTATGACACTATCCTGGCATAGAATTCCCATTTCACTCACTGGTGGTCTTCAGTATTCACCATCAAGGTATCCCATACTTAAAGGCATTTAAAAATAGCAGCAGTGAAAAAAGCTGTGCAATTTAAAGTGAATGCTCCTGAATAGGGTCAGAGGGCAAATATGATTAATCAAGCAGTAGTGGAATGGGGTGTGGGGGGAGAGAATTAGTTTAGGTTTGAATTTGCGGAGTCTTTCCTTCTACTGCTCTGCTCAGTTTAGCACATCCTCTTTCAAGAAGAAAATTGTATTTGTGCTATTTAGCAGGTTTCCTTGGATTTTTGTGTGTTGAGGCTAAACAAATGTTCACATCTCAATCTCCTCATTTCTGGCCTACCACCTCCTCCTTCCCACTCCCAGAAGCTCTGTAGAGTCCACCTGCAGAGTCAAGGCCATGACAGAGGTACCCAATGTGTGTGGACAACCTGTGGCTCTCCAACTCCCTTATGCTGCCTTGCCAAAGCTCAGGACTGCATTGATGGGGTTAGCGTTAAACAACAATAATCACACAATCTCAGATGCAGCTGCCATTTAAGTTTCACAAACTTCTCAGAAAGTGGTTAAAACAAAGATGGCATGTGGCCTTCTCAAAGATTCTGTGGAAAAAAAGAAAAATCTGAGGACAATGAAATGGACTCTGTTAAATGAGACAGTTAACATTCCAGTTCTCATTTCCCTTGTGCTCCACACTTTAAAAACTAAACAAGAACAGAAGAAATCTTTATTTTCATTAGACAAATGCTCCATAAGTTGCTTTGCTCATCCTTCCTTCAATATTTCTACAAGGTGCTTCACCGCTCGGTGACAATTTCAGATTATGTGTTATGGTGGGAATTTCCCTGTGAGGCATTTACAGCATTCAGCCTCTGGCCTTCTTGCCTTAAATACCTGTCAGAACAATGTTATACCATTCAATGGGGTGTCTCAAGCCTGTATTTCTACATCCTATTGATACAGATTAAGTTGCACTGTCATCACATTTAATACCAAACTCATACACTCCTCAAAAAAAAATGCTTACTAACAATGCTATGCGAGGGTAAAATACAATATTATATTTCACAGTGTAAAAATATGAAAACATAAAAATATGACACATAGATATGTACTGCTTTTTTTTTTTCCTTTTTAGATATATTCACCCAACAAAAATTGTACCAAGAAAAAATTCCCACTAATTGCTAGTGTAAGACTGCCCTCTAGTAAACTTTCTCCAGAAATATGCTGTCTGTTTTGGGAAAATATATTACAAATTTAATTTCACAAGCAATGGTCTAATAACATGGTAGAATGGGTTTTACACAGTTAAATAATGAGTGCTATAGCATGCATTTAAATGTTATGTAGAAAACAGATGTAAAGTTATGTACGTATGTAAAGAACATGATAACAAGTAGCATGAAAACTGTGTACTATATTATACAGATCAGCTGGCTCCTCATTTCAGACATTATGTTCATTTCTGGTCAAAATATGTCAGAAACAGGTGAAAGAACAGAAGATTTGTAATAAGAATGTTTCAAGAAGCTTGAAAGAGAGTAAATGTTTATTTCAAAATCCAGATGAAAGTTACAAAATCAAAGCAGGAAATATACTAGTGAACAGAAATCAGAAAAATATACTAGTGAATAGAAATCAGAAAAGTCTGTGAGGTACTTCACATAACACAGGGTAACTGGATATTTAACAAGGCTGACAATCATTACGTTTGACATAGATAAAAAGAACAGCTTTCAAAAATACGCAGCCAGTTTATAGACCCTACCATTATGATACCATAACAGTATGACCACCACAGTGATGGATAACATCAAGGCTAGTGAAGATCCCTGTCCAATGATGAAACTGTTTTGTATCCCTGTATTTTCAATGCAATCCAAACATATTAGCTATGTAATGTTTGGGAAAAAAGGTCCTTCTGAAGATGATGATTAACCATGCAGTACAGTAAAAACAACATAGCCTGCCTTTTGCTTTTGAGAAGCATTTCATACTACTTTAAGCTGGAAGCTAACTGGACTTTGTGAGACAATGCTACAAAGCTTTTTCTGTCCCATGCATGCCCCCAGAATATGAAAACACAGGCAAATTCAGTACAGCCACATTCATCCACATCCCAGATGCAGAGGCCCCTAACCAGGTATCTCAAATGGTAGACCTGGAAATTAAAATAAATAAACCAAAGCTAGTACCTCTGCACAGCACCAAAGGCTGGTGTCTGCACAGGGGTCTTTGCAGCGTGCCGCATGCATGACACAGCAATCAGTGTTCTTTGTGTCAAACCAACCCATAACCTGGACCAAGCACATCTGTGGCTTATCTTGATGTGTTTTATATACATGAACAAGTACTGTAGCCAAATGCTTGCTTCACTAAACATAATTAACACATACAAAAATTAAATACACTCACAGAACCAAGGATCTGCATGAGGCAATAGCAGACAGCTGCATGGACTTTTTAGGGAAGACTTTTTAAAATGTATACTACTGAAAGGAATTCTGTTTTGCCTTGCATGCCTGTGCACAGAACTCATAGTCCCAGCAAGTACAAGGTACAATCCTTTATACAGGAGAGTGCAAATATGTACTTGAAAAAAAAATTACAACTATCTAAATCCAATGAGGAATATCAGCATCCAGGAATTGGGATGGGTGATTTAAGGAAAGATTTCAAAGAGGGAAGAACAGGGTGATTTGAAAACATGAAAAAATCTGTCAAGAGTTTGAAAACATTGCAGTAATAATAAAATACGAAACAGAACAGGAGGAGCAAGAGGTGGGGAGGGACACAGTGCAAGAGGAATGCTTGTTGCTCAGGACCCTGATGACCCCTGCAGCCATCAGGTGTACCAGGCACCATGGGGTTTTGGGAGAGAGACTGAAATAGACTGCTAATCATAACCTAGTTAAAAAAAAAAAAAAAAAAGGGTACTTATAGCCCACTGAAAGACTAGTTATCACTTAGGGAGAACTTGTGTTCTCCCAGCAGCAGAAAGACTGCATATCCACATTGACTGACTCCAACATCCAGATAGGGCATTTAGTGTTACATAGCTAAATGTCTGAATTGAACACACACTATCAATCATTGCTGGGGCCGGAGCTCCTGCTTCAGTAATAGACGAAGTAATTAGCCAGTCAGGAAACAGGACAGATGAAGAATAGCAGATGATTGCCAGTAGACAAGTGCATGACATATATCACATTCCACAGAAAAAGAGGAGCCACAGTCTGCAAAAATCACGGAATTCAGTGTAATGAATAACCTTACCCTACTAGCATAAACCAACCTTGCTACATGCAATACTGATTCAGTGAAAAGAACCAAAATGACTGTCTAATACTTAATTAAATTGTATGACTGTGTAAAAGGTGATACTGCTGTGCTTTCAGTGATTGTCACTGGACAAGTCAACCACAGTCATTAAAGTATTCTCAGCAGTAAATTTCTCAGGATTATATTTTCAAAAAGGAAAAACCAAGGAATATTTCCCTTCCCATCTTTAAAGTGTCTTAGATGCAAGAAGCATTTTTCAATGCAAGAAATCAAAAATCAAGTAGTAGAGCTAAGAAAAATATAGTTGTGTTCTGTATTTAAGCACAGATAATAAGTAACTGAAAATACATGAAACATTCAGTAAATATCTATTAGTGTCATATTGCCACATCCTTTTATATTTATTTTGTACTCCTCCATTGATAAGATGTAGAAGTCTGCTTACCGAATTGTCTTTCAGCTGAAGACCTTCTCCATTGGGCAGTGATGACCTTCGTTTCGTTGAAGAGTTCTTGTTTGGTGTAGAATTAGTGCCTCCAGCTTTCTTCTTGACAAAGAGGACTTCACAGCTGGCTTGATCTTCATTGTGCGTGCTCTTCCCTGCATTTATTACCCTAAGAAAAAGAGAAAACAAAAAAGAAAACAAGGAACATGTCCAAGTCAGTAAAGCACAGAAGCCTCCATCTGTATCTTACATGTGACTCAAGATGTACAGAACCATACCCCAGAAGTATTGCAAATACCAACTGACTTTCTTACACACAAACAAACATACACATAGGCATACTTGTTTGTTTCCATACACCTACACATGGCATAACAAGCATTTTTCACAGAACTATGTGAATAAGAACCAATGGTATCATGAGCATATTTTATCCTTAGGTATACCATACTTTTCTTTAAAAGTACTACTTGATGTTCAAGGCCGATAACACACCTCCTAGCTGAAACATGAGATCCCCAGTTCCTTTTCTACCCACCAGCCTCTCTGCTACAGTGAATAATAAATCTGTTGACTAAGGGTGTGCATTCTGACAAGTTCTAAGTCTTGCACAAACAAAATACCTGCTATATAAATCTAAAAAGCTGTTACTGCTAAAGGCACAGAAGAATATGCAACTGCTATTTGTCTGTTTAAGGGCATATATTAGAAATGCTGTGACAAATACAAAAGAAAGGCTTTGCCTGATACTTCAACATGCAAGTTAAGCTTGCTTGTACCACAACAACAGGGAGATGCATACTAAATACACCCCTCTAGCACTGCAGAACATATACCCCCCTTGCCCCCCTCCCCTCATCAAACCCTCACACCTCTGTCCCACCTGCAGCATAGAAAGCAGAATACTTGCACCAAGAGCTGCAGGCATGCAGAAACGAGCACTAAGAGCTCAGTACAAGCTTCTGACAGCCAACGGTATGCTGAGACTTCCACCACAATTGTTCATCTTCCCTCCATAAGTCATGAAGCTCAAATAACAGCTATTCCAACACCAACATTTAAAAACCCTAATCAGAAGTTTACATTATCTTGCAAAAGATCTGTTGTAAAATGGATGATACTGTGATTAGTATCATCCATCTCAGAACAGCCAAGTTCAAACACGCTTTTCACTTTCTACATGAGAACCTTATCACAGGCTGACTAATTCTGCATCATGACACCGTGTTCAGTAAGGAGTTTGACAGTCCTGGGCTCACACAGGGAAAACCTGTGCAAGCTGGGTCCATGTCTTGCTCCAACCAAGCAAAGACATGGCTGCTTTGTTGCAAGCATGTCTTCTTCCACAAACACTATCTAACCATTCCTCTTTATTGTGAGGTTTGAGTCACCTAGCAACCTGACCACTAGCCAGAGACAGCATTTCCACTTCTGGACAAACACTAAGTTTCACATCAGGCACACTATGTCTTTATGAACAACTGCTGCCTCCCCAGAAAGTAAAACAGTTTGAAGGTACATCATAATCCTGATGACAAGTTCAAGACATACCTGACTCCTTGATCTCTAATGTTTTCACTACAGTAAAATTTTACATAACAGGAAAACACTTGCTAAAGGTTGTTGAAATGAAAACAAAAACCAAAGGAAGGCCTGCAGGGGACTCTGCCCCAGCTTGCCTGCTCTTGCTGAAGTGTCAGTTCTGTGTCAGCCTTGCTTAAAAGTAATATATTCCTTTGATTTTCTAAGACCGACGTGATACTGTGACATGCAAATATGCATTCCTGTCTCTGATTAGAAAAAAAGTCTTCTAAGAAAATGTGCATCCACTGCAATTATCTGCTTTCAAAAACTGAGTTTCCTTCCAGTACCAAATCTCACACACTGCATGCAGTCTGACATCTGTATGCACAATACCACCAGTTGCTTACAAGCATTTCTTGTAAATAAACATCAACTGTGGATAAAATTACTTTGTGAAACACAAAAAGCAAATACCAAGTAGCACCTAGTTGCAAGACACCTGTGAGCAGTTACCCACTCACCTCCTGCTGTAGTGCCTAACCTTTGAGCAACAGGAGACCAAACAATGAGATTATTACAATAAACTTCTAGTCTGAAAACTTGACATTTTTCCTATTGTATTTGGAAAAACAGAAGTATATATTCAGAAAATAATTTAAATCAGCTGACCAACACCTCTTTAGTTTGAAATGCTACAAGCACTATTAAAATATTGCAGCAGCACAGAAAGTGTAGGTAATTAATATTCAGTTTAGCTGATCAGTCTCCTCACTGATGCTGCTAGCTGTTTGCAATCCCATTTTGAAAAAAAAGCACAAGACAAATAGAGACAAAAGCGATTCCATATGAAAATCTCTATGTTCCTTACAAAAATCACTCAAGTATTGGAGCTGCTCTGGTTTCTAAGCTTAGTGATGGACTTCAGGACTTGAACTGTAGGAGATATTCTGATGTTTAACAGCATGTTAAGCTATGCACAATATAGTATCATTTTATAAAGCTCTTGCCAAGAAAATTTGTCAAGGCACAGAATACATTAGAAGGGCTACAAAAACAAAGTGACCTAACAAACTAGTTTGGCAATCAGTGACCATGAAACAAATGCCTGGAAGTTGAACCTGCATACCAAACACCTTGCTAGAAGAGGACATCGTCAAAAGGAACAGGGAAAGACTGAATACTGAATAGATGTGAGGGTTGGGGTGTCAGTAATATATGTTCCTTCCTGGAATTTCACTTTATCTCCCAAAAATCCTGTTTTCCTCTCTCCAGCAGATGATTAAGTTTATTTTGGAAATCCTTCTTAAGAGTTGAACTAATGATAAGGTCATACCAGTTCTACCCTGTAATGAAGTTTAGATGGCAAAAGCTGTCCCTCTCCTGCCACTAGCACTCTTCTACTCTCACATCCCATCTTAATGGCAAACTTTGGAAAAGGGCTGCAGTGAAGCCCTGGGATTTTTTTATCTCAAAACCTGAGCTATGTGTTGGTGCCTGATGCCTAGCACTGAAGCTGGTAACACCTTCTACTCAGCTTCAAACATCTGTCTTTGCTGTCTTTTGAAATCCTTTTCTCTGCAGCTTCTTAAATCCTTCCTCGAGGCAATTCTTTCAGCCAGCTTCCCAATGCTGATTTCACTGTTGTCTTTCCTTCTTGCTCTCCCAGACTGTAACCTACCAGGACAAAAACCACATCTAAGCTGCTTATGCAAGTAACAAAGCAGAACTAACAACATATTCCTGTCTCCAAGAGGTAACTCTTAATTAGACCTCTGAAAGTTTTTATGGAAAATCTACCATCCCCCTCCTTCCACAGAGGAAATACCTCAGCTTCCTAAGATTTTTCTGTTCCCCATCATATCTCTTTTTCTGTCTGCTTTGAAAAATGTTATCCCCCAGTAAAGTGAACAAACTAGGATAAAGCACTACCTTCTAACACATAACTTTAAAAAGCCTCCCCCACCAAAAACCACTCCAATCCTCACTTCCATTTTATCATGGATTCAAACAATAATAATAAAATACAGAGAAAGAGGAATTAAAAGAAAAGATTGAGGCCTATATAATTCTTTATCTTTTACTCATTCTTTTGTTTTCTCTCCTCATGATTCTTCAAGGAACTGTTTGATTAGACCTATTTATGATCAATTCCTTCTCATCCCTTCCCTCCTCTCCCCCATTAAACATTTTTATCCTATCCAAACTTTTACAAAGTTCAACCCAATTAATGTATCTAATTTGAATCAGAACCTCCTCTTTTTACAGAATTAGCTGCCTCTTTTGTGTCAAACACACTGCTCAGTAATAAATAAATAATCCTAAGGTTTAGTTCACAGTATAGTAGTGCTATTAAAAATACATCCTAGTTTGCAAACAGGAGCTTTCTGAAGCCTGCACAGAGAGGTGGTGGTGTTTGGTCACACTTGAAGAGGTACTTGTATCAACCTTGATGGACACTTCAGTACTTCACAAGACTAATCTCAAACATGTCCGCAGCTAAAAGTAAATCTTCCAGCTAAGAGCCAGCTGGTTTGTTTGGTTCATAATTAGCATTCTGCTGGTATCTCATGAGACCCCAAATCCCATCTGACTGAATGGAAATGTAGGTCACACTGTGCTTCTATTCTTCATTCAACAAGCAGAGCCCAAATTCCTGTGCCAAGGTCACTGATTACAAAATCCTGAGTTTATCTTAAAAAAAATCAAAATAGGCCAGTTGAACAAATCCGAAACAGGTTTTGATAATGGTTTCCTGACTAAAAAAAAACCAACCACCCCACCAAAAACCAGCTCAAGTCTTTTGAAGCATATTTATTCAGCCCTCTTTTTCACACTCATATCAGTACATATATTCTTTGGTTGTTTTACTCCTCCCTATACCATGCTTTTTGAGATTACGCTAAATTTTATTTGCTTCAGCAAAACTTCTAAACTATGCTGTAGTAGGAGAACTTCACTCAAGTCTAGATCTCAAATTCTGAAAAAAATGTAAAGTAGTTGTCCAAGTATTTGTTTTTTTAAACTCACAAGTCTAGCAAAATTTCATATGTAACATACCCAGATAAAAATAATGGGTGAAAGAAAAGAGTTCAGCAGAAATTCTGAATAATGCATGACAACAGCAGTGTGCACAAAAAATGCTTTTTGAAATGTAAGGATTTTGAGAGCTGGAAGAGCTTGGGGAGCTATGGTGCAGCAGGAGAAGTGTGGGAACTAGCCACACATACGCTCTAGGCCTGCCCAAGTTAAAAAACAAAATCTGTAAGCAGGGAACCTGACCTAACCCCTCAGTTTAGTTGAGCTGTGGGATAATTGAGAGCCACCTGTGACCATAGGAGGACACCCCAAATCCTACCTGCTTCTCCCCCATCAAAGCAAAGTTCCTCTCTGCAGTATTAGAGAGCATTTCCAGTTCCACCTTCTCTGTAAGGCCTGTTGCAAGGGTCAAGACATCCTATGCAAGCACGACCAGAGCAAAGTTCTGAGTATCCTGCACTTGAATCGTGCAGGTTAAGGCTGAGGCTGTATTATCTGTGCAGCCCACAAGGTCTGACACTGGAACATCAGAATACCTACAAATGTTTCTAAAAAGAAAGAGAAAGGGGAGAGATGCATGAACTTTCATTTGTCGGTGAGGAAGCAGCCATGCCAGGCAGGAAGGCATCCCGGCAGGAAGGATCAGCTGAAAGTGGAACAGGCCAAGTGAAAGAACACAAAACTAGCTTGCAAGGACCCAAACACTTCTAATAAAGCAACAGAAAGCAAAACCATAACCAAAAGACCAGTTGATGGTCCCAAGCTGCTGCTTCCTTAGTTATCTCACAAAAAGATGCTGTCAAATGTTTTCCTCTGTGAATGAAGAGAAGACTCCAACTCTGTTCAAACAAAGCTGAAAGTTTCATATTAAAAATATATTAAGAAAAGCCCTGCAAACAAGTTATCTGTTTCAAAATAATCCATGCCTTCCAAAAAATAAAAAACAAAAAAGTTTCTATCACCAAAACAGAATTTTTCTCCTAACCATGCCTTTATCTTTGTTCCCAGAAGAAATTATCTAACTCCATTTATCTAATTAGCAGACATAATCTTTAACATTTATTAATCTATACAATTTTGAACAAGCTCCTTCTTCCTCTATTATCAGTTTTCAGGTTATTAACAGTATCAAATACCTCTCATTGGGGAAGTAAACAATACTTTTTCTAGGAAATACTGGCTGCGCTCAATAATCACAAGAATTAAGCAATGATAACCAAGGGCTGTTGCTGAGGTGCTTTATTTATTTACTGCGGATAAAAGTGACTTTCTGCAATTCTGGCATACCCAAGTTTCTCAAATAGATACATTAACAAGCTTCCTGCTGGTCACAAGGTGAAAAGAGGATAAAAGCAAAGTGTCCCCACCCCACCCCCAAAAAGACTAAAACAAACCCAAAAAAACTCGACAAAAACACCCAACAATGCTTTACATACTTGGAGGAAAATACAGCCCACAACAGAAGCTTGAAGCAGTCTATAAACTGAGGTGAAAGAGCACTGCTTGCAGGATGTCTTTACCTGGGAAACCTGCTCTCATATGATCCACAAAAACTTCAATTTGTTAACCCCAGGCAAACGTCAAAACTCTTCTCCTTAAGGGTTAGGAAAAAGAAGGTAAAAAAAAGCAGATATATCCATAGGCAATTTGTTGTTTATTGTGACTTTCAATTTAAGGCTCAGGGTTCAGAGTAGCAGTGGGTACCTGAAGTTGTTCTGACAGTGAATGAATCAATTAATGAGGCAGCACAGAGCCCTTCTCTCCCCCCTTCAGCTTGGCAGGCTCCAGCTGCTCACAGGAGCAACAAGCCAGGCTCCCTCCTCGTTCCAGATGCGGCAGTACACATGCGCTACCCCACAGCAGTAAGTATGACATCAGCTTGCATACAACCCAACTAATAACACAGGAGTATCCCAGATGAATGAATACCATAACTACAGACAACAGACAGTATGTTCCTACAGTTTTGCATTATAATTTTCACAGTCTTAGAATGACGAAGACACCATAAAAAACCCTTTCATACAAGTATTTCTGGCTTTTTTTTCCCCCTTAATGGATTAGCATGTGAGTGGATGCCACTGCCTTCTTCTGTGACATCTCATTTATAGTCTTAGATTTCCAGGTAGGTGGCTGTTTTCCCCCCTTCACCCACACAAGATTTATTTCTGCACTGGGAATTGACTTGAAAGAGATTTCTTCCTAGCGGTTCACCTCCTCCTGCAGATGAAAGGCAGCTTTTCAAGCAGACTAAACAGTTTCATTCATTCATTCATTACTCTGTGATATTGCTCACATCAAAACCAAAACACCCACTAGCATTGTCCACTGCAGGCAGAAACTGAAGCCATCCCTGAATCGGTTCTATAAATCTATGAGGTTGAATAAAATCTTCATTTTATTAAGCAAGGAGGAAGTGAATGTTTAGCCATAAAGCTGAGCCTTGCAATGCTCCAGTGTGAAAATATGGGTTCTTGTACCAGCAATCATACCGGTATACCAGGCCAAGGTCACCTTAGGACCCAGCTAGAAGCTACTACACCTGCCAAACTGATACACCTAAATACGGGATTAAAATAGGCAAGGCCCAAAAAGTAGAATATCATTTATGTTGGAAATTTAAAAAACACTATAGAAGTCAAAAACAATGCAAGAAAAGAGTTCTTCAAAATTTGGCCACAAGTTCAGTGTAAATGAATGTAAACTGGTAACAAAGCTTATCTTTGAACAATGATTGTCTTGAAGTCGATGACATCTTGGAAGGGAAGTCAACTCTGATGGTATTTGTATGCACTTCCCAAAATGCTATTGCGGAGCATATCATCCAGTTATGCCTTCCAAAAAAGGTGAAACATTACGTGACTATAAGGAACAAGACAGCTGTAGGTCACTGACATGAAGCAAGCTCTGTGATCACTACACAGGGATGAGCAGCTCTTTTGAATAATTAGCATACAGGTATTACACAAGAAAAACAACGGACAGTGAGCCCAGAGCAGATGCTGAGCCAGACCGGTGGGACGCAAATGAGGTTAAGCATGATCTCACTTCAGGGCTGATCAATCTCAGACACAGCTGGCAAAATTAATTGTCAAATTCTCCTTCCTCACTCCCTCTGTACTGGCTATCAGCATGGGGTTAGAAGAGCCTGCAAAAGCAAAGATGAACTTGACGCTGTAAGAGAAACACCACTTCTTTCCCACAAAGCATACTGAAATTGCAGAGACAGCCAGGTCAGACTGCTCATCATACTATTTAAAGCAACTTTGGCTGTCCGTTCAAAGCTTGCTGAAAAACAACTAAGCAAGAGACCCAGAGTTTAGTGTTGACCAGTGTCCTTCCAGTCCAATTTCCACTAACACAGTCTTACCCTTTTTTCTTCCCCTCAGTAAGCAAACTTCAAAATTCTGCTGATCTGGGAAGAATGGGTCTGAACTTATTTCCATGGTATACAGGAAGAAGTTGCCTTGAAAGTTCTTCAAATGATGCTTCTCATATTCGGTCTGGTGAAGCCAGTTTATACATCACTAGGCTTTCCTAGATTTTATTGCTGATTAGGCAAGAAATGCTTACCAGTTTTGCCTGGTATGACAAGTTTAGAGCTTCAAATAGAAGCAGAAAGCATTAAAAATAAAATAGGCGTGAAAAGAAAAGGAACCTTTCTACAGGAATATACTTCAGCGTGGTTCATTAGACTGTGAATAATCCCTTGACTTCACTTTACATATTAGGATTGACAACTCTTGAAACTGAGCCACCTGGTTCAATCTTGAGAAATTATACTGTGCACATCGTGATAGTGACTTGACTTTATTTTGTTCCCAGCCATTTTGTCACACACATGACTTTTCTGCCTTAGCCACAAAGGGTGATCGTGAAAGTTCATTGGATTTTGACTGTACACTGAGAAACTCATCTGTGGATAGTGATTCTGACTTGTTTTAGGTGAGAAACATCTCTGGATCTATCCTTGAGCTCACATTCAAAACAAGAACCCAAGTTCTACCATTCCTTTCCCTCTAATGCCGGGGTAAAGTAGCCAGTTCCATGCCTGTTCCCATGAGCTGCAGAACTCCTTGTACACCTGAGGCTGAAGAAAAGAAAGAACTGTTGCATATGAAGTCCAGTTATCCCACACAATTGTGTGACAAAAACACAAATCACACTAGTTAAAACGATCTAAGGGCAGGGACAGCAGCCTACCTCTAATCTCTACAGCAAGGGGCATCTGGGCCTCAGAAATATTCACTTTGCCTACAAACTCAATACTATTATTAATACTACACCAACTACTTCTACACACACACACAAAACACAAAACACCACAACAAAAAAAACAACCAAATGCTCAATTTTAATTAAAAATATTTAAGTTTTATTGTAGACTCATAGATGAGCGCATATGGCAAGGATGCATGAAGAAAACAAAATGTCACTTTTTCCCCTCCCTGATTTCCTTCCCAAAGTTCTACTTTTGAAAGCACATTCAAAATAAACCCTTAGAACAGTGCCAATTATATGAAAATAAAAGCTCTTCTTATGCTTACAATGAAGCAAGTTACGAGTTTAAAGTACTTCAGTAAATCCCATACCATTAGGCTACAATGCTGTAGAGCACAGTCTCAGCTCTCTCAGTTAAGAGAAATCAAGATAAATGGCTTATGCAGAACTGGTCCAAGCTTTTAAAAATATGATCTGTCACATGTAGCATGTGTGAAAGTTAACCGCAAGCGGTGGGGTGATGGTATTAATCCCTTTTATACAGCTGTCAACTTAAATTAGCCCCAGGCTAATCTCTGCAAGTGTGACAGAGTGTACACATTTCCACAGATAAGCACTAATGCCTTATTCACAATATCCCTCTGATGCAGCAAGTATTGTAAAACCTCTATAACCTGGAAGAAGTCAATCTGCTAATTTATTCTTAAAAAGTCATTATAGCAAACTATATATGTATGAAAGGACACATATGAAAGGCAAGGAAAAGAACAAAAAAACCAGAACATTACATACAGCTTTACTACCAAGTATCCACAAGTAGAAAATTAATTCAAAGCCACTCGTATGTTGGCAATTTTTAAGAATAGCTTAAAGAAAGACTACACCCTGGGGCTGGAGTTTTACATCCATCACTTTTCCTCTGGGAGTACATTAAATGGCAGATCTGCAGGAAGGAGCCACGTGCAAAAAGCACTACAATGACTCTTTGCCATAGAAATGTGCCTCAAAACCCAATCTCTTCTATTATTAAAATTACTTTCCTAGACCTCATCTTTGAAACTGTTCAAAAATAAACTAAATGCAATCCAATGAAATATCGCAATCCTGAGCCTGAAAAAAATGTTTGCAGAAAAACAACAGCGACCTTAATCTTTATAGATCTTGACCCATCAAAACATTTGTATAGTGTTCACTCATTTGCTTGGGAATAACAGCCAACTCCAAAACTAGCTTTCTCAAATTTAAGGTATTAAAGAAGTCACAGTATTTAATGAAAAACAGGATTAAGAAAATATTGCAGTACTTTTACACATATTTTAGATAAACATACACATGCGCCCGGGTACGAAAACCTATAGTATTTCTCAGGCAAGCTTTCAAAGTTCAGTTAAATGTTATGTCATAGAAAACATCTATTTTTCATGTAACATAGGTCAAAGTGCTTAATATCTTTGCTCAGTTGTTCAGGCATCACAGATGCAAAATGTTAAGTGCAACAATAATTTGGAGACAAAGTCAACATAGGGACTCAGGTAAAATCAGTACCAGTAAAAAGAAGAATCACATCCAAACACAGAATTTCTATCTAAGAGCAGCCATACAGCAGTGAGCAAATCAGTGTCTGTCTGCATGTGTGCACAGGGTTTGGAGACAAGGGTGTCCTTTCCAGCCCCATGTGCTACCTTTATCCAGAGGGAAGGTACTCAAGCTCTAAGGTCTATACACCACCTATTACCACGGTATGCCACAACATGTCTTAGGGATGTGCTGCAACCAGTCCCACTGTGCCTCAGATGGCATGGACATGAGACTGATTAGGCACCAGGGCTGAACCTCAGGGCAAATTGTTCCCAAGGGCTCCTGCTAGGAGGTGGGATGAAGCGATCCGCCCCCACCCAAGAGCAGAGGAGGAACAGCAAGGTTAAGGAGCAGTTCTGGAAGGTGCAATATCAGAGAATCACAGAATAGTTGAATATGGAAGGGACCTCTGAAGGTCATCTGGTCCAACCCCCCTGCCTAAGCAGTGTCACCTAGAGCAGGTTGTCCATGCTCATGTCCATATGGGAACACAGAAAGAGCAATGTGCTAGGTGACAGAGACCTACCTGCTTTACCCTGTGCATGCACAGAATCTGCCACTGAGTGGGACCTGCTCACTGCCACCCTGTGAAGCCTGAAACGCGCAACAGCTCCAAGCTAGGACCTTGCTCTGGTCTGAACAAGAGCAGGAGCAGCTGCACAGCACCAGGTCATGCTTCTCCAGCACTACTGTTTCTTCTAGCTATACCGCAACAATCTGCCTCCATTACCAATCTTACCCCTTCCAAAGTCAATAGCAAAAGCACCACTGAAGCCTCAATCCAAAAACATCCAGGCACTCTGGAAAACCTACAGACTAGCAAATACTTAGCACAAACATAGGAAACAGGGCCAACACCAAATATTTTAAGAGCAGCTATAACTAAGGAGAGTCAGTTGTGCCTGAAGAGGCCAATAGGAGATAGGGTAACCCAGCACAGACGGACCTAAGCAGCACTGATGGGATGGATCCCGCATGGCATGATCAAAGGCAATCACAATCCCAGAGAGGTCTCAACAAGAACAAAGTCAACACCAGAACCAGCTGACTCCTATTACTTGTATGTAGCCCTCTCCAGACCTCTCAGACCACTGGGAAATTAAAATCATGTCAAGATCTGTAAAAATATGTATCAGGAAATAATAAAGTATTAGTGTGTCCCTGCATCCTGCTACATCAAGGAACAACTTGTTTTCAGAAATTATAATTACAGTTGCACAAACATAAAGCATACACTAAGGCAGTGACTGAAACTGGAAGCTTGAATTTATTAACCCCTTGACAAGATTGTAAATAAACATTAAACAAAGCTGTATCTGAACTGAAAAAAAAAAAACAAACCCTGCAGAATTCAACAGCTGAACAATTCAGAAAATTACCAAGAGAGCCAACTTCTCAGGCAAAGGATGAAAGGTGAGCTTTCACAAGTATCCCCTCTCTTGGCTTGCCCAGTGTAAGCAACCTCCACCTCCTCCTACCAGTGTGCTACCCCACAGGGATAACTGTGCAGCAAAATTACTTTTTTTTTAAACCCAAATCAACATATTGCCACAGCAAGACTGAAGAGACAATAAGGAGGCAGAAACAGCAGGTGATAGGGAGATCCTGCTTAAACTAACATTTCTGAAAAAAACCCACAAAATTATGAATTTGTATCTTACAAGTCTAGGAAGCTAGCAATGAAAAAGATGGTGCACCATGGTTTAGTGATATGTAACTGCAGACATGAAATACTGATCTGCAGGAAAATCCACTCAGATTTGCCTTTGGCTTCGAGAAGTCAAGCCCAGATCACCTTTACCTTGGCACTTGCAGTGGCTCTGCATCAAGAAGCCAAATACTTTTAATCTTCTTCAATCTCTGCATGTGTCTACAGTCACCTACACGTGACTGCTGCTACAAGTATGGTCTCCAGCAGTGAGATCTAGTCAGATGTCTACAGTGCAGACAGCTAAATCAGAGCCAATCACCCAGACTTTATAAGCAAAGAGGATATTTGGGGGCATGATTCATCTGACCTATTTGAGTCGTTTAGATTAGCACAGAACAGAAATGTCTGTTCCTCTTCATTGACAATAAGGCTGAGCCTATACACTTACACAGTAGGTTGTCAGCATACGGTCAAATGATTCCCACACCTTCAGTGCCTGAGTTTATAGGGGTGGAAGGGGAAAAACCACCAAAAACAGACCACCAAAAAACCACCCACCCAATAAAAAAAGCCCACCAGCTTCTCTTTCAACAGGTATTCTTGCTATTTGAAATGCCCTTTCTTCCAAATGCATCTTTGGTATAGAAGTCCCTTGGCATGACTAAGTGTAGAGAACCAAAGCTCAAGTGGAAGTAGAAGAAACAATTAAATGCAGCAAAAAATATTTTAAAGTTAAATGGCAAGGACAGATTACCAGGTGCCTGAAATTTGGCATTATAGGTCCTGATGTGACAAGTGAGTTTAGCATGGTGCAGCAATGTAAATGCTTTTAAAACAGCTGGTGGGATTCTCAGAACACAAAAGGAGATAATTGTCAACCTTATTCACAGCAATTAAATCTGTATAGGCTAAAATAGGATCTATTGTTCCCCCAAAATACTGGGATTGAAGCCAGAAGTAACTTCAGTGGAGCAGAAAGTTGGCAATTTGGAGAGCGGCTGAAAACTATGTAATTCTCTAGCATAACAGGGAAAAAAAAAACAATCCACAAACAGAAGCCAAAGTCAAGTTCAGAGATTTTTACAGAAAAATTTATTCTCTTCTGAAAGTACCAGGGAGAAGTCAGGAATTAGTACTAAACCAGATGTCAATATAGACTTATCTCAGTGTGTACTCTGCACAAACAGAAGTGTATCTAGTAATTTCTTCTACTGAAAGCTAGAGATTATTATTGCTAAATTTAGACATTTGCACACTACCCAGATATGTTCCTTTGGAGTCATCTGAGCACATGATATTTAGACAAGCACAAGAAAGCTGGATAACTGTTATTAGGAGGACAACATTGCCACTAGACAAACAATCATTAATCTGCTCTCAATTCAAAACGATCAACAAGTAGCAGGAAAGGATTTGCAAATCATTTGCCAAGGACAAAATACCTCCAGAGTAGCATCAAGAGACAGCTGTTAAGCTGGGAAAAGCCACAAAGAGGTGGCACCAGGATCTTCAAAGAGATGCACACAGGCTGTCCTGCATTCATCAACATGTTTGAAGACCAGCGTTCCTGCTAACTGGGGTGGGGGCAGTAAAGAGAGCACAGGAGGAGTCAGTTTTCAAGGTAAGGGAAGAAGAAATATCCCTCTAACCCATCTGAGAACATGCCTCTCTCCTGACTGAAAATCTGCAAAACCCAGAGCAAGGGTGGGCCAGAATGCAAGGCTGCAACCAAAAGTCTGCTTGGTAAGTCTGCGTGCAGCTTCCACCTGCTCCTTTACAGAAAGTGTACTTTTTAAAAAAAAAAGTTAAATCTGGACTTTAAAGAATAAAAATCTGTTTAGGACTCTGGCAGAGTGGCTTGATAGAAGAAATACAAACTTTCCCTAACTGCAAGCTGGAACACGTACCAAAACTGCCTCTCCAACTTTTACATTCATCCCTATGACTAGACCATGCTGCAAAAGGCTCCAAGGGCACCTTGTTAACACATGTGGCCCCATCCTCCGCTTCAAGGTTTTGCATTCTCCCTATACCAGGTCCATCACTCCAACTTTTTGTTCATTTGCCCAAACACCCCCGCCGCCATAAACAGAATTCTTATTTTGTCAGATCCATTTCCTGATGTTTCACAAGTTCAGTCAGCCAAGCAGAAGGCTGGAGACCTTGAGCCCAGTGAAGGGAAAGCACCATGGTAGCACTGGCCGGCCAGCAGCAAACTCTGCATCTGCTCCATTGTACAAGCCTGATCCTGGGTTACACCTGTTCTGCTACATACAACTGGCCCTTCTCCAGCCCAGGGTCCAAAGGGTATGAGCTACACTCTTTATCGTCTCCCAGAACTGAGTGTCTGCATCCCAGCTGTCCAATGCTGCACAGGCTGCTCCTGGGTATCATCTGGAAAAGTGTCAGATTGCACAGGCCACAGCTGTGCTGGGGACACGCCAAGAAACAACATGCATAAATGCAGGACAAACAGTGAAGCCAACATTTGCTTCTGTAGTATTTCCTAGCATGAACACTGTCCTGGTGGCCAGGACAAGACCTGCAATGAGGAGCAGTTTAACCCAACCTGCAGACTCGGGAATTCCTGGACAGTCCTGTGAGGTCTCCAGGGCTGGACAGACAGAATGTTCAACTATGGCCTTCTAGTTGAGAAGTTTGCAGGAACCTCACAGAAACAAAAAAAATTCATTTTTCCTACACACTTTCTCCTGTATAGAAAAACAAAACCCATTCTTATTTCACCATATGATCCACCTGAAATATAATTCTGCAATAAAAGATGAGTACAGATAGCTGCTGTTATGCACCACAAACACCATAATTAAAAATCATTCATCTTCAAAAGATCTTTCTCCAAACCTTCAAACATGCTGTATTATACGCTGAAAAGGCTTCTACTGCGCTCAGGGAAAAATAAAATTAACCATTCTTCTGCAGCAAGACTATTTACAAAGACTGTTCTGTAGTGCAGAAAAGTCCACACAGTTTTTGAACTAGCTAACCAGGATGTTGGTAACAATAAGTCCCAGTAACTTGAAAAGGACAGTGAACTGGCAAACCCTCCCTCTGTTCAGAGACAACAGCACAGCATCAGCATCATAGAGTCATGATGATGGCAGGGTGAGGGCTGTTCCTTTCTGAACACCAGCCCCTGGATTGCAAAGAGACTAGCAGATGTACCTGAAGCACCTTTTGATCTTGGGCAGCTCGAAGTCCTGGTTGTTGCCAACCTGGTACAGGCGTTCTCCTGGCTGCTTCTCAGCAATACATGATCTCTCCTTGGGGACTTGCAGCGCTAAGGTGCCCATGCCTGTGATCTAGCCTAAAGGATTCTCCAAGCTAAACCAAACCTGGTAAAGTCTAACCCTCCTTCACATTCTCCAGTCCCCTGGCAAGTTCTTCAGGGTTCAAGAGGAGTCCTCCTGAGCTCTCTTCACCACTAGATAAAACTGCAATGTTACGCTAAGTTGTCTTTTTTTTTCTTTTTCTTTTTTCTTTAAACTTACTCTGTCTCAGGTTCCTCTGCTCCTGCCAGACCCCTTGATTAAAGGGGATATCCTGCGGTGAGGCCACATTCCTTCCCTCAAATCATAAGGATGGCATCAAGCTTTCTGACCCAATTCTTCAACCTTCTCTAGCTGTTTCTTGTCCCAACACCAAAATACTTGTTTCTCTTTTCTCATTACTAGGAACTTTCTATTCCTGTATCACCCTCCTTGAAGGGAATCTGAAGGAGATATTTCCTACTTTCACCGAACACTGTCCAAAGATACTGCCCCTAAAACAAAGAGAAAAAATCTCCCAGTCATGTAGTTTAATAACCAGCAGTAAACAGGAACTTCATAGCAAACCAATATACACATTACTCTTAAACTGATTCTCAAAATTATCCTTCAGCTCCACAAGATTGTCTCCTAATGTAAGACAATACAGCTGCATAAAATACATTACTTCTTGCCTTCAAATTTCTTAATGCATTGTACAAGACAGTAAAATGATATAACACCCAATCTGTATTACACATATGTCAAACAAAACTTGGAAGCACCTAACAGAGTAAGAGAAGAAAATAATATTTTAAGCATGATGGATGACCTTTTAATAAAAAAAATACTCTTTAAATAATACCACCTCTAACACCAGTTATTTGTATTGTATCTTATATAGAAATATACAAACACACACACAAATAAAAATATTTTCAAAATAACTAGTGAAGCAGCCAGCACCTTACATCTTTGCATTGGATTTTTTTTAATTCTACATGGCAAGATCATGACATGAACATTATTTTCCTTCCCTTTACCTATCAATCCGCTTAGAATACCCACCTTTTTCCATCTGTGTGTGTGTGTGTGTGTGTGTGTGTGTGCGTGTGTTTGTGTCAGGGGTTGGGAAAATATTTCAATTGAAAAAAAGGAGATCCTTTACTTCAGACTCAAATAGCCACAAAATACGATCGTACCACCTACTGTACAAGTTTAAACGGTGGTTTTGGCCCCAATTAAATCACCATACTTCCTTTACCTCTGTCTTTTTCTGAGATATATACACACATGCTCCCCATATATATTTTAAACAGGGATAAACTTAGCTGGTTAGGACAGATTTTATTTACCACACAAAGATTAAGAAATTCAATCTCTATAGTTCTCAGAGTGTTTAAATAAAATGCCCCACGGAATACAGGATTAATCAGCAAAGCAATTAGAAGTCAAAGATTGAAAACACAGAGGAGTCTTCCTCTACTGAGAAGGGGAAGAAAAATAAAAAGGCAAGCAAAGAATTTGTCATTCCTCCGAAACACTGATTATATCAGTAAGTAAAAAACTCAATCTTTCAAATAAAAGATTTTGAGTAATGCATTTCTGAACAGAAGAAATACGTCCTTCCACGGCTGATGAAAGGATGGTTGATGCAGCAGGGACAAAGGATTCTCCTGCTGCATTACCTGCCCTCACACACCTTCCTCCTGTAATGCACAATTAAAAACTGTGTGGCTCCACAGTATCAAACAAGGGAAAGATGAGCAAACAAGGAAAAGGCATGTTAACTGACCTTCGCCAGAGCAGCATTATGCACTCAGGGGTGAGCAGGCTGCCCATTTGGGTCTGCCGAGAAACAAGCTGACAGCAGACAACAGCAGCGACTATGTCTTTCTGCTCCCCTACCCACTGGAGGATGGTGGTGCCAAGTGGAAAAGAAGGATGCCGACCTTCAATGTGACAGCCCCATGGTCCTTATAATCTACTTCCATATATAAACTAGAACAAACAAAACCAAAAATCAAATTCTGGAGCATCTTCAGAACTGCCTCAGCATAGCTCTGTTGTCCCTGATGTCCCAAGAATCTGAGGAAGCATTTTGGAGTAGACAGCAGGGAGTGGGTAGAGCAATTACGCATTTTACTAATAGTAGAACATTTTACAAAGGAACATTACCTTCCCACTGTAGTCCCAGGACCAGACACCTCCAAGTAAATGCCAAAACAACTGCCTGCTTCCTTCTTGATGGTCTTCTAGCATACATGATGGTTGCTCCAATCTCAGTTAATCACATTTTATCACTTGAGTTTAGATAAATACAGCTCCCACATATGTGACTCCTTCCCTTCTTGGGAAGTTATTTTGGCTGGCGCTTCTTGCCTTTTATGAAGAAAATAGGCTTTTCCGGGAGTTTGGATGCTGAAGGGAAATTGCTTCTTTTTCAGTTTTGCAAGCAGTATTTCTGCCTAAGGCAGTATGGTTTTTCAATTATGGAAAAAAAAAAAAAAGTACTGAAATTGTTTAATCCTCTTATTTTCACATGCATGAAACTTTGCAGTCTACTGTATTTACTTTACTTTTTAGACCATAACTACCCATTGAAAATAGACTGAATTTCTGCCATAAAGGTACCAACGGGACTCCAGAGGATTAAGCAACAAGCATCCCATATTTCCCATTTATATACACATGCAAAAACTTCACTGCACTCTATTTTCTTACCTCTATGACAACAGTTCTATTTTCCTCACCCCCAATTTGTCTCCTGCCTACCAGCACAAACTGCACTACATGGAAGAACAAACAAATACCTAAATGCCTAATTAAAACTATCAAACATTCCAGTTGGTAGTTGGCATCACTGCTTTTTTTTTTTTTTTTTTTTTTTTTTTTTTTCCTTCATCAGATAACAGATCTTTGGTATAATGTGCTGTGAAGCATAGCAACTAATATTCTCTTAGGATCCGGCATATTTTGAACGTGTCCCAAACACTTAGTAGACATTTTCTCTAGAGATGAAACTTAGTGTCCAATTAACATCTTGAATAGCCTCAGTAACTACAGCAAAGAACACTACAGTGATAATTGTATCCATTGGACTTCTATGATTCAAGCATCTTTATCTGCCTGTGACTCCACAGTGGCCTTCAACTGGGCTTGAAATATAATGATAAAAAAATTAAACAAGAACACTGTTACAGTTAATTCCAATAGTACACAGACTTTCAAAAATATCTTTGATTAAGGCAGGACTGATGATTTTTACTCTATATTAGCACAGAAATCCATTGTTTGGACACGGGAACAATACTCCCCAAATTGTTTAGTCGTTTCAGGCTTTGTCCTTTACAAACTTCTTCAAAACACAAACAGGGTGATCTCCTGTAACAAAGGCAGTATCACTTTATTAACAGCACAAGAAAGCACAGAGATAGGATCACACTCATCTTATTTGCCTTAATAATATTCCCTGCATCACCACCTCTCTGTAGGCATTTATGAGACTCCACGGATTACAGTACAGTCAAGTTAATATCCAGTTTGTGGAGCTGTTTTGCCTAACATTTGGGTAAACACCCACTCCTCAACTCAATCTATTTTGAGTCTTGAAAAAACACTGAGACTTTACTAAGCTCATCTACCTGAAAAATTACTCTCTGAAAAATAAGGAGACCACCTTTGCTTTCAATATATTTTATGATGCCTGTTTAATCAAAGAAGGGACATTTCTGTCACTGTGTGAGAAAAGAGACTATCCGTCTTGTCAAGTGAAGAGGTGGGCATGCTTTCGAACACTACCACTTCGACCAGAAGTTAATAGAAACAAACAACAGCTCAGAGATACGTGCAGAGCTTGAGCCATTCTGCATTGAGCTTATTCCTCACCTTTCAGGCGGTCTGATACTCACAGCTCTTCATATCTTTAAAAGCAAGTAAAAAAACTGCACAGAAGTCTGAAGTGGCCTAATGGGACAAAAAGCTTTTCTTTCCAGCCCTGGCATATTACAAGAATAATGACGTTTCCAAGCCTTTGGGAGCTAAATAAAAACAATAAAAACCCACAAACTGGCACAGGCAACTATATAAATTAACAGATGCACAAAAAACTATATAAACAAAACTAGAAGCAAAATGTTTCCCTTCTCCTATTGTATCTTATTTGTATTTACCTCCAGCAATGCAAGCCTGTAGTTTACAATACAGTCACAGTCTTTTGACTGATGCAGCTTGCAGTAACACAGGCAGGACTGCTGCTCATTAGAATGTGCCAATTTTTTCTGATTTCAGATTACATGTCAACCATCTCTCACATATAAAATCAGACTACAGCTTCATTTATATTTACAGCTGAGAGAAGGTGGTGAACACCAGAGGACACAGCTTGGAACCATAGCCAACACCAAGACCTATCGTGGGGTGAAGCTCCTGTGGGAGCTCTCACCACAGCTCAGGGCCAGACCTCATCAGGTCTGCTTGTGCACCACAGCTGAGCTTTACTGATGGCACACACATGTACAGGGGTTTCCACTGGGAACAGATGGTTCAGCAGTAGTATGCACAGTAACAAATACTTCCCAGTCAGCTAAAATGCAGCAGAACATACGCAAGTCCATTTTGCTACAGTAAAATCAGCCTCTAAATAGAGCTTTCTGACATAAAGCTAGCACAGCAAGGAGGACAAACATCATGAGCAACACTAGCTTGAGGAGAGGAAAGAGACAGATGAATGGATCTGATAATGTGTTAAGTGGAAGGAGAGAAAGTTTGAAAGATCTTACACACACACACCCCCATGTTTTACATGAAGCATTAAGTTTTATGGACTGGTGAGATCCATCAGCATCCCCAGCAATTAAGTATAGTACTTCCAGAACAAAAAGTGTGCAGTTTTTGATTTAGAGTACATACCTGAATCTGCAATTTTGCATTTAACAACATGTATATCTCTGTTACTTTTGAAATAACATAGTATTAATCAGAAAATAATCCCTTCCTTCACATCTCTCAGATGAGACAGTCTGAAAAGTGTACATTTTTGCAGTTCTAACAGTCTTCTTCACCTACACAAAGGTGTACAGCCTAGGTGAAGAGACCTATTATGTCCCTTTTCTGAAGGCTGCTTTACAGTACCTGGAGTTTTCCTTGTCTAGAGATCTTACCGCAGACAAAGAGTTTAGGCAAATATACTCTTTCAAGAATGTATCTTCTGAGGTTGAAGATGACCACTGGCTGCTCCTACTCCCTGGGGGTTTGTTGGTGAAGCCAAGTTGGGAAAGGAGCTTGAGAGCAACCAGGGCTTTGCTCCCTAGTGACTTAGGCACACGCATCCTCTGATGTCACACTTTGTTGGTGTGCCCAGGCTGAGAGACAACACACAGGGGGTGCTGATACTCAGCCCACAGCAGCTTCCCAAATACCAAACATGGGGTTTGGTGCTTTCAAGACTGGGTAAACCAGTTCCACAGGTCAGCATTAAAGAACCATTCTGTAAATGAAGCTGCTGAGGACCGTGAGGTAAACCTTCGACAGCTTCAAAAGCAGTGATGAAAAAGTCAAGTCAAGATGGCACATGGGATACTTCTATTTTAAACTTAGGCCTTTTCCTACATAGTACCCAAGAACAATCTTTTGTGTTTCTTTGTATACAGCTGCTTAGCCATTAACATTTCTTTTCTCCCAACTATCACTAAAAATAATTACAAATACAGCATTAAATATAAATGGCAGGTTCAAATCATCCCATTTTGCAGGGGCAGTTCATTATCTCAAAAAAAGACTACTTCTAGGTAAAGGACTGACAGAATGAACCCTTGACCTCCAAATGGTCCTTAGTACCCAAACTGGACTTATTCCTGCAAGAAACTGGAAGACCAATTTAGAGTAAGCCTGGAAAAGCCAAGTGCTTTTCCTGGTTTTAGTTCCACATCCCTGAGACATGAACAGAGCAACTGCTTCCCCTTATCCCTCCAAACATGGAATTCATACTCTACTCCCTGCTAAGGATAGGTGATTGGTTTACACAGCTCTTCACCTCTGGCCTTCAGCCATAGTAGCTAAGCCAAGTGAAGACAGGATTAGAGCAAACTTTTTCAATATCCAGCTTTATATGATACCCAGGACAAATTCCAATGCAGCAGAAACCAATATTAGCACTGTTTTTAGAAAAGGAAAAATCTGGCTCCCACTCAGCATCTCATTTATTACAAGATCACAGATGTTCTTAACATACATTGGCAAAGCAGAATAAAAATCAGCAAAATGCATATGTATTTGCAACCAGCACTGCACTGAAGAAGGGAACACCATTTTTTATGTTATATCAGTCAAGTCCAGAGAGGTTAACCAATCACAACTTGCAATCACCCTGAACATATTTGGTTGCCTTAGGCAACTGTCTTATTTTGCCTCAGCAGAAGAGAACCCAGGTATTGAATCAGATAAACTGCAATTTTTGGTCAATAAAAGCCCATATATCAGGCTTTTATCCTCACATCAAATCAAGAAACAACTATGCTGACCAAAGACTCAGGGTTCAGCTCAAGCAATAAGCCCTTGCACAGCTAGTCTTGCAAACCTGACTCATCAGCTGAGCTGAGCCTTGACCACCCTCCGGGCATCTATACCATCCTCTGCAACAGGGTTGACTGCTCCTGCCAACTCTCCACAACCCACCTCCAGCCCTCTGTCTGCTTGCTTGCAGCCAAACCAACTTCCTCCAAATGACCAGCCAACACGGCCAAGCTGCAGAGACAACACTATCCTGATGACTGTTACAAAAGAGTTAATCTGGTGGACAGCACAGACAAGCAGCTCAAAGGCGGCTATCTTAAAACTACATTAGCCAGATAAGTCAGTTTTTCTGGGGTAGATACCCGAAAGCTTTTCCCTCACTCAAAGCACAAAGCAGCACAATGCTAGAACAATGTTAGGTCGGGTTCAGAAACCTGCTCCTGTTCCCAATTCCCTCATACATTGGCTGTGAGGTTTTGAGAAAGTGGCTTCCACTAAGTACAAATTTCCAATTTATAATCTGGGCAAAAAATGGGGAAAAACTGTATCAGTAGGCCCTAGATAATTCAGCCACAAGAAGAGTCTCAATCTCAGTCCCAGTGAGTACTCCTAAGACTTTTAAGTAAAAGTGTCAGCAGACCAAATACAAAAGTCTCCTTTTCATGGCCTAGGGAAAAAAAAAAAAAAAAAAATCACACTAGGATAATGTAACAGTTTGCCGTTTTGTTGTCTTTTTGGACAGTAATGTTTGTAAGTACCACAGGAAGAAGGAATTGAGGACAAAGTGGTTTAGAACAGTTGTTCCTCCTTGAAGTTCTGCTATAATGTGGTTTCAGGAGATGAAACTACAACTTCCAGGTATTGTCTCAACAGCTACTTCTCTACAGCTGCACACAGTAGCAGAAAGCACCTGTGTTGTTCTGGGGAGATCTCAGGATGTGAGGTGGTGAACTTGGCTATTAATAATGTTAACTCAAGCATCTGATCAAAGATTCCAAGAGCAGAGAGAGGCACGATGAAAGAGAAACTGAAAATGATACAAAAGAAAAGGATGCTCCAGATTTAGGTTGGGGTTTTTTTGGTTTGTTGTTTTTTTGGGGGTTTTTTTTTGGGTTTTTTTTAACTGAAACTTAAGGCTCAGGTTTGTGGCACCCTTCTCCAGAACACTATCCATCTCCCACTTTAGAGTCCACAAAAAATAGAGCGCATGCTCATACCTCGGCTGCTCTGGTTCAGCTCAGCATAGATGGCTCATGAAGGTAAATTTACACTAAGATGTTTAAGCATATATCAAAGCAGCAAAGGCACAGGAGCTCTTTCCAGTTCGCCAGCAGTGCTTTGGAGCTTTGTTCAAGTCAACAGCTTTGTCCTAGCTTTGCAGGCAGGTTTTACAGCTTGCACTAAGCTGCAGGCTGCCCTGACCACAAAGAATTTACCTGGTTAGCTTTCTAGCAGCTGCACTCTGCATGTGACCTACATGTACCTTGATGTGGTTTCTGCACTCAGCAAAACACAAGTTGAGGGTCTGAACTCTGCAGCAGTGCAGGGCAGACACCCGACATGGTTATAATGAGAGCTGTCTTGCACTGTACAAGATTTCTTGTGTGCAACTTTGATATTCATCAACTCTCAAGATATTTCAAAACTCTTCAATACCCATAGGAGAAAGCAAGTTTGAGAGAGAAGATACTGAAGTGGTTAGAGTGTCTTTTTAGCTTCCTGGTCTTCACTTTAAGCAGAAGCTTCTTTCAGAGGGTACTTTTCAATTTTTAGAAGAGGTGATCGAGGAGAGGCAACATGGCAAGTGGCTCTGACATTTTGCAAGCTAAGGCATTTGAGCAATTCCTCAGAGTAAACCTGCATCTGTTTTCTGTGGCCTTTTATCAACCAGAGCCCAAGCAGTAGTCTCCCCCTAAAAGGCCATACTGATGCTTACAAAAAAGTACCATGGAAAGCCCAGATTTGAAAGATATGTGACATTTCCAGCATCTGATATGCACTAAGTATTAGACCAATAACTAGTTCCTATCCAGTCACTATTTCTACAAAACAAGTAGTAGCTGTCAAGCTTAGTTTGAAACCCACTGGCTATTTTCAATCAAGTTATTTGTACACCTCCTTGATGTACACAGAGCATTCACACAGAATTTTGTAGAGAAGTCAGTAAACAATCAGAACAATGAGAAAGATTAAATAAAAGAGTAGCTAGTGCAGATGAGACTATGGAGCTCAACTGGAATTGCAAGTTGCTTTCTTTGTGGTGAATTTTGGGGTTTAAGAACTAGGGGAAACAACATTGTTTTACCCAGTAGTTAACTACAAAATGAAGAATCATATAAAGCTGCACTGTAACTCCAGTGCAGCATAGTAGAGATAATGCCCAAAACACCAGTTTTGATGCTTTGCTTTCAGTTTCCTTTGAAATTTTAAAGAAGTTTTAATTAGAAATCTGATGTCCACACACACCTAGACACAATCAGTACAACAGATTCAGCATGACGCAATCGGTCTAAACTCCTGGTACTCATTTGCACTCCTCCTTGTTGAAGGCATACTCCTTAAACAAGTACAGACTCTATCTTGTACCTCATTAAAAAAAGTAGAAATATCGCCCAACTGAAAATAAATTTGTATAACTCATTAAAGAAAAGCCATCTCAGAGTTTCCCTTTTTTCCACACTATCAGCTTTAAAAAAATACTCTTAACAGTATCATAGAAGATCCTCCTCCTCTTTTCAAAACTAACACTGCTCATAGCAGGAAGAGCAGGTTACTTAATATAAACACTCAAATTCAGCTCTGCAGTAACACAGTTGTTTTTTCATATGATGATCACAAAGAAAACAGCTATAAACATATTAAGTTGAATTTAATATATTCAATCTTTAGGTACATCTACCACACTGTTTTACATTCTATGCTATTAAAATGTAGTATGTGATGACAAACATCGTGCATTTAATGTGCCTTGTAAGCATTTGAAGTCCAGAATGGGAGATGTGCTAGGTGAGATTCTCAATAGAAACTTAAATTAAAAGAGCATAAGGACATGGAAGGAAATGACTTCACCTCCTGCCATGAGATGACAGGCCAGTGTCTAGTGAAAGAAACGGGGATGGGAAAGTCAGGACATTCCTCATATTTTATGCAGGGAGGGGAAAGTAACTCAGAACAGCCGTTCTGAGTGACTCTATCAAGTGCCTTCAGAAGGATGTATTACCTGCAAGAAGGACACATGATACAGAAGGAGATGTAGCTTTAGGTACTCCAGGACATGTCAGTCCAGCTTCAGGGCTCATTAGCCACCATCACAAGCTAGTTCAGAAGTTAAGATGCTGAAAGAGCTAAGAAAAAAATCTTATGGTTAAAAAAACCCCAAACCTAAACGAAAAAAGTAACCTATGTTGAAGCGTAATCCTAAAAACACATTTTGACGTTATCTTTTTATAACTTTGAAAACAAACTTCTCCTGTAGGGAATCAAACATATTTTTAACCCTAAACCTTTACCTAAAACCAGTATGACCTCAGAACATCTGGTATACAACAAGGCATCCCACCACCAAGCACATGAATGATACCTTGAGCTCAAGGGTTCTCAGAGGATAACTGTGTGCTCTTGTACTGAACTGTATGGATCAAGCAGGGATTGCATGGGTCACTGCAGCAATCTGGGTGGAGAGGGGTTTATGTGACAAGCCTCAGGCAGGCCACCTCCTTGGTACTCAGCAGTTTACTATAAGCATGTCTAAACCTCGAGAATCCTCAAGGAATTCTGCAGTCAACATGAAGCTGGCATATGAGTCATCAAAACACAGGGCAAGAGTAAGCTTATAAATTCAGCGACAGCCTGCTTTGAACTGACACAGATGCCTTTTTTCCTTTGGTGACTATAGCAAGTTGTACTGTATTTTTGACCAAGATCTACATCAGTTTTATCATGAATAGCTTTATGTTTCCAAAGGGTTGCTGCCCTAGTCCAGAAATGGACAGTTACGAACAAATTAAAAGGGAAACGGGAAAATTTCTGTTTTGAGGTAACATTTGGATTGTAGCAAAAAATCAACCCAGGGCCTACTCAGAATGTACACTGATATACTCATGAGACAGATGCAGACATGTCTTTCTTTAGTCATATTTAATCTTATTTGAATTTGCTTGCTGAGGGGAATGGCACAGAAGTCACAACAGCAAGAACACTCAAGGGAAGACTTCCCACCCCAGTCCAAGAAGGTTTTTTACTGGTGATTTGGATCAATGTCTGTCTGCAGCACTGAGTTCCTCTCTGGTATACAGAAACTTTTCTTCTCCGTAACAGCTATAACATTTTCTAGAAGTTAACAGGTGATAGTATCAAATGTTCAAGTACTTTGCGTAGACTGGTTGAACATAGTGTACTGTTTAATCTGTCAGAAGAGGAAAATATCCAAATTCTTCTGTTCTTCGGGTCCTTATCACATGTCTGGCAAAGAGCAAGCACATTAACACTAAACACACTCACTGCATGTCAGCAGTGGTTGTTTAGTGACAACAGATTCACATCCCAGCTCCTTAGGAGATACCTCCTCTCCCCAAGAAGATTACCTCACTGATAGACAAAACCTTCCTCTGATGCTTGTACCTTCATGTGGTGGAAGGCTGGTCCCAATGACCTTGAAAGCTACTTTCATCTGGAATTATAAAACATGGAGTTAGAGTAATACATGTTGGATAAGGGGCAAAGATCAAAAAAGAAGAAATTCACTGGTCATCAAAAATAGGAGGGGGAGAGTTGACCATCTGACATTCCACAAAGAAACACAAAACCAATTAAAAGCAATAGGGTCATCATTAAAACAAGTCCCAGAACAAAGATAAAAGCAGTTTTCAAGTTTTTTGCAGTATGTGTGGGAAGAACCTAGGCTAATATCCAGTGCCAAGTAAAAGCACTGAGACAACAAAAAAACCCCAAAGTTCCTGACTGCCACAAATTCCCATGGAGCTACTGCCATAAAGATGTGATTTAATTCTTATCAAAGGCCTGGTCTAGAGATCCCCCCCAAGCAACACCAAGGAACATGAAAGAGCTGTTCATGTCCCATTAATTAGACACAAACAAGAAAGTTATTCAGGGAAGGCAAAAGAAACCCAAGGAAGAAGAATGGATAAAATCTGGGTTTTTTTAGAGAATCTCATTCTAATTCCTCTACACTGATGACTTTCTTCAGTTCTGACTGAAAAACCTTTTATCCAAGTAAGTGTACAATCTTGCTTTCAATCTTCCCTATTTCTTGGCCTCACTGCTGCATTCAACAGAAATTCTTACACAAATTATGCTATAGTAACGTACATAAAATCTTTGCAGGAATGACATTTAAAAGTGGGATGTAATCATAAAGCAATATATGTTTCTTTTAAACCAAGTTTTTGTTCGGACAGTAGCAGAACTTGCCCTAACACTTCAACCACCTATATCTGAAATCTGTCCTGTAAAAATGGGATGCTTCAAATCATTAAAACACTGCATATTGCAGAATATAACCTAGAAGTATTTTCACTCGCCAGCTGAGAAGCATTTGCTATTTATACTGCACTATAATTCTGATGCATACTCTCCATCTTAAAAACACATAAATATATCTGGTACTGGAATAAAAGGGAAAAAAAATTTTAGCATTCAAACTCATCTAATAATACCAATGAGATCACATTAAAACAAACAATGCCCTGCCAGACAGATAAGGGAAACTATTAGCACTGTTAGATCAAGTCATAATGGATTCATTTAATAAGAAGTTGAAGACCCCAGGACTTTCAAAGGCAATACATAACCATCCACATACCAAATGTTCAGAACAGCACCCTCCCAGGCAAGAATTCACAGCACTGAACTGACAGTATTGAAGCATGCAGTTATCCTGGACGCTGCACTGGCTTTTTCCTCATCTTCAGGAAACGAGGCAAAACTATCACCATGATCATAACGCAGGAAAGGCTTATTTTAATAATCACAATTCTTTTCTACCATGAGCCCTTGGGAACTCACTGAAACTATGCCCAAATCCAGAAGGGCACCAGTTTAATTTACAAGTATTCCTTCACCTTCCTCCAACATCACCTAGTTAACTCAAATGAAGCAAACACAGATGGGGCTGGAGAGAAACAGAGACATCAAGTTCCACAAAACCACCTGACTGGTAAGAGTGATTACAGCAACCGTCTTTCACCACATCCCACATCAAACTCAGCCTGGCGGGACTGGCAGCAGATGCCTGTGGAGGAGGAGCATGAGAAACAGCATGGATGGATATGCTTTCCTGAATTTCTAACTTTTTAAGTCCAAATTTTAGGATTTTGGATTGCATCACCTCTTGCCTCTCCTCTCCATTGGAAACTGTTTTAAAATAAAACGTACTAAATTTGGAAGTTGCAGTGTTACACGGCAGAGTCAGATCAGTAGAGGGCCAATCCTGTCAACAGTGGGATGACAGCCTCCCTGAAGAAACCCAGAAAAGCCATCTCCACTTCCAGGGTGAGAAAACAGCCATTCACAGAGGGTGTGGATGAGACATACCTGAGCAGATTTATCATGAGTCACAACACAACTTTGGCATTTCAAGAGTACAGCGTAGCTCCAAAATGTATAAAATGTGTAAAACAGAATAAATCAAATTACTGTGAATTTAAAAATAAGTGGTAGTTATCAGATGACACTGTTGTAAGTAGTATACTTACACTTAAAAACAGTAAGCAAATTGCATCAATATTCAATGCTCCCAGAATGCAGGGTCTGCTCCTACAACATGTAGCAAAAATAATTTGACAAGCTTGCATGAAATCCAGTGTAAGACAACATATAATGCTTATCCTGTCAGCAAAAAGGCTTTTTCACTGTAAAAGTGTTCAAGAGAGACAAGCAAATACAGTCCTACTGACACTCCACTCTGTCCTGAAGATTACAAATACACATTACCTGAGACATGCAAGAAAACCTTGTCTTAAGGTAAAAAGGGAAGTCCATTCCTCAATTTTCTGTCCCTCAATTTTTAGTTTATTGGTTTTTTTTTTCAGGGGGTGAAGCATGTTTAAAGCCCACCGCTTTAAGACACAAAGAAGAGCAGAGTAATAAGCAAATGGCTTTGCAAAATTATCTCAGAGGGACCGACTATGAAGCAAGAAGATTGAGTTCAAAAGATGGAGAGTTTACCTATTAATTGTCTGTCATAGTAAAAAACTGAAATAAATAAATTCTTCTTTTGGAAGTTATTTTTAATACCTTTAGATTGGGTTTTTATTTTAAACATTCAGTATAAACCTATGCTAAATTAAGGAGATGCAAATGCAAGCTTTCCACACCTTAAACAGTAAGAAGTCTCCACACCTGTTTACAACACTTCAGGAAATGAAGGAACCTGCTCTCACCACCTTCTCTAAATAATTACTTTAAAAAAAAAATCCAGATAGCATCACATATTGACAATGAATTGTTAAAATCCTATGATAGGTTAATCTTTTTGCACCAAACAGGTTAGTATTATGAGGGAGAAAACAAAAATCAAGCCATGCGTGTCCTCCCTGCGAAATAACCCGGCATTTCATTTCAAAACAAACTTCTAACCCAGGGATTGCAAGTAACAAGTGAACTCATATTTTGCTACCAAAAAACCCCCAACATTTCTCAAAGTAAATGACTCATCTCTGTTCACACTTTCATGATACAGCACTTTTTAAGCAACTTGTCTTTTCTTTTTTAAACCTGAGGAGGGTACAACTTCGAAGTGAGAACTCATCTATCTGGTCAACAGCCAGCTGAATACGAGCCAGCAGTGAGCCCAGGTGGCCAAGAAGGCCAATCACATCCTGGCTAGTATTGGAAATCATATGGCCAGGAGGACTAGGGAAGTGATTGTCCCTCTGTACTCAGCACTGGTGAGGCCACACCTCAAATACTGCGTGCAGTTTTGGGCCCCTCACTATAAGAAAGACATTGAGGCGCTGGAGCGTGTCCAAAGAAGGGCAACAAAGCTGGTGCAGGGTGTAGAACATAAAAGCCTTATGAGGAGCAGCTGAAGGAACTGAGGTTGTTTACCCTGGAGAGAGACTCAGGGGAGACCTTATTGGTCTGTACAACCCTCTGAAAGGAGGGTGTCATCCTCCCAAGTAAAAAGCAATAGGTTGAGAGCAAATGGCCTCACATTGCACATGGGGAAGTTTAGATTGGATATTAGGAAAAATTTCTTCACTGGAAGGGTTATTAAGCATTGGAACAGGCTGCCCTGGGAGGTGGTTGACTCACATCCCTGGAGATATTTAAAAGACATATAGATGTGGTGCTCATGGACATGGTTTAATGGGACTTGGCAGTGTTAGATTTATGGTTGGACTCAATGATCGTAAAGGTCTTTTCCAACCTAACTGATTCAATGATTCTATAGCGCCAGTGATGACGGAGACCTATACACCCACTCAGACTGCAAATGCAGAAAATTTAAGTGGACTTTACAACTCTGTAGGATTATAGTCCTAAAAATTAAACAGTAATCTAAATCTTCAAGCTTTTCACAGGAGTCACTTGTGATGACTTTTGGAAAGTCATGAACTACTTTATGAGCATACTTAGTGATTCAATGGGTTCTTATTTTTGCTTTGTCTTAACTGCAGAAAGTTGTCCAATTATAACAGTTTCATTTAAAAGATTGAAAGTTATTGAAGTTTATGAGATTATTAATGTGTTCTGCTTTTTAATCACCCAAATGTATTCCATCTCATAATTTGAATTTTTCTCCTCTCTTTATATTCAAGGAGTAAAGAAAATTCAAGACAAAGGCTCCTGACTTTAAATCTAGATTTGTTAAAACTGTAACAAGAAAAATACTAACAATTACAGAAGTTTTACACAGAGGTGAGAAACTTCATCTAAAGCTAGACAAGCACAAAAATTCAAACCATTGTTTGCTGGTACTAAGTAACCATGTGAGAAATTAGGAACGAATATAATTCAACCAGAACTGAATACTGGATTATGCAACACATGTTACTGCTTGATTAATAGTTTAAGGATATCAATGAACATAAAAAATTCAGTAAAGAATGACATACCCTGGCTATTCAACTCCACTGCTCACGTCCATGCATCGTTTATCCTTGCAGCTAACTGTCCCTTCTTCTTACTGTCCCATACTACTGGGAATTTGCATTTCATAGTTCCAGGGTCAATTGTGGACAAACACTAGAGGGCTAGAAAGCAACATGAGGTTATACCACCAAAGCCTTGCCTAATAGGACAGCTATCTCACAAAGTGATCAGGCTAAACAGCTTAGTAAAAAACTAAAATATTTTTTTTCCTGAAAACTTACAGCTTTACAAAGCTTTGAAGTGTAGTCTCCTCATTTCACCACTCTTGCGTTGTAATTAGTATGACATAAAGCTTTTTCCAATCTGTGAACACATACCTGATGATAAAGGTGTCCCAGGTTTATGCAGTGTGAAAATAAAACACACACCTCCTAACAGCAATTTTTAAAAGTCAAACATCAGGAAACAAGTTCTAAAAAGAACCCCAGAAGAGTCATTGTAGTGGGTGACTCCATTCTGAGGGGTGTCGAAAGCCCCATATGCAGACCTGACCCGCTTCATAGGGAAGTCTGCTGCCTCCCTGGGGCCCCTGTGAAGGATCTCACAGCAAAACTCCACACCCTAGTGAGACTCAAGGACTACTACCCTCTCTTGGTTTTCCAGGTAGGTAGAGATGACATTACCAGAAGTCCTAAATCAATGAAGGGAGATTTCAGTGCCTTAGGGAAACTGGTTAAGGGTTCAGGGGCACAAACTGTGTTCTCCTCCATCCCTTCAGCTGCAGGAATGGATGAAAAAGATTACAGGAGAACTCAGCAGATGAACTTGTGGCTCCAAGACTGGTGTTACCATCATGGCTTTAGATTTTTCAATCATGGGTTGGTATACGGGACACCAGACCCTTTGGCATCAGATGGAATGCACCTGTCCCAGAGGGGGAAAAGGATCTCGGGGCAGGAGTTAGCTGTGCTCATTGAGAGAGCTTTAAACTAGATGTGAAGGGGGAAGGGGGCAAAACATCGGCCCATCTGAACTGCATCTATACCGATGCACACAGCATGGGGAAAAAACAGGAGGAGCTTGAAGCCGTGATTAAACAGGAAAATTACGATGTAGTGACTATCGCAGAAACATGGTAGGATGTTTCCCATGACTGGAGTGTGCCAAGTGGTGGCTACAAGCTCTTTAGGAGGGACAGACAAGGTAAGAGAGGTGGTGGGGTGGCTCTGTATGTTAGGGACTGTTATGATTGCTTTGATCACAAGTGTAGTGAAGAGAGGGTGGAGTGTCTTTGTGTTAGAATCAGGGGGAAGGCCAACAGGGCAGATGTTGTAGTAGGAGTCTACTATAGGCCACCCACCCAGGACAGAGAGGTGGATGAAATATTCTACAGGCACTTAGGAGAAATCTCACAATCGCTTACCCTTGTTCTTGTGGGAGACTTTAACTTCCCAGACATCTGCTGGAAATACAACACAGCAGAGCAGGACCAGTCCCGGAGATTCCTGGAATGTGTGGGAGATAACTTCCTGACAGAGCTGGTGAGTGAACCGACCAGAGAAGGTGCCCTACTGGATCTCCTCTTTGTCAACAGAGAAGGACTGGTGGATGTTGTGGTGGTTGGAGGTTGACTAGGGCACAGCGATCATGAAATAATAGAGTTCTCTGTTCTTAGAGAGGCCAGGAGAGGGGGCAGCAGAACTGACATCCAAGACTCCAAAGGACTGACTTTGTCTTGTTTGGACATCTGCTAACAGGATCCCTTGGGAGATGATCCTGAAGGGTATAGGGGTCCAGGAAGGCTGGACACTATTTAAGAAGGAAGTGTTAATGGCTCAGGAGCAGGCACTCCCCAGGTGCTGTAAGAGAAGCCGGAGGCAGAGAAGACCACCCTGGCTGAACAGGGAGCCTTGGCTGCAACTCAGGGAGAAAAGGAGAGTTTAAAGCCTTTGGAAGAAGGGGGTAGCCACTCACAATGATTACAAAGATGCTGTGAGGCTATGCAGGGCAGAAATCTGGAGGTCTAAAGCCCATCTGGAAATTAATCTGGCTTCAGCAATCAAGGAAAAGAAGTGTTTCTGTAAGTATGTCAGTAGCAAAAGAAAGACCAGGGAGAGCCTCCATCCCCTGCTAGACACAGAAGGAGACATGGTAACAAGTGATGAGGAGAAGGCTGAGGTGCTTAATGCCTTCTTTGCCTCAGTCTTTAATAACAAGACTAGTTGTACTGAGGGAATCCAGCCTCCTCAGCCAGGAGACAGAGACTGGGAGAACGAACCCTCCGCATTCCAGGACGAGATAGTCAGTGACATTTAGTCAGCATTTAGGCTATTAAAAATTAATGATCAAAGGCCTTTTAACTCTTATACTCAACTATCGAGGTCCTCTATGAAGGATTTCAATAATTTGAGTAGAATTGATGGAAGCTGCCCACACAGCCTCTCTTGCAAACTGTTACAAATGCCCACTCCCTTCCACATGATGCAGAAGTAATGCTTTCATCTGTTACTCTCCGAGCTCAGACAGAGAAGCACCCAGATCTCTATACCTGCTTGCAGATATATTCTTGTTATTGAAGAAAAAAGCCTCTTCTCTCCTAACCCCCCAACACACATAGACACTCTGCACACTTACATGTAAATGCTTCAGTAACAAGCCATGAATAAGAACTTGAACAAGGAACTTTATCTTTCATATTATTCAGATAATGAAGTTAGGCAAGATGTTTTAAGAAATAAATTATAGATGATAACCATAAATACCCAACAGACACATTCACAGGCTCAAAGCGGATCACTATAGAGATACTGTACAGCAGGAGAAAAAAAATAAAAAGAATCAGTGTACACCCCCTCCATACCTGTTCCCCAAACCAAATAATACACACAACTATCTCAATCAAAAAAACATCGGTGGATCATTTCTCCCCCTCCATGTTTCTGTCCCTCCCAGCAACATCCACACAGTAGCTACAAGTAGTAAAGCAAAAAATTTTCAGGACTGTTTCCACCTGTAAGGACAGCAGGCAAAAAGAGAGGTAAGAATAAAGCGGTAAGTAAATCAAATTTATTTACAGCAGCATTCCTTCTTTCCTTCCAAGCTATGAACTTCAGTGCTGGGTTTTAGGACCCATTCTGTATCTGCTGGGGAAGAAGAAGAAAGCGGCTGCGAACTCCCTGTGCCAGTCACGAGCTGTGCCTGGTGCACCACTGCCCTGGCACTGCCCCTCTATCCCATGCACAGGCCTGGGTGCAATGCAAGTGCAGAACTGCCAGAAGCTTCCTTCACTGTGATTACTTCTTCCTGTTGGAATACATTCCCACTTCGAAAGTGTAAAATTGGTTGAAAAAATGCCCTTTGTAAATATAGCAACTTCAGTACAACAATTCTTGCCTGGGACATGGGAGTACACTGGAGCAGCCAGCAGCTGACACCCAAGCACTTCACCTGTTGCTATCATCATTCCAGTAGAGGCACACAGCAAGAACTGACTCCTAGTGTAAAAATACCAAATCCTACAGATCCTCAGCTGCAGATGGGCATGACCAGTGAGGTAGATGACAGCATCAGCCATGTAAAAATGGATACATGGAACTTACTCTTTCAAGTTTTGGCTACACAGAGTTCATCTGTCTGTCCTCTCCATGCCCAGCCAAACAGCTGAAACAACTTTTTTTACTCACTCACTGGAGATGCCCTGTCACAAGACATTAGTTCTACCAAATGGGCCCTAAATACAGGCTCAGGAAGACACGTCTCAAGGGCTGACATGATTTGGACCTGTCATTAAGCCTCCTAACACCCTCTGAATTTCACTTCAGCTCAGGAAGCCCACAGCTGGCTATACAAAGAAGTTCATCCCAAACCGGAGGCAACCTTCATACTTTGCATGGAATGGCTTCTGCACTGGGGTAGAGCTACTCTGGAGGACATCTGCAAAGTGCCAACTGAAAATGAATACTGGGGGAAGAAGATTTTTGTTTTGTCTCTCTCCTCCCTCCCCCCTCCCCAAGCTGTCTCTGTTCCAAAAACAATGGTGTTAGGCTGGAAAAAGAATTGCTCATCTTCAAAGCTAAATTAATCTCATTGCTAGTTACCAACATAAAGCTGACAGCAACAATTAGAGACTACCAGATGCCAGTCAGTCAAGAAAAGCACTAACAATCAAACAAGAAACAGCAGCAAAATTCAGATTACTGCAGAAATGCAGGCCAATGACCCCAGGTACAGGTGGCCCATGTTTTGGCCTGACTGGTCCCAGCTTATCATATTACCCCAGAGACTCTTCAAACAAGGCTTTCCAGTTCCTCTGATGGGTCCTTCAGCATGCAGTTAAACAGGTTCAATCCAGGTAAAGACAGGAGATAAGTGAAGAACTCATTCGTATTAAAAACAACACTGAACTGCCATTGCCAACCCATAAAAACACTACTGTTGGCAGTTGTGCAGCTTAAAACAAGTCTCTACCTTTGTCCCATTTTTTTTTTTTTTTAGCCTGGTACCTGCCTATTAGCACCGAAGTGCTGTGGTAGTACAAGACAGTCATGTGCAGGGTAAATCCTGCAAGTAACTTTGGCAGGGTCAGTGACAGTCACAACTGGAACTTACAGCCAATTTTTTAGAGAGATCAGTTTCTAGACTTCACAACAAATGAGACAAGGGGAATGTTGTTAGTGAAGTCAGATAGGTGGCAGGGATGCAACATACTAGAATTAAAGAAAACAAAATATTTAATACTCAGGCCAAGTACACAATACAAGAACTGGGTTACAGCATATGTACTCAGCCAGCCAACTAGGAGAAAAAGTTCATCATATAAAGTTTCCTTTTATCTTCTTTTTTTTAAAAAATGGCCTTTAAAAAGTACTGACATACACTAGTTCATAGCACTTCCATTTTTGTTTTCTTAAATGAACTAGTGAATCTCAGTTAGGGCAACAGTTTCCTCCCTAGGAAATGTTATTATTTCTGAAATAACCAATCATGGTACAATAGTCCCTTCAAAGCATGGAAAAGAAAGAGCTATAGCCACAGTCCTACTGCCAGTACTAATGGTTGCTAGCACACAAATTCCAGATTAAAAAAATCATCTTTCTAATAATTTCAGAAACCCCAGACTAAGATTTCTATAATCAGCATCAAACACTAATTGAGTAGGGAGGTCAACAGTCTCAAATACTGCTATTAAGCTCGTTCTCTGGCATAAGGGAAAAAGTCATACATAGCCTAGAGATCTGAAGAAGCAGCATAATTAATCATTATTATCAAGTCCTGGGCAAAAGATCAAACATTACACTACCAAGAAGGATATAATCTGAGCCTCTTGAATATCACAAATGCAGCCCAGGATAGCGCAGCACAGCTGTGACTTCCTACACTGGCAGGGAGCACACAAGGAGTCAGGCTGCAACCGCTGGGTGCTTATTACTGCGGGGCAAGGAGGGATGGAGCAGCGTAAAAGAAAAAGTGTTGATTAGATAAAGTAATATCTATTCACAAAGGGCTATTGGAACAGATGTTTCCCACACCTTTAAAAAACTTTCAGAAGTACAAAGATAAAGATGCACCTGCTTTGAAGTAATGTCCTTTTCTGTGATGCACTCAAATTCTCTGCACGAGAGCTGGATCAGAAACTCTTTAACTATGAAGGTGCCAAGTTTGTAAAGGAAATAACCTTACAAAAATAGAAAGCAAGAACTAGGACTTTTTGTTAAATACAAGCGCTCTGGAAAACAAGCAAACTTCCAGTTATAATGGCATTGCCATCTGCGATCACGACACTCACAACATCGCCTCAAATCACAACAGGAGCTTTAGAAGAGAAAGGATTTGGCTCATTCGCCTGCTTTTCCAAAAGACAATGGGCAGGTGAAACAACGCAATTAACCCCAGGCTCCTCTCTGCACCTGCCTTTTTTGACCACAGAAGGGTCTGCACTGAAGCAAGTACACAGGAAGAAGAGTAGCCCTGATGTGACAATAGCTTTAGCTGGCACAACACAAAGGGGGTCAGGGCGATTCATCCTTGACAGAGAAAGCAGCGCTTTACTTTTTTGTTAATCCTATAACATGCCAAAATATAACATAAGGCTTTATTAAGTTCACTGGTTGGAACATAAATGTATGTAGAGGTGACAGCCACCTGAAGTATTCGAGACACTCCATCCATGCAAGGAAGACAGAGAATGATGGCTGAAAAGGGGGTGCACACCTTCAGAGTGAGAAGGGAAGAAAAGGCCCTGTCAGGTTCAGTGAAAAAAAAAAAGTTTAAATTAACAAAATAATTTTTCAAATATATTAAAAAAAAAATCACCTCTACTGACCTCCACACAGTCATTTTTGTTTCTTTGGGTTTTAATTTATAAAGGTCTACATAATTCAGGGCAAGACATTTGCCTTGTTCCAGGTGCTAAGCAGCACCCTCACATACGCCCCCCCCCAAAATGCCAAGGAAGCACCATTCCCCTCCCCACCAGGACTCCAGGCCAACAGTTAAATGCTTTTGACCAAAGACATTTTCTCTATATGCTGGAACTGATGCTGAAGCCCACTCACGCTAGTGAGCCACATGCTATGTGATCAGAGTAAGGGAAATCAAACTTAAAAAACCTCAGCCAACTTCTAATAAAGTCTCCCCTTGAATTCAACTTTTGTTGCTAATGATAAAACTCTAATTCAGAGCTTGTCTATTCTAGGAAGAACAAGATGGGAGCTAGTGATGTAACTACAGTAACTACAGCTGACTACCAAGCCGATGGACCACATACAAACTCCCCAAAAAGAGGAAACAATCTTTGACAAGACTTACTTTTTTAAAAATTTCTGTGTATGAGGCAATACATTATTGTCCAGAACAGTAGTCTCCATCCTGACTGTACATTCCATCAGTATAAAAGATTTTTAATCATGCACCCACAATATACACACACACACACACTTGTACGCAATTTAGTTCTAGTATTTTCGTTCCTGCACCTCAAGGGATTATTTTGTACACCCCATTTTGGAGATCACTGGTCTAGTAGATGGAACTTTACAAAAAGCCATTTATTCAAGAGGTTTCAAAAGACATCCCATACTAAGATGAAGACATATCTAACAAGACACGTCTTTTTTAGAAACCAGTTTTCTCCACAGCTTCTGCATAGAAACACTGATCCTACAAAAAGTTTTTCCAGGACTCGCCAACAGGCAAAGACAACGTCCCAGAAACCACCAGAACTAGAGAATAGATATCTCTCCTCTGCGATGCTACCTAATCCTGGGTTTTGACTACCAGCAATGCTGCACTCTCAAACTGAAATTTTGGACCAAAGTTTTTCCAGCAAAGGGACAGTACCCATAAGCTAGCCGCTGGTCTCTAGCCAAAAAAAACCCAACAAACAAAACCAGAACACAGAGTCCATGTCTGGAGTGCTTTATCACTGTATTTGTGGTTTTTAAACAAAACCTCACTTAGCTCCTTTACAGATGATGATTCTCTTTTCGAATTGCATGTTCCTTTCACCTAGGATTTCACTAGCTACAGCTGTACTACACAATTTCTCACTGAACTATATAATTAGGTTACATTTTTAGCTGACTACATACATTGACCTTCAGATGCAACAACTGCATGTGCAAACTGACATTCTGGACACAACACTGCTAGAATTGGCCATATCCTGCTTCCATTGAAACAAATAACAACGCTTCCTTTTACTCAACAACTGAAAAACACTTCTTATAGAAGAAAGCACAGAAACCCTAGTCATGGAACAACAAACTAACAATACTAGTTAAATACATCTAAGGAAAGAGAAGCAAATTCAGTGAAAACTGCTGGTGAACAGCAAATGACAACCCTGGAACAAGTGCCTGACTACTCCAGAGAACTGTGTCTGTGTGGTTAATACAAAGAGGAGTTACAAGCCCTGCAAGTCATCATACAGACCCAAGTGCAGGGTTCATCTAAGATTTTGATGTCTTTATCAGTGTTTACAATTCATTTTCATAACTAGTTTGCTTCATGAGAATAAAAGGTTATTATAATTCCTTGTTTTAGACTTATCCCTACTTCAAATCAATAGCATTTCAAAGACATAATGATGCCTTTCAAATTCTTCAGTTGGAGAACAGACAGAAGTGACCCTTTTGGAGAAACTGAACTCTCAGATAGATTTAGTCTTGACTCAAGTTTAAACAAGTATTTTTTTCTTTTGAATAGTTATTAACAGATATTTGCAAGACAAGTCCTCTCATAAGAACCTCCCCATAATAAACAGTCCCCACCTCAAATGTTTCTTCCTGTGGTGTGCTGTAGGTCTATTCCTGATTCTACAGACCAGCTGATCTTCTAAGTTCTAGTAACAGTCAGAAGTGTTCCGGTCATTTCACTGAAGCCTTTGTTACACTTACACAAGAAACATTTCATTCACAGCTTGGTGAAGGTTTCTCCGTGGCCTGTATTCTTCTTAACAAGAATTTGGAAAGTTTATTCTCAGTATCTTGAATTGAGTAAAGATATCTACCTGTTCTTAAACACTTTCTAAAACCAGATTGAGATCAAGGGATTAAGTGTATCACCTAAATCTGAAATTCCTGTCCCAGGTCTCTGCAATATTGAAGTGATAAATCTTGGGTTCTGGACTTCTAAAGTATGAAAGATATCTCCCCCCTACCCCACTTCATGAGACCAGCACAGACTTTTGAGTCCCTCCACTTCATTTGTCCATATATTCACCACTACTCCAGTCATCTAGGCATGGTATTACAGCAGTTGTTTTGACCTCAAAGCTCTTGGGGTTCATTGGAATTTCAAGGCAAGGCATGAGGAGAATATGGTCTTTCTAAACTAAACCCAGAAAAAGAAAAGTCTTGAAGCATGGCAGGCTCAGCAGCTCTTGCAGTGATGCGTAGCCATCTTATCATAACAGCCTTAAAGAGACTCCAAGAACTGCACCAAGGCATTACCCGAGAGCACCAGACAGCATGGCCCAAATCTCTCAGTCTGAACAACCATGGCATTCGGCTTGGAGCCCATGCCATGGCACCCCTCCACTCAGCAGCACTAACCGCCTACAGCAAGAGCCTGGTGCCTACAAGGCATCACTGCTGACTTGGTTGTGCCAGTCACCAGACGGTCTCCCCATTTGTGTGCATCACCTTCAAGTTATTTTAACACATACCACATGGCCGCTCATTCTTTCACCACTCTGCATCCACTTGCTTCCTCCTCTCCCCAGTTCTTTAAGGACAGCAAACCCAGCCTCCTCCTTCATCCAGCCTGCCTTGCAGGCTTGCAATAGCATTAACAGACTCAAGTTTTTAGCACCTCACCTCAGTCGGATCATTTCTAATTTTGCTCCTATAGCTCTGCATCGTACAGCTCCTCCGTGTCTGCGTTTGCTATCTCATCACATGTCTGTTGCCAGGCAAACTGCTTAACTTGTGCATGGCAATTTGAAGGACAACCCCTCCACCCTGAAAAAGTAAGGTGGGATAAACAGATGCAACTTCTTTGCATCAAGACCTCTCCCTCTGGCTGGCACAGCACCTGCAAGGTACAACAGAGGAAGCCTTAAGGGAAGAACGAGTTCATTTGCCATTAAAAATAACAGATTGCAATGGCTCTGAAACACACTTTTCCAGCACAGACTGAACAGTGATTAGTGAATCAATCCAGCAATCACCAGCCATCAACCCAGCTTGTGGATGACCACCACGTAACAGGTGCTTGCTATGCTTGACAGCACCTTTTTTTCAGCCACCACCACTGCTCATGGCCATCACACTCCTTCCCACAGCCATCCCCCAAGCCTCAAACACTACTGACCAAAGCAAGACTTGCACAAGCCACTCCATTTACCTCCTCCATCTGCAGCTGGCTAGTTTTCTCTTCTTTTTACTACTTAAATCTACATACAGTATTAGTTATTATTAACTATTTGTCTTCATTCTATTTTAGGAGAAACACTGACCATTTCTTCTAGGAAACGTTTTTTCCTCCCTCTTCCGATTCAGTTGTGTATAGCATCCCACAGCCCTGGCCAGAGCTCTTGCTCCAGCTGAAGAGATGACATGAACCACGTTTTGGGCTGGGTATGGCTCACCAATAGGTTCTGAAGCATCATTTCAAAACACATCTCCACTCTGACACAAAATACCAGGTTAGACAGATGTGCAGCAAAAGGAGAAGAAAATAATTCTCAGCATTAGTTTGTTTTTAAAATCTAGCCTCCAACCCTGAAGTCTACCAGATGTTTACCACAGTACTTGACACTGGCTCCCAGGAGCTAACACAGCCTCCACACACATGCAGGGACCATGCAGGCACCCAGCCATTGCAGCCACGCAACCCAGGGAATGCAGATGCAGGGCTCAGCCTCTTCAGGACAGTTTCCATCATCTTTTCTCACTCTCATCAGGCCTGCTATGTTCCCCACTAGAATCACAGTGCTAGTATCACCTATGAGCCTTTCCTGGCCTCTGACACCAACCATTAAGATTTTAGGCATGTTTGATTGTTTTGCCTCCAACAAGGAGCTTTTCCTCTGACCAATTCTCCAACCAAGCAGGACCAGGGCATGACACTTGGGTTGGCCAGGTCCTTCCATTCTCCACCCCCCAGGAGAAACCCTCACATTTAGATCAGGGTAGCGTTTACTTCAGCAGTAATGACAAAGCTTTGAGAGGGAAAACACCAGTACACAACAGCATAGCCAACACATACACCTACCTTACCTGGAGGGTTTCTAGCCCCCAGTGGCCACATGCCAGTCTTCAGCCACCAACAGCTATGAGGGTGCCATCTGTCACCCAAGTCCTCCCAAACACTTCCCAGCACTACTTTCCTTACATCATCCTTTCCAAGGCAGTTGTGACTCTTCTGGTCACAAGGAAAGAGACACTTTCTACTGCTTTTACTAAAACAAAAGAGATCCAATGGCAAAACAAAAAGAATGAGCTTCTCGCTTTCTAACGATGACAACTGCAGTTAGCCCTCCAGCAACACAACACACCCCATAGTCACACACCAAAGGCATGCTGTGCTACCACACTGTAATTCAGCATGCACAGCAGACTGATTTCAAGCCCACACTGGAAGATATACCACCCCAACAACAGAGGAAGTCCCAAAAGAACAAGAGCAGCCTTAGATGAGCCAGGCCAGCGACACAAGACAGTGTTGCTTATGGAACAATTAACATTATGCTCCTCTATAGCTTTGAGATTTTAATATTAGGTTACATACATCCTTTTCCAAATTCATGATTAAATACTCACTTTATAATAGCAATCCACTGGAACCAAAAAAAAAAAAAAAAAAAGGAAAAAAGAAACACTGAGAATTCATGTAAGACATGTGAAAAACACTTTTTCCTGTGCTGCTTTTTCAGATAATACAGGTATAAAATATTTCTTCCCAGGTTTCCTCATATTAATAAAATTTTTACTTGCATGGATCAAAGTGATAAATATATATCTCCTATTTGGAAGTCAAACCACCATTACGCCAGACTAATGAGAGTGGACAGATTAATTATTTCAGAACCTCCCCCTCCAATTCATATATATTCCCAAAGACTCACTTTCTTAAACAGCTTAATCCAAAGGGAAGCCACTTAAACTGACTTCAACAGAAGGTAACAACTCATATCAACAATTGTTATTTCATCTGGATAGCAAACTGAGACACCTCAGTAGCTTATCAGAAAAAAAGGCTAGTCCATCAACCCCTAAAAAGTCATATCCCAGCTCTTTTGTGTGGTGGCAGAGAACAGCAAGACAACATAGAAAAGCACAGCAACACTTTTGTCTTAGATTATACACCAACTCAGTTCCACTAGTGTAAGTGAGATTTTAAGAGGCAACATCAGACTTAAAGCTTTTCTGAAATTTAGAGATGCCAGGAATGTCAAATGCTGCTGGAGGAGATCAGATTTAACCTAACATCTCCGATGTCCAGACTTTGAAGAAAAACTGGCAACATTAAACTTCCAAATCCTTACTACTACATTGTATTAGATGATGGATGGCATCACCTTCAGTAAATTTTGATAAAGAGCCTAGCATTGACAGTCTGGATTTTAGTGCATATTTTGTTAGCTTGTTTTTAAAATCTAAAGGTGCTGGGTGCTACATCGGACATTTGTTTCTGAAACCAACTGAAACATCAGTGTTCAAAATCATCTACACCCCCCACAAGAAATAAGTACTATAATTAAAAAGAAAAAACACCCTTAGCAAAACTGTTCAGGCCTCTAGTTAGCTGATGTCAGAGTTCAGAAATAGCTACTCCAAACAGCATTTTGGAACATAAAGTATTTTAACAGAAGTAATTATAAGCAATGATCACTAACTTTTTACTTCTATGGTTGTTGGTTTGTTTTTTGGTTTTGGGTTTTTGTTTTGGGTTTTTGTTTGTTTGTTTGTTTTTTTTTACAACTTCATTTCTATTTCTTTTTTTTTTAATCAGGAAGAGAAGAGAAACAGCAATCTCTGCATTTTCTTAACACCATAAAACAACCTAGGACACAAAATGGGTACTCCTTCCTCCTTATCTTGTAGCATATGAAGCATCTTTTCACTTAGAACCACCAAAGTCCTATAATCAATATTTTTAAATGCACAGCCTAGCAAGTTATAAAAATAATTCCATTAAGAATACATTATGCTTCAGCATAATGTTAAAAAAGCTTATTTCCAATACATTTTATATCTGCTCTGTGATATCAACTGGCCCTTGCTTTAACACATCAATAATTAGGAACTGGGGCACTGATACTCCCTTGAAGGTCAGTAAGTGGCTTCATTGTCTCCTCTGCATTTCAGAAGACTGGAATGATAGCAGAAGAGCTAATGAAACTTGGTTTATCACATACTTAGGCCTCTTGAAACACAGTAACACCATACCTGTCTGTCCCAACTATCACCACAGCTCCTGTGTTCTCTCCTTCTCTTACGAAACAACACTTAATCTGAGATTACTTCCAGCTCCTTCCTTGCAGGAGAAGAGTCAGCCTGTGTTATGCCCAATTCCCAACAAAGTATGTGCTGACTCACCGCCCAATATGCCCATCCAGATGACAATCAGGCCTGGCTAAAGAGAACAGATAAATCAAAACATTTTCAAGAAGTCTGTGAGTATTCAACTCAGAGCCCAGCTCCTTGGACAAGTTTAGCTGAAATTTCCTCTAGAAAACATCAAGCCATGGATTAACACCCGAGAGAAAGGATAAACAAGTCCTTCAAATAAATGGGCTTCATCTTGTCCATAAGGTTGTGTGGTATTTTTCTCTTCGTTTTGTAAAATCAGTTTCATTTTAGTACTGATTTTGAAACAGGCGAAGGATGCTACACTTGGATCCCTTCACTCCATTTACAGTATTTCCAGCCCCAGTTACCTAGAGATAACGGGGAGAAAGACTGATGAAAATGCTAGTATTTACAATGACAACACAAAGGTAAGACTAAGCAGAGCAGGTGAGTTAAAATGTCACCTCTCCCTTGAGCCAGCTGACCTGAAAGGTCTCACTCTGCCCTCAACACGTGAGGTCTCCAAATAGCTGATTCACATGGTCTATCATATATTGATGGAAGTTTGTTCTAAAACATGTGCGTATCTATATGTATAAATAGATATATACAGATATTCACATACACAGATATATTTTATTTATAGATATATAGTTATACTTACATATATATATTTAGAGAGAGGGAGACACAGACACAGAGATCCCTCCACATTGCTTCTCATAGGGCATAATTGCTTGCTTTCTACATGAAATTTAGCAGGCTTTTCTTTTCACTGCTCATGTTACCAAATGACATACATACATTAAACTAAAATGAGGAACAAGGAATTCTATTAATACAGTCACCTCACAATTAAGTATTTATGTATATACTGCAGAAAGCTGGTAGATACTTTATACCTCCTTGGGGGCTGAATGAAATTAAATCAAAGGGAGCTGGAAATGTGGTGACGCAAACGCTTGGCTTTAATTAATCAGAATAAACCAAAATACAAGCCACTGTTCTTCTAGCGGTCAAAGCAACATCAAGGTAAGTGTGAAGATATGGCCAATAACCCAGCAGAAATATAAATGGTCTAAGTACAGGTACCCCCTAATCAAAATGTTTTATTCAAGACTGAAAACTGCCGAAGATAAGCTTTTGCAGAATCTTTTGAGTAATTTGCAGACCAGTTGTGAGGAAGCCCCCTTCAAGAATCACATTTAAATCTCTGCTTTGTTAGTCTGAAACTTCAGGCTGCTGCTCCTCTGAAGTAGGAAAGCTGCCCCTTGGCAAGTGGCAACACTGCAAGAGTCACTGCCACATCATTCCTCAGCTGCCTCTCCAGGGCTATTTGACAACTCAGGCTTTTACAGCTCTGTCACCAAGTATGAGGACTACCTAGCACACCTATTTTGTATGCAGACACACAGCATTTGGGGGTTCAGCCACTGCTCAATTAAGTGGCTACTTGCTTAATTACAACCCTATCTGAGATAATCTTTTTTAAATGGGTGAAAGTGCAGAGCATCTCCATAGCTACTAATAAGGCTGTCACAGTTTCTAATCAGAGCAGTGTAAGCAACACAGTAATTATACCTGAAGGACTTCAGCCAAGTGCTATATAACCAGTATAGCCAACTGCTATGAAAATAGTTTTATTTATTAACACAGGGATTCTAAAAAGTGTATTTACTAAAGTTCTGAAGCCAGAATAGAGAATTATTTAGTCAGACCTCTAATCTACCAGAGATAGTGACTGAAATATCTCAGGATCAACTTTAGTCATTTCTGTTTGTAGAAACATTTGGTGTCTCTGAAGTACTCACTTGTTCAGTTCAGACTGCCAGATAAGAGCTTCACCTGTTTCCCTGACAGAGCCTCAAATTACCCACCACCCCACAGAAGTTTTGTGCTTCATTTCTCATTTGAATTTACAGTTTTCGCTTCCAGGTCTCAGTTCTTTTTCTGCTTTCTTTCACTAGATAAGAATTCCTTCATACTGCATTTTTCCCATAAATATTTTCATACTCTGATCAGTCCATTTCTCAACCATTTTTTTTGTCAACTAGATAGATTACACCCAAGTCTCCTTCTGTAAGGCACTTTCTCCATCTCTGGAGTAACTTTCACAGTCCTCTTCACCATGCAGCTCTTCCAACATCCTTTAAAGGATGTTGACACCAGATCATTGCCCAGTGCCCCCGCAATGTGATATGCAGAGGCAAAACCTTATCCACCCTAGAGTTCTGGGGCATGTTACAGATGCAACAAAGAGATATGGCCAGGCTGCCTGTAAAGCATAGGTTGTCTTTTCACAGAGAGGGCCCAAGCTATTAAAACCCCAAAGTCTTCAGCTCTGCCAACATATGCTGAGCAGCAGCGTTGTTTCCACTTTTGCTCTCTCCTCTTTCAGAGCACACCAGCTTGCTGACCTCATGCTTCTGGAGAGCTGAAAAGTCTCCACTGGAAGTGACATGCTCTGTCCTGCACCTACTCCTATCAGGTATGTCCCTGTTGCTTTCCCTTCTCATCCCATGAAGCACAATGGCCACCCCAAATTTTGTCAAGGTGACAAAGAGTGGTTTGCGACTTCAAAATACAGTATTAAGTAGTAAGCACTGTGTCTGTAGTCTGCAACCTGTAAATTTCAAAAATGTTAAAAGAAACCCTGTAAACCGAATTGTGTTATTTTAACAGACTTCCCTTGCTGCAGTTTCTGCAGATTTATAAACCAATTTGGCAGCAACTCCAGTGACAGCATTGCTACACAATAATTACCAAAGCAGGAAACGCTCAATAATACAGCAATACTTCACTGTCATTACAGATACATATCTTTCATGTGAAAATAGAGATATTTCTTTTTAGACTTTTCTTAATATACCAAACAGAAAAACGAGAAACCTCCACCCCAAACAAAAGGACTGCATGAAACTCTGCACAGTATTCCTGCTGCTGGCAAATGCCATCAGGAAGTCAGGGAACCTCCAAAGCACCCTTTGGGAACAGTTGTCAGACTTGTACAGGAGTTCAATCCTGAAATAAAGGGCAAATCTGCAAAGCAGGTACCTTGCCTGTAGGGACCGAAGAGGTACACGGACCAAATTCAGCCCTGTAACAAAGCAGTAGCAATGCTCTTGCATTAGCAACAGCGATGCTCTCAACACCACAGGGTTGTTTTGGTTTGGTTTTTTTCAAACAGAGCACTGAGCATTCAGTACACTGTAATCTTCATATAAAATGATCACTCAGCCACACAATTATCACAACCACTTAAGGGAATTCTGTAGTTTATACAGCATTTTTAATTACTATAAGAAAGGCCCAAACTTGATCTAAGAAGTGGTAGTTTGACAAAATCTCTTAAGAAACAAGACTTCTCAAGCACTAAATCTTTATCAAAGCTTTCTCATCTGCAAGAACAGCACAGAAGTGAAAATACATAACACGGATTTTTAGCAGGCCCAAACCACAGAGATGGTGGAAGATGATACAGTGTTTGTCTGTAGCAGGAAAATCATCATGTGTCTCTATTTAGAATATATATGCATGCCTATTTGCTCTAGATGCATGTATAATCAGCCCTAGTATAAATTAGAAAACATATGAAGGATTAAACATCAATTGCCTGTCCTCCTACATTTCCCATCTCTCTGCCAGGTACTGAGAAAAACAGAAGGCATGGTAGCAATGGTTAGAAGCAGAGTCTGAAATTGGAATAAAAGAAGAAAATACCCATTTTCTTTCTGTAGCAGAGGCAGAACCTGTAAGCAGCACATTAGCGTTTCACTCTCAACAAATACCACTATATTCTGAAATCAGGAAATTCTGATGGTTTTAACAGGATCTTAAAGATGCAGCGTAAATAAGGATCATTAAAATTTGGAGGTGTGACAATTACATTTGACAATGGAAATTACAGTATTATGCAAATAATTGTTTTAATATTACTCAAGCATCCCACATATTATAACTATTTCTGAGTGACTAGGAGAGTTTCACAAAATCTCTAAGTGCAATCTTTTGCTAGCTTCACCATCTGGGAGTGCACAGACAGCACTTAATCCCACTGGCTTTTTTCCAAGATACCTACAGTTAAGTATGCCTTTCTTTTAACATTCAAATGAGGAGGTTATTTCATTTCTGACTGTGGCTTTAAATAGCCCACTATCAAAATAATATTAAGGAGATTAGGTCTCCAGATAACAATAGCATCTTTTATGAGACTAGCTGACAGAGCTGAAACTTTGCCCAATGTATCAACCCAGGTATGCACAAACTTCATCAGAAATGAACAAATGCATAAAACTTCAAATAAAATGCTGATAAAACAAAGAAACAAGTTGCTGGTAGAACATGGGCCATGTCATAAGACAAGAAGGGCACTACCTGGTGAGACAATGGGAAAAAGGGCACACTAGGAGTGACTGGGGTGAAGCAAGAGAGCAGGGTATAACTACAAGTCAGGCCACAAAGTCATTACACATATGTAGGGATATCCCTACCATTATGCATACATGTATCTACCTCCACCATTACCCATTATGCGTATCCAAGAGAGTTACAACAAGTCTGATTTCCCAAGTTCATCTTTGTAAAGCTTTTACTTGTTTTGTTCTGGATCATTGGGGTTTTGTTTAAAAGTAACTTGGAAGAATCAAGGCCAGGTAGATGATGGGAAGATACAAAAGGTGTTTCCTGCTGAAAAGAGCATTTCAGCCCTTCACCAACTGTCTGCAGGAAAGCATCTTGGGTGTAGAGTCACGCCCACAATTCCCATGATGGTACTACTGCTCTAGACAGCTTACTGTATTCAGAGCATATGCATGTTTCAGGAATTCCTATATCTCTGACCTCCAAAGAATTTATTATAAACACATGCTATTCTGGCACAGCTTAGTTTCAGTTGGGTCTTTTTTGTTTTGTTTTGTCTTTTAAGTCCACTGGGAGTTTGTTCCTTGTGAAGACTTTGATAAAGCTAACGGCTACTCTGAAGGCTCAAGAAGTGAGGGCAGAAAAGGAAAGTGGCTGAGGAATTAAAAAATTTCTTTCAAGGTTTAGTCTTCCAGTTCCAGTAAAATACACACCGATCTACTGCAGTCACAGAATAGGATGGTAAATAAAGGAATGAATAATCAATGATAATTTTTGTTCCAAATGTTTGGGGAGATATGGGCACAGCTTGTCCAGAGAAACAGCAAACAGTGTTCTTCAGATGAAATGGGGCTCTCCCTAGAGTGCTACATTGCCACCTGAGTTGCATGTAACACTCCAATGGCGTGTTTCAGATGCCTACTGGCTTTCTGGATGAGGATTTCTTGGTCTGTGGGCTGGCCCTCCAAATTTTGGCAAGGTCTGAGGAATCAAACTGTGATGACAACTTTCTTGTCCCCTAACACTCCACCAGTCAAATCGACAACACTGCCACACTGGACATCACAGACTGCAAGCTGTCAGAAGAAAATGATAATATTGGCTCTCTTTAGACATAATTCTGTTTCACGCTGATTTCCCACACAATTAATTAAAAGGATCAATGATCAGAGAAACATAATTCACAAAATATACTTGTCCCACTGCAAGGTTAGTCCAGATGAAAACTAGAGCAACATGGCTTTTTTATCTCAAACAGTACTTAAGTAGGGTGGCAGCACTCTTAGATAAGATGTAATTAGAAGTTTTCCATTTCATTCAACTGTTGCAAAAAACAGCTGGGGATTTCAAGTGAGCAATTTGATGACAAGGGCCAAAGTAATAGCAAAAGAAAACAAAACACTTTCAAGAGCACAACTTCCTCCCAGTATGGCAGCCTGCTGGGCATGCTCAGAATAAGTAAAGACTTTGTTTCAGAAAAAGGTAATTGGTTTGTTTTCTTTAAAAACCTGTCTAAAATGGCTTTCCTCAAAACATCATCTAATAGGTCATTGCCAACACATACAGTCGAAACCCATATACTCAGCTGTCGTACATGTTCCACAGCTGCTAACACCAGGTAAGGCAGCCACACACACGAAGACTGTATTTATAATAAATAGGGCAACACTAGCAACGGTCCTAGACTTTAATAAGTTGTCAAATTCTTATTTTCAGATTTCTAGACCAAACTCATATTCAGAGCCAATTGAGTGGAAACATTTTCCTTAAGTACCTTGTCAGACTACTCTGACATTTGGTGGCCACATTTCACTCTTCTGTAATAGGAAGTGCACCCATGAAACATGAGGGAAGAGATGGCTAGAAGTCAGCTTTGTAGTCACATCACCCCTTCATATTGGAAGGAGATCTGAAGACTTCCTACACACTGCATGAAGAGACTACGAGAGGCCAATGTTTTCCATAGCAAACCCTTCTTCATGTCAGCTGCTGACTTCCAGAGACAGGTCTAGTCCCCCCCTCCACAGCCACTGGCTCCCTTGTTGACAAAAAATTAACATTGCTGCTGTAAAATGAAAGCTTTTGTAGCTCTGCATTTCCTATTGCTGCAGGGCAGCAGAGCAGTAGGTGAACTGACACAGGAAAAAGGAAAGACCTTCCCTACAATCCATCCAAAGTCAATCAAGGCCTATGCAAAGAGTATGCACACCTTACACAGCTATGTGGAAGTATATTTCTGACATCTCAGGTGTTTGTTCAGATTTCAGTTTTCTAAAACATGCTGGAACTCTTTCACCTCCACTTTTGAGTCTCCAATCACACTTCCTCCCATACCCCCACAGATTCACTTTTTACATAGCTAAACTCACACAGCTTACCAGGTTTGCTTTCTATTTGATTTACAACTGAGTCTGCTGAAGAATACTGCATAAGCTCTTATCTGCAGATATGCATAATGACATAGGAGAGCAATTGCTCACAAAGATGTTCTAGCATCAGTGCTCCCAAGCAAGCTTACTGCGTGCCTCCTATATGAAAACCCCCACCTCTGTCTACGCATCCACAAACATCCTTTTAATTTTGGTTAAGACAAGCTCTTCTGCAAAATGCTATGTTAGCTCTGTACATGAATTACACCCCTCACTATGCTGCGTGTCACACTACTGTGAGTTCCAGGTGCTTCTGTACTGCAAGTGCCGTTCTCTGCTTTTGAGAACAAATCCTTCCTGTTCCACATTGCTTGCAAGTATGACTGTTCCACTGTAGATATTTTAGTTCCTTCAGGTCTTGTTAAAACCCTCACATAGGAAACAATTTCCAAACTCCATTCTTATTTTCAAAGTCAAGACCACCTTGCTGTTCCTCCACATCATTTGTTCAGTGATTCTTTAGGACTAATCCATTCACTACTCACAGATCTTTTGTGCCTGTAACAACGCTCAACTATTTACTGTAGCAGTATGTTCACTTGATTTTTGTGTATTCTTTTCCAAACTGTACTCCTGCAACACTGGTTAAGGTGGTATAGAGTCCCACAGCTCCATGATGTTTCTGGAGGGCTAGGACTCTCAACAGAAGATCCAGAAAGATAGGAAAAAATGGATAGGTATTATATTTCTGCATAGATTTCTTCTGCCTTTTTGTTTCAGGAATGTGGCCTAAAGTATTACACAAGAACTGAAAGACAAAGAATAAGACGTTACATGACACCATAATTATTTTACTTCTTGGTGATGTAGCCTTCCTCAATTCTTAGCTGAGAAAAAGCTCTTAATTCGGAATACCATAAAAACAGCATATCTACCCTTGAACAAAAGAAGCTGCTTTCTGCAGTACTTAAATACAGACTCCTAAAATGAAAAGACTCCAACCCTTAAAAGAACTTTTTTTTAAAAGGCTATTTTCTCCCCATCTAGAAAAATTTATGCACCACTTTTTAGAATAGTTTCTGCTGCCACTTTAAACTTTTACTGCAGTCTCCATGGAAGCACCTTCTCCCTCATTTTGGTATTTTCCCTGTGTACTGGTTTTGGCTGGGATAGCGTTAATTTTCTTCATAGTAGCTCATATGTGGCTACATTTTGGATTTGTGCTGAAAACAGCGTTGATAATACAGAGATGTTTTTGTTATTGCTGAGCAGTGTGTACACAGACTCAAGGCCTTTTTAGCTTCTCACCCCACCCCACCAGCGAATAGGTTGGGGGTACACAAGAAGCTGGAAGAGGACAAAGCTGGGACAGCTGACCCCAACTGACCAAAGGGATATCCGAGGCCATATGACATTGTACTCAGCATATAAAGCTGGTAGAAGAAGGAAGGGGGGGATGTTCAGAGTGATGGCATTCATCTTCCCAAGTAACTGTTCAGTATAGTGGAGACCCGATTTCCTGGAGATGGCTGAACACCTGCCTGCCTATGGGAAGCAGTGAATGAATTCCCTATTTTGCTTTGTTTGCACACATAGCTTTTGCTTTACCTATTAAACTGTCTTTATCTCAACCCACAAGTTTTCTCACTTTTACAGTACCAATTCTCTTCTCCATCCCATGGGGTGGGGCGGGGGAAGTGAGTGAAGGGTGGGGCTTAGATGCTGGCTGGGCTTAAACCATGACACTCTGGATTGACTATCCTTCCTAGCAACAAAAAAACCCCATACCTTCAGAAGAATCTTCTTAGCAGTTCCATTTCTGCCACGCTAACTGCACTGCTTTCTTCTGCAGAGGCAAGTACAGGTATTCCAGGTGGAAGTGTGAGAAATATCAGGTTCATTCAGGAATGAACCCAACCATAGGAGAGTGATCTCCTTAATGTCCAGTAGAGACCCCTGTCATGCAGCAAAGCATATGAGGCTCTCTTCCTTATTTTAAAGAGGAGAAAAATAAAACCTAACAAACAACAGCTCTGGGTTTTCATGGCAGCTATCTCTAAATATCTTCAAATCCAAGGTCTTGGGCTTCCTGAAACCGAAGACCCTGACCTACAGTTGTGAAAAGCTTCTTTAGTATGTCCTCACACACTGAATTCTGCCCATGTAAGATACACAGGGAAGCATTATCTTTTACCCCGTTGACAGCTTTTCATTTTCTGTCATAGAGTTTTCTATTCCTGTTAAACTCTTCCTTCAGTACAAAAATATTTAGTCTGCCTTCAGTGTGCTCTCTCCAGGTTTTGTAGGCTTCATTTTTGTTCCCTTTCTTTCAATTCCTCTATGTTCCCTACTTGTTTTTTTCTGTAATCATTACTCCTCCTCTTTAGCTTTACCCATAATTAAAGGTGAACAGTCTTCTCAATCATGTTGTAAATGTAGACTTTTATAGAGGCAATCCGTTTTCCACTATCACATCCCACTTGTCCAAGGGAAGTAACACTTTCTTTGGCTTTTTGACTACCCACAAGCAACCATTCTGGCATGCTCTCCAGAAGGATACTAGAGGGGCTACAGTAATTTCAAAACACATACCTGTGTAACACTAGTTCAAATTATTCTTGCTAAACACCACTACCTTTCTCCAAGATTAAATCCATCTAATTACTCATGTAGTGTTTCCAAGATCTCCAGGGAGTATGATACAACTCCAAAGGGGAAAGAAAAACAAAAACTTCCCCTTCAATTACTTGACAGCAGGGGGAGACTTGAAGGGGGGGGGGGTGTGTGTTTTTTTTTAAAGTAATCAGTTATTTATTGATAGTCTACAAAGTTTTCTGGCCTTAGACAAGGCTGTGAGGGAACGCAGCAGTTATACCACATACCAAAATGTCAGTTCTGTAAACAAGTGCCAGAGAGGTAGTGTTCCTTACACTGTAATTAAACTAAGTGATACTTTTTATTAGTAAAAAAGGCAGTCCCACACAACCTCTCAAAACACTAGCTTGGACTAAGCCTGTAAATTTATAGGATTAGTAACACAATATTTTATTGCTACAGCATCATGTCTCCTGCCCTTCCCAAGCATTTGAGCTACTGCAACAGGACCGATACCTGAGACCAACTCAACACAGGAGACAAAAGTGAGTAATATTCCTTTTTGGTGAATTTTCTCCCACCTTGCAATCCTTTGGCAAGTTGAACCAAAAAAAATACGTTACAGCTCAGGCCAGATGGCTATTCCAGCCAGGCCTGTGCACTCCCTCCCTTCCCTAGGTGTCTTGAGGCAGCTGCCACCAGGACCTCCCTGCCCAGCATCCTGATGCCACCACTGTCACACCTGCATGAACTTGATGGGAAGAAAAAAGAAAGCCACAGTTCCTCACAGTTCACAGTTTCTCAAAATTGCAGTAACTCAACTTTGCTGTTCAAACAAAAAAGCAACAAGTTCAGTCCTCAGACCTCATCCCTCTTCAGAGCCATTCACTCCAGAAGGTTCAAGCAGCACCTGACTTTAAGACCAGTTACATTTATTTCCAATTTCTCCAGCAAACAAACAAGATTCAAACAAGGTATTTTTCTGCCTTCTCCCTCCTTTCCCCTGCAAACAGAAAACCGGCTGAGCCTGTGAGGGCAATGCTTTCTCCTCCCCAAACAGGGGCCGCAGTCAGCACTGAACCACTATGAGCAAACGATGGCATTGAAAGACCTTGATCTTTCAATGATCAAAGAAGATGCCCTTTGTCCCCAGAGCAGTGTGTTTTTTGTGTTCATACACAGCAGCAGACCTTGGTGTGTTTCATTCCCATCAGGAAGGGTCTTGTCTCTGCTCCTCTCCAGTAGTCAACAGCATTTCCAACACTTCACACCAGCACTTCTGCAGAAGTTAGTGTTTTCGTTCCCTTAGTGCTAAAAGGAAAAACAAGTGCCTCAATGAGGAAAAAAGTCCCCAGGTCACTCACCTTAGATAGAAGCTGTGGCTTTTATTAGACAACTCTGTTCCTGGTCCACATTAAACCAACCAAACCACCAGTTCCAGCAGCAACAACGTATCATCAAATAACAAGACCCCAACATAAACCTTTGGGCCCACAGAGCCCTGAAGAGCAATTTGCAGTGTATGCATAAATTGTTCCTTGCCTGTGTTTATACATATACCTAGATACCTGAAAGGATTATGCTCATTGTGTGTTTCCATTCACAGGCTCTTTGTTTCAGATTTCTAAATTATGTTGTGCAATAAAAACTATAAACTCACTGCCGGCTATGAGTTTCTTTTTCTCTTGCTTCCAGTGTTTTTTCAAAGACAAATGAGCTGAGTGCCAAAATAATTCCCTGTCCCTTCCATGAAAGCACTTCACAGAACGAGCTTGCGATTTAGGAATCAGACACTCTTCTAAAACCAAGCAAGAATGGGATTACAGCTAATCACATTAGCCTATAACGTTTTTCCCCTCTAAAAGCAGGATTAGAGGCAGAGATGGGGAACTTCCCACATTCCCACACACCAGCTGCATTCTTCCAGACTCGGCTTGCTGAATGGCTAATAGAATTACCATCCACAGACCTAGGATTTTCAGGGATTACTGTGGAAAGATTGCCGAAGGAACTCACTGGGCTGTAATTCCTGGCTTTGCACTACTGGAAAGGGACAGAGAGACCTTAAAATGACATTGAGAAGTACATCGGAAGGAGTCCCAGACTGAAGAAGTTGTCATCTACATTTTGCAAGGGCTGTGGAGACAGTGATCTTTTATTGAGTTTATTGAGAAGAATAAAGAAATAAACTGAAAGCTCAGGACCGGAGATGTGATTAACTAGAGGCAACAAGGTAAGGGAGAGGGAATGACCCTGCAAGTCTGATGTTGGCGTACTTTTGATTTTTTAAAATATCCGTGTTGTTTTAATGCCTTAACAACTCCTGCATTATGGTCAAGAGCATATTTGAACTATTTAAGTTCTCACCTTCAAATGACACATAAAAATGGCTGAAAACACAACTATTTTTTTGTGTGAAGAGTAGGAGAAAGACAGGGGAGAAAAAATTCTATTTATGTTCTGCAAAATGAAAATCACTCATTTCAGACCAACTACCCACAAAACTTTATGATCTGTGTGATGACAGAAGCAACAGTATTCACTGAGGTTAGCTTTATGATTAGTATTTTCCATTTCTAAATGCCTAACCAAGTACCTGAATCTAAAGGCATACTCCACCCCAGCAGTGCCACACATACAAATGCAGGTTTCACTATACAGCTCTTAAAAATGTCTAATGGATAAACACTGCAAGTTTGAACTTAGATCAAGTCCTTGGAAAGAAATAAGAAAAAAAAAACACCTTTTAATTTCCTTTTTCAGTCAAGACACCTACAAATAAGTTCAGCAAAGAGAAACAAAAACTAGTTCAAGCAAAGATATTTTCTACTCCAAAATTTAGCATTCACTCATGAAACAAAGATCCTTAACACAGATTTGGAAGAAAAAGCACTTTCTCAAAAGTGCTGTTTTAAAAAACCACTTACAACCAGCAATTTAAGGAACTTAGTTTTACTGCATGGGCTTCTGCAAAGCATCACATACTGCTGAACAAATAAAAAAAACAAGACCTGCACTCAGGTTGCCAAAGCACTTGCACAGACATGGAGCCAGTGGAATTAACAACAGGGGGGTGGAACAGGACACAGGAAAAGGCACTAAGCTCCCTTCACAGTCACCAGACCAACAGAGCTGCTCAGTTACTTCATGAGCCTGGTCAGCAAGGTAGGGATATGGTGGATTTTATGCAGCAGCTCCTGCCTTTGAAATGGATTATCCAATACAACCCTGAACCTGCTGGAGAGCACCCTTCTCTCCATTACAATGTTTGGGCCTGAAGCGATTTCAGGAGTATTCTTTCCAACCAGAAAGTAAAGGAAGGTTTGCTTCCCACTCAAGTCTCACAGATTTTCATTTTCTCCTCGTAGACATGCAGCATGGATTATGAACCAAAAAGTCCACAACCAATGGTAAAAAACTACTTCAAGAGAGAACGGGAAAAGAAGAAGAAGAATTAAAAAAAAAAAAAAAAACCAAAAAACAAACAGTGGCACTTTGAGCAATTTCTTTTCCCAGCACTAACCTCCCCCTCTCATTCAAACTGTTTTAAAACCTAACAAAACCCATCTGAAATCAATGCAGCAATGCCTATGGTATTTTCTTAACCTTCAATAAACTGTGTCTTTAAACATCACACCTGAACAAAAGGACAAAACCCTTGCCCATGTAGCTCACCACAGTAAGGATCACGTTTTACCCCAGGAAATGGCTATCAACTGTTTCATGGCTGGGTAACTGGCTGAAACTGCCATTCTGGGAAGAACTGAAGTATGAGAGCCCACAGTACTGCTGGAGACCCATCCTCAGTCCCACTTCCAATGTGAGACTCCACCAAGGACCAGATTGTTAGTTCTGGCTGACATGCATTTTATGGCATTACAAACATGTGCTATGCATCATCTGTTTCTGAGGAGGTCTCTAACACATACCTAAAGATAGACAAATCATACTTGGCCTGAATGAATCAATGTTGGAAAAAAAAATAAAAAATCTGAAAGAGATCTGCTGCAGAGCTTGGCTAGAGCTGAATCTCTTTCGCCTGTCTCTAGGGAGTCTGGAGCATTTGGATAACAGGACATAAAGGACAGAGGAACAAATCAGGGAAATTCAGAAGGGCTCATGGGGGGGGGAACAGAGGGGAGGAAAGATCTCACCTCTGTTGGTACCTTTAAGCAATGGGGCAAATACACAGACAGGACAGCACAAGAGTCACTTAGCTATGTGACCATCAGATTTAATAGAAGGAAAAATTAATTAGAACAACTTTGGAAACAGAGCTATGCTTATGGAAGGATCCCTAGACAATCTCACAGACCTCTAATTCCAGTCCAAGAACACCCTGCCACAGGATTTCTGAAGCAGCAGTATGCAGGACATCAGAGCATGACCCACAAAACCACCACAAGCTAACACCCAAACAGTACATGCTCTTCTTCTACTCCAATTTACACATATGCTGCTGTCACCTCCCCCTTAAAAAAAAAACAAAAACATCGATTATGGTGCAAAGTAAAAGTAGCAAAAGGTGTAACGGAAGCTCAGTCGCCTTCTCTTATTGTAGCAGAAAAACACCATGGAAAGCATACAGGCAATGGTACATGGTTTCCCACCCTTTTCCCCACCCTCTCTCTCTGAAGTCAGGCAAAGCTGACCACCCCAAATCACAGTATCAGTGTCATCATGACTGCCTGCAAAGGAGCTTGAACAGCATCAAAAACAATCAGTCTGGATTGGCTACGCTTTATGGTAGCACTTCAAAAAGAAGGGGGGGGGGGGGG